>NW_012150875.1:1935215-1996144 GCF_000956105.1 Propithecus coquereli
CTTGGGCTTGTCAACCTGCACAGTCTAATCTCAGAACGTTTTCATCCCCCCACAAGGAAACCCAGACCCATTAAGGGATCGCCCCCGCTTCCCCTTTCCCCAGCCCCTGGCAACCACTGATCTGCTTTTCGTCTCTATGGATTAATCTATTCTGGGCGTATCATGTAAATAGTCATACAACATGTGGTCTTTCATGACCAGATGGTTCTGCTTAGCGTGTTTTCAAGGTTCGTCCGCTTCGTAGTGTGCATCAGTGTCGTGACTGAGTGACATCCTCGTGTGGATGCTCTACATGTTATTTGTCCACTCATCAGTGGATGCACATGTGGGTTACTTTCCCACTTTTTGGCCGTTACGAATAGTGCTGCTGTGAATATGCATGTACAAGTTTTCGTGTGACACCTGCTGTCAGTCTGTCAGGGTGCACACCCGAGAGTGGGGTTGTCTTTGGCACATCAGTCACACTTCCCTGACCGAAACCCGGCGCTAGCGCCCGGCACGCTCCCCAGCTGTGCGGGGTGGTGCTCCTGCGGCGTTGACCCCGAGGGTCAGGATGCAGGCAGGAGCAGGAGCCTCTCACTCCTCCCCTCCCGAGTTCATTTCAATCCCCTGGGTGAGGTCTCAGGCTCAATTTCATTGACTTAATGGATGAGGGAGGAAATGATTTCTGAGGCCAAGACCTGAGTGGTCCCCAAGGACTCAGTTTTAACGATGCATTTGAACTACACGTGGGGATTTGCTTGCTAGGCTGGGAACTGTGATCAAAGACCTTCCAATATTTTATGTTCATAAAGGCAGTTGGAGAGTCATGATATTTAAAAAGGCGCCTGAGTGGGGAAGGACAGGATTGTTTTGGGGGCCATAGTCTCTTTGTCTTTGAAGTTTGCAAGAAGCAGCAGAACAAGGGACACCCTTTGCGGAACTCTGGTCTGGACACTCGGAGTGGGTGGCCAGCAGGGCCCTGTCGGAATCTCCTTCCCCTGGGAGACTTGAAGCCTGGCCTGTGCGTTCAGGGCTGTCACTCAGCGCCGTGTGATCCTGGGTGAATCACTTAATCTCTCTAGACTGTGTCTGACCCTCTGCCGCATAGTTCCTGATGGGAAGGCAGGAGGACAAAAGGGCAGTGGCGAGTTTTGGAGAAAGGCACGGTTGTGACTGTTCCAAGCAGCCTTTCCAGGTGCTCCTGCCCGTTGCTGTTGCTGAGCAAAGAGTGCTCGGCCAGCTTCCCTCGCCCTCCTCGCCTCCTGCGGGAAGTTTCTGCAGCTCCCTTACCTGCTCTCAAACACCTCTCTTCCTCCCCTCAGAGCCTTTCCTGTGCTTTCGTGATGCAGCTGTTATACGCTCCATCCATTAACTCTGTGAGCCCAGGTGGGCTGTGCGCCTAGGCAGGTGTGTGCCTAGGTGGGCTGTGTGCCCAGGTGAGTGTGAGCCTAGGTGGGCTGTGTGCCCAGGTGGGCTGTGTGCCTAGGTGGGTGTGAGCCCACGTGGGCTTTGGGCTCAGTAAGGGCTGTGTGCTCACTGGGGGCAGACACCACTTTTGCTCATGGACATTGACGCAGCACCTGGCACAGGTAGATGGTCGTCTTGGTTTGGGTTTTTGGAAGGACCCTGGGGAAAGGATTCAAGGGCGATTAATTCCTAAGGCAGTGCTCCTAGGAGAAACCGAACCAGTGCTGGAGAAACAGCACAGGGAAGGGGAGGAGGCCAACAGGGCGGTGGTCTCAGGCAAAGCTGGGTGGTAGTGGTGGGGGGGCAGCTGCAGAGCCCCAGGGCCCGGCTGCAGAGGTGGGCCTGGGAAGGACGATGGCCACCGCAGGAGGACGGGAGGGCCTGGGCAGAGCACTGACGGTGTCCGCTGCAGTGTCCCGCCTGGATCCTCCCAGACAGGCCTTCGAGAACAGGGCGGCCACCAGGATCAGAACTTTCGGGATTTGCCAGCTGCTCCAACACGAGAGGGAGAATGCTCCCAGTGTCAGCTAAGGTGGCACATCCAAAGGGCAGCACCGTGAGGCCAGGTGACAACCCCACAGCCACAGCGCCTTGAAACACGTGATCCTTGACACGTGTTTAAGTTAGGGCGGGCACAAGTTGCATATTGCGTGAGACCGTATGTTTTCCTTGCTCTGTGGAACCTGCATAAATCACAGCCATGTGCGTGTGTGGGTTGCCGTTTGGCCTCCCGGCCAGCTGTCTTCTGGACCCGGGTCCCGATTCTGCGAAGGGATGGACGGACACGTGCGAACAGAGTGCCAGGCCCGGAAGCCGCTGGCATTAGACAACGGGAAGCTGCTCTGCTCAGGCAGACTTGCCGCTGCTGGAAGAACTGCATTGTTCATTCCCCGTGACGCTGGGCCCCTCAGCACCGGGACAGGCCAAACTTCAGATGCAGGACAATAAAGAAACGCAGATCTGTTTGCTCTTCCTGCCCCTGGGAAACCCCGCTCCCGTGGCTGGCTCTGTTGGCCCGGCCCCGACCTCTTGACTTGACAGTGTGTTCCAGTGGATCAGGGTGTACGTTTTTGTTTTCAGTTGAGATAAAATACAAATAGCATCCAATTTACCAGTTTAACCATCTTAAAGGCTACGATTCATTCGTGCCAACCCTGGTAGATGTAATTTGCACGTTCCTGAATATTAATTAGGTTGACATCTTTTTTTATATGCCTGTTGACCATTTGGATGTCTGCTTTTGGAAAGCGGTCCAGAACTTGGCATATTTTCTCCTGGGTTTTTGGACTTTATTAATTTGCAGGAGTTCTCTATATATCGCAGGAGCTGGACTGTGTCGGTTAAATATGTTACGAACATCTTTTCCCGCACCGTGTCCTGTCTTTTCGTTCTATGATGTCTTTGGATTAAATTCTTAATTTAAATAAAAACTAAAAGGTATAATTCAGTGGCATTAAGCGCAGTCACATTCTTGCAAAACTGTCACCACTATCTAATTCCAGAACGTTTTCACCACCTAAAAGGAAACTCTATACTGTATTCCTCCTGTACCCTCTTCCCGGCCTCTGACAACGTCTCATCCATGTTCTGTCTCCGTATATTAAATACTTGTCTGCTGTGGACGTTTCATAGGAATTGTACGGTACACGGCCCTGTGTGCCCGGCTGCTTTCCCTCAGCGTCGCGTTTCCAAGGCTGATCGTGCCGCACGGGCATCAGGCTTCATCCCCTTTTACAGCTGAGTCATGTCCCACTGCGTAGATGCGCCACATTTGGCTTGTCCACTCATCGGTGACGGACATCTGAGCTGTTACTCCTCCAGGTCATGCCTTCTGCCTGACATGGCAGCACCAGTGGTCTGTGAGCACCGCCGTGCTTGGAGGAGGAACGCGGGAACTGCCACGTTGTCAAAGGGGCAACTCTTGCCCCTCAGAGATTTTCCCTGTCATGGGGAGGAGTGACAGGGTCGGGCGGGTTTGAATCTTGAGAATTAACCATACCTGGGTTTGAGCCCGTGCCGTGCCACTTGGATGCTGTGTGACCTTGGGCAAGTCACTTCTGTCTCTGAGCTTGCTTTTCTCACTTGTCAAATAAGGGAATTATACAGGTTGAGGATCCCTGATCTGAAAATTCAAAATCTGAAATGCTCCAAAATTGGAAACTTTTTGAGCACTAATATGATGCTCAAAGAAAATACTCATCAGAGCATCTTGGATTTTGGATTTTTGGATTAGGGATGTTCAACCAGCAATGTGAGGATTCCAAAATCTGGAACAGTCTGGAATCCGAAGCACTCCTGGCCCCAAGCCTTTTGGATAAGGGATGCTCACCCGTAATACCTAGCTGCTGGGTGGTGGTGCGAAGATTAAATGATGTGCATGGAAAGGGCGTGCAAATAGTCACCTGTTTATTTTGTTGTTGTTGAGGGAAAATTCACATAACACAAAATTAACCATTTAGAGTGTGCAGTTCGGCGGCATTTGGTACATTCACAATGTCGTGCAACTATCACCCGTATCTAGTTGCAGAACGTTTTTATCACACCCGGAGGAGACCCCATGCCCACTCTGCCCTCCCCGGTCCCCTGGCAACCACTAATCTGCTTCCTGACTGCATGGATTCACCTATTCTGGGTATTTCATGGTACAATATGTGGTCTTTTGTGACTGGCTTCTTTCACTTAGCATCGTGACTTTGAGTTAACCATGTCGTAGCGGCGTCTGTGCTTCATTGCTGGTGGGAATGGAAAATGGTGCAGACGTCATGGAAAAGTTTGGTTCCTCAAAAAGTTAAACGTAGACTCACCATATGACCCAGCAACTCCACTCCTAGGTTTGCACCTAAAAGAATTAAAACCAGGCGTTGGAGAGACGAACCTGTGCACGAACGCTCGTAGCAGCACTGTCCGCGACAGCCCGTGTGTGCAAACGCCCCGGACGCCCGTCGGCAGACGAGTGGGCTGACGGGCCGTGGCGCATCCACACAATCCAGTGTTACCCGTCGTCGTCGTCGTTATCATCACCGCAACTTGCTTAACCCCCAGTGACCTTTCAGAACTGACCTCAGTTGCCCTCACTTTCTCAGGAAGTCTTACCTGAGCGTGGACACCAATCCTTTTCTGACCACAGAGCCCGTCTTAATGCCTGCAACGCCTCTTCCGTTCACAGCTCATGCCCTCGGTCCCTCCCAAGTACTCGTCAGTGTCTGCTGTGCGCGAGGGCATTCCAGCGGGGAGGGACGGGCAACTAAGTCGGCGGGGTGAGAGCACTGTGCCGGGAGCATGTGCCATGCAGAGAGTTTCCGTGCGGCGCGAGGGTGCCCGGGTATCTCACCACGGCTCGGATGGAGGAGGAGGAGGAGGGGATGTTTGCACGAGGAACCGAGTGAGGAGAGGAGGCTGCTTTGCAAAGGTGCAGGGAGAGGCTTCTTGGAGAGGGTGCTGATCTGGGACCCCGAGGTGGGTCTGAGCCCGCAGCTGCCGGGGGAGGGCAGGGGTCACAGGGCTCAGGGACAGGCCATGCTGCAGGCTCCTTCTGACAGGAGCCTGGGAGCGATGAGGGTGACCTGGGCAGGGGGCACCAGGGGGTGGACATAGTGAAGTTGCCCTGTCCTCACTGCCCGTTCTCTCGGCTGCCCGTGCTCCAGGGACCGCAAAGGCAGGGGCTGGGTCTCAGGCCCAGAGAAGGTGCTCAGGAAAAGGGGCTGAGGCACATGTGGGTCAGTGCGGTGTGCGGTGCGAGTGGGCAGGGGACAGAGCCAGCTGCACCTCCCAGATGACTGTTGAAGGCCAGAGTGACCCTTCGATGGTGGAGAACCGCAGGCTGGGCTGGGAGTCCAGCCGTGCATCTGCCCGGCCAGGAGGGCCCTCCCTGGGGGGCACAGGGCAGTCCATCCCCAACAGCAGCGGGTGACCCTTAAGGAAGCGTCAGTAGGCGATGCCGCCCGGGACGCGGGGAGGGCAGGCTCCCAGAAAGACTGGTCCTGTCGCCGTCTATCGGCTGCTCCTGAAAAGCCTGTGCTGCGTGACGTGCAGGTTTGTCGGACTGTTCCCATCTTGCCATGTCACTTACATGACAGAGGAACAGCCAGAAAAAGTAGCTGCGATGACATCAGGGACCTCAAAGGCCTGACAGTTCCGGATATTCAAGCATGACGACCTCGGCTCTTGGGGGACAGTTCTCCTCCGTGTGGTGGAAAAACTCATCAAATTTAGGAAAGACCTGAACTTGGGTATGGAGGATGGGACCATGAGGGATAAGTAGGAGTTCACCAGGGAAAAGCAGAGGGAACGTCATGGGAGGCAGCCCTGTGGTGGGAAAGCACTTAACGAGCGAGGAGAAGAAACAACAACTGGAGCATGGGGTAAGGGGGGGCATGGCGCTAGACAAGCTTGAGAAAGGGAGGCCAGGACTCCGGTGTCACAGTCGGGGTTTTGTAATTTATCCCCGAAAACACTGTGATGTTAAACAGGTAAAGGAGGCAAGGCCCTGTTTTCTTGGGGGGCGGGCCACCGTGGAAGCCAGGAAACCGGGGCGGCAGCTGCAGGTAGCGGGGACAGTGACGCTGGCCCGCACCACGGGGGTTAGGAGTGGGAATGGAGATAAGGGGATCAGATCCAAAACCGTATCTTCCATCCCTCTTTCTTCTCGGGGTATCCAGTAGGGTTTTTCCCTGAAAGACCACGAAAGGGCGGGGGTTGTCAGACCGACGAACAAAATCCACTTGCCGCCATTTTTTGTGAATAACGTTTTGTTGCAACGTAGTCACACCCGTTAATTACAAACCAGCTGCGGCTGCTTTCAGGCCATGGCTACAGAGTTGAGTGGTTGCAACAGAGATCGTCCGGCTGGCACAGCCACAGATATTTATTATCTAGCCCTTTAGAGGAGACGTTTGCCAATTCCTGACCTAAGCAAAGCGAGGGAGGGACACATTTTCAAAACAGAAATCTGTTGGCTCAGAATCTTCCCAGCACTTAAATGTGTTTAATCCCTCTAAAAAAAATGCTAAAGTACACGTATTTTGAAAATTGACGTCTGCTTGTCTTTAAGCTCTCACTGACATTACAGAGAACCTCACCGTGTGCTTTAGGTTTGGGGAGTCGGGGTTAGAACGCAGTCTGTGAAAATTGAGCAATATTATTTGTCTACAGTGCTAAAATCTCCTGATGTGTTACTTTACTTTTTGTCCTTTCTCCAAAATGTGCATTTTTTTCCTCTTCTCTGTAAAATATGATCTTTAGGAGGACGTCTCTAGAAGCAGCTTTTAGCCTTTGCAAAGATACAGGCGGGCCTCTTGCACAAGGATTTTTGCAAGGGTTTGCTTATGTACGGATACAGAAGCATCCCGCAAAGTCAAACAACAAGAAAGGGAGATGAGATGCCAAGAAAGCCAGTTTTCCAGATCCCACCTTCCTCCTCTTCCATCATCTCTGTGTTTGAACTCACGCTGCCAAACTCTGTGCAGAACTTTCAGATTCACTTGATTTACAGATCGGAGCTGATTTTCACTCAGAGAACTGGCCATATGTCTGGCAGGCACCAGCGACCATTGGCAGAATTATGGGGTTGATACTAAACAGATGGGCTTTCCAGTTAGATCTGCTGTTTTTTCCACAATACAGATCAGGAAAAAAAAGAAGGCGCTTTAATAACGTCTTGGTTTTTCCACTGGTGTCTGAAGCATCAATGATGCCCATTTATCTAGTCTTAGTTTCAGTGTCATAGCTGCACAGTGAGCCTTGGACGGCTAGAAGAAGCTTAGTGACTTGGGAAATTTTGAGGCCCAACTTCTGCTAAGATCTTAGAGAATCCTGTTATCTTTGGAACACAGATATTGGAGAAAAGACTTTTATATTCCCAAAATAAATTGTCATTAGTACTGCTTAGTGGAAATACATTCAAACTGCTTAATCCTGGGGTTATTGCTCAAACTTTGACAGCGTTTGTGGGGTTATTGCTGTCTAGGCAGCAAGATATACACAGGGGTTGCCTGATCAATCTGTTTAGGAAAAGCTGGCTAAACAGCTGAATAGGATTGCTTCCTGCAGGACTTCTCAGAGCCTTCACTATGCTAATATGGAGTGGGGCTCTTCCAGAGAGGGTTGTATTGAGACAGTATTTTTCCCAACTACCTTCCTCCACAGAGTGTCTCCCCATGCCAGGGTTCCATGGAATGTATTTTGGGAAACACTGGTGTGACGCTCAGATGGTAAACTTAGATCAGAAAGCCTGCGCCAGACCTGCCACTCGTCAGCCGTGTGACCTTGAGCGTGTGCTTCCCGGCTCCGAGCCTCTGCTGCCCAAACGTAGCGTGGAGTGAAAACACAGTCCCTGCCTCCTACGGCTGTTTGCCTGGAATGAACACGCAAAAGAACTTGGTGGCCTCCCTTGGGTCTTCAAAAATACGTTCTCCTAAGTTCGAGTACCCCCCGGTCCACTCTGAAGCTCAGCCAGGCTTTCGTCTCGTCTTTGCCACGTTTCTTTGCTCCCCAAACCAGCAGGGGAGAGAAAGGAGAGCCTTCGAGTGGAGGGCCGCTTAGCGGCAGCCTGGAGCAGCGCCGGCCAACACGAGGCCTGGGGTGGCTTAGGAGTTGCAGTGTCCCCGCTGTCGGGGGCGCCGAGGGGGCGGGAGGCTCCAGGCCATTGTTACTAGCCGTGGCCTGCGTGGGAAGCTGCTTCCGTCTTCGCATCACAGCCTGCATCTCTTTCATTCGCTCACTCAGCCCTGTGCCAGGCGCCGGAGGAGGGAGAGGCCCGACGTCTAGGAATGGCCTTTTGCTGTTGCCGAGGTTACTGGGGAAGGTAACAGTTACTCCCTCAAAAAAGGGCCACAACCGTATCACGGGTTCTGGCGGATGAGGTCGCAGAGCTGTAGGGAAACGCCTGCGACGGTTCCGGGAACGGAGCCACAGGCGTCCGGGAGTCTGTTCCCTGCCCCGCCCCGTTTAGGTGATTCCACCCTCTCGTGCGTCCCTCCCTGCCCTCCTCCGCCCCGGAAACCAGGTCCTTCCCCAGCATAAGCTGTGGATTACGTGGCACTTGTTGCGTGTCTCGTTTTGTCCTTGGAAGGTGTCGCTGCGCTCTGTTTTCATTGACCGGCACACCCAAATTGCCACACTATTCAGTCATTGCTCACGAATTTTCCAGGGGTAGAGGAGGTCAAACTAGGAATACTTTGCAGTCTGGGGGACCTGAAATCTATTTTTAAAATTCTGTTTTGGAGGTTCAGATCGACCCTGGTGGCCAGTCTGTTGAAATGCCTGGCGCTGTTTGTAGGTGGCCGTCAAGCCTGGCCACAGCAGGTGGTCTCGCGACCCTTGGCACGTCCCCGTGGTTCTGTTATGTGTTGGTTTCATGGTCAGCTCCTCCGCCCTCCACCCATGATTCCAAAAGCAGCACTGTCATCTGCTCTGCGCCCTCCAACGCGGGGGTTAAGGGAAGGCTCTTGGACAGTGACTGGACTTCTCGGCCCCGCTGTCACTGACGAGCACGTGACTGGGAAGATTATTTGACATCTCTGTGCCTCCGCTGTCCTCATCTGTCACACAGGTGATGAGATGGTTCTCCGCGAGGGCCATGATGGGGCTGGACGAGCGAGTCCACGTTAGGTGCTCAGGACGAAGCCTGGTGCACAGCAGGCGCTCAGCGGATGCTGCTGTTGCTGATGACAGTGACGACAGCACGCCTTGGTCTTCCTTGGCTCCCCCATGTGTGTCAGTGCCCCCACGGCCGTCCTGCCTCCAGCCCTCTTCCCCCTGCAGTCTGCCGTCCACGCTGAGATTCCGTGCGGTCTCGTCACCAGGCTGAGCGCACGCCAGGTCCCTCGGTGACCTCAAGACTCTTCTTGCAGCCACACAGCTCTTCTTGGGCCCCGCCCACCTTCCCAAATTCACCTGTCTCCTCCAGCCCACAGCCCATCAGCTCCACCTTAGGGTTCTCAAGTTCAAGTGCACAGATGTGTGCTGGCAAATTAAGAACAGCAAGGACGACGCACTTAGTTTTTCGTCTATTATCATATAGCCAACTTTTTTTATTTTGAGATGTGTTCTTCGTATTATTGTTAGTCAGTGGTGATGATCACAGAGGATGGTTTCATGTGTGTGTATTTGCGTGTGTGTGCTGGTCGCTATTGGCAGGAGGGACGTCAGCATCTCTCTGTGGATCCCAATTTTATTATATGTGGAAATTTTACTGGACTTTTGAACCTGAGAGCCTGGGGACCTCAGATCTAGCTTCCAGCACTGTTGCACATCCCCCAATCACCACCCTGGTTTTATTAACTTGCACCTTTTATTCAACTCCTACTCAACCTCCAATACCCAACTCAAATATCCCACCCCCCCAATATCCTTTCCCCAGGCAGGAAAAGTTGCTTCCTCTGTGTCGCAGTCCCGTCTCGATCCCTCTGGTGGTTCCAGGCACCTTAGTGTCCTCTGTGGTCAGAGAGCCCCCCAGGCAGGGAGGATCCCCAGCATCTCTTTGTCCCCCCAGGCCTAGCCCTGTGTTTTGCCACGGACAACAGTCACCAGGTATCAGCAATGGCTTCTCTGGGGTGGGCAAGGGCTGAGAGAAGAACTAGAAGCCGACTCTGCAGCCCACATCTCAGCGTCTCACGTCCACTGTTGCCCCTGTGACATCGTCAAGTTCCCTCCTCTTTCACGTTGGCTTTTTTCTCCCTCCATAACCGCACGACGTCACACAGAGACGGCGTGCTGATGGCGTTTACTGCTCTGTGGCAACTCAGAGCCCATGGCCCGCAGCGGGTCCTCAACTGATGCTAGATGGGGGAGTTTGTGAACAAATGAACGGAACAAACAAGGAAACACTCGCTCTCCAGACTGTGTGGTGCAGACAGTGCCTTTCTCCTGCGGGAGGCCAGCCGCTGGGCGCGGGACACTGGGCTCCTCGCTCCCCAGTGACGTGGGCCTGCCTTCCGCTGCGTTCTGGGGGAGGGTGTCCTGCGAGGCAGGAGGATGAGACAGGAAAGATGAGTGATGGAAGGTGAGGAAGCAGAAATACCCGATGTCACTGAGAGGTCACCGTTGGAGTCGGAGGCACAGGCACGGACCCCGGCTCCAGTGTGTGACAAGCCCTGTGCCCCAGATTCAAGGTCAGGCAGGTGCTTATTTGAGCATCTCCTGCGTGCCAGGAACCAGTAAAGATGCCCGGGACCTGGCCATCAACACGACCGTTACGGTTCTTGTTGCCGTGGAGCCGTCGCGTGGTTCTCGTGGGAGACGCAGATGTCAGTCGATAAACGGTGAATCGCGGGGTACGTGCGCGAGTGACCAGCGCTGGGGTGGGGGGTTATGAGCGGAGGGATCCGCCCTGCTCCAGGCGTGGAAGTTAGCCCGTGAGGGCAGCTACCCTGTCTGTCCTGGGACGATTCTTATCTCATGGGTTTGTAGGACCTGTGGCTGGGGGAGGGTGTGGGGTCAGGAACAGGGACAGGTTCACTGACCGCCCTGAGCCTGAGAGGGGACCTGGGGACAGTTGGAGTTGTCTGAGAGGCTGGAGACTGCCCCGGGAGCGGCAGGCATCCGGTGTGGGCAGGGCAGAGCCGCCTGTCCCATCCGTCCCGTGGGGCCCTCAGAGGCCTCCAGCTCGAGGCTGCACGTGGTACCTCCTCACACAGATGTCAGGCGTGGGAAACACCTTCCGTCAATTAACTACTAATGCCTCGGAGGTGGCAGAGGTGCCGTGGAACTTGGCGCTGCCCTGTTACTCAGAGCATGGCAGGGACCTGCTAATGTGTTTGCACCTCCCAGAATCTCCCCAGCGTGAGAAGGTGGTTGCTCAGCCACCTCAGGGAGTGACACGGAGGGTCCTCCTCCCACCCTCCCCTCTCTGGACGCATGTGCACAGGTCACGCGCTCCTACACACGGACACCCCCGCCCACACGGCGCGCAGCCACACATGCACCGACACGCCCGGGCACATAGGTCTGCACCTGCCCACCCTTGGGTGCCCCCCATGTACATAACACCCACCAGGGTGTGAGGGCTGAGGGTGACCATGCCCAGCCCTTGCTCACTCAGCCCTGAGCACGCCCGCTGCAGTCATGCGCTCTGTCCTCTGTCCTCGGGGGGCTTGTGAGCGATTCCTACACTGGGCCATGAGACATCTATTTTGAAGTCTATTCGTGGGTGGGGAGCACAGCCCTGATGAGCCCTCACCTGGCCTGGCCCTGGGCGCGAACACCTCAGGGAGGGAAGAGGGGGACACTTCCTCCCGTGGCGGGTGCTGAGTGGTGCAGCGCGTCTCCCTGGATGTGGGGCCTTTGCTCCCCGGATGACACCAGGGCCCTTGAGGAGCCGCTCAAGGCATCTGCCCTGGTGACGCATTGGATATTTGGTAAATGAGCAAATCAGACCTTTTGAGCTAAACACCCTCCAGCAGTTTCTGCTGAGTCTTCTGTCAAGTTCAAGCCCCTGCAGCGACCGCCCCCCCAGCATATCCACCCCCCACCCCGAGTTTCCAGCCTCCCTGGGAAAGCCCCTTCCTGGCCACAGCCCTGTCCTGGGCCGGCTCCTGCTCACCTCCAGGCTTCTGTTCCAACAGCCCTGCCGGAGCTTCCTTCCTGGGCCCTCCCTGTTCCTGTGGGGCGGCACCCACCCTCACGGCTGGCCGGAGCGGGCCCTGGGTTTCGTGGTCCCACCCTTCCTCGTGGCTGCGAGGTCCCCGTTCAGGATCCTTATTCAGGGTCACGTGGGGACAGGAGAGGTGTCTGCAGTGACGGGAGTGCTCCACGTCTCCTCTGCTCATCCCTGGAGATCTTCGTCTTCATCTTCCAACGGGCCCAGAGGCCTGGGCAACCCGGCGCATCCTTTCCCTGTTGTGCCAAGAAAGCTTCAGGACAGCCGCTTTCCCGGGCCGTGTGGACTAGCGGTTCTGCTCCCTACGGTGTCCGTAGGCGGAGGAAGGAAAGGCGGGATAAGAACATGGAAGAAATTGCCTCTGGGGACAGAAGGACCCATCTGCATCCCGTGCTCGTGGGGCACGGCCTTGGGGCGGTGCCGGCGGGGGGATCTGTGATCGATCAGTGCCCCAGGGCTGCCCTGGGCCCCACTGGGTGCCAGGAGCTGAGTGTTGGGATCACGTCCAAGACACAGTGGAGAATGTCATTGCCGTAGCTTCCGTGATGGTTGCCGAGCCCACGGGGAGGAGTCCTCGAACAGGACACCCCGTGCTCCTCTGAATAGAATGACATTCTGCACAGGGCTGCTTTGTGGACCGTCTGTGGACGCGGCGCCTGGTGCAGTCAGCGCTCGGTTACTGGGACAATGGCCACACCCCTGACTGGCCTGGGTTGGCCTGGCTGATGCCTCTTGTCCTGGTGTCGCATCGCGTTGTGTCCTGGTTTGGGTGATACATTTATACAGTCCCCTCGATGCAGCTCAGGAGCGTGAGCAGGGTCTCTGGAGTCCGATGCTCCGGTCCTGCCCCACCACCAGCAGTTCCCCGCTTTGCGACTGACGACCGGATGGCTGGTGCTCTGACCCTCGGTCTGCTCACCTGTGAAGCGGATGCAAAAGTAACGGTCTCTGCCTCATCGGTTTATTGTGAGAGTCAAGTACGCCGACGCTTCAGGACAGCGCCTGGCCGGCACACACGGCGACCGACTTTCACTCCATGATAATTGTCACACGGTGATGTGATGCAGTGCGTTACGGTGAAAAGGTTTGCCCAGAGTCACCCGCGCTGGCCCGGTGTGGGAATCAGAGTGAGGCGGTGCGGGTGCACGTGGGTCTCGGTGCGTGGTGGTCCAGCTCACGTGCCGGCAGCCGTGCTGGGGACATCACAGGTCTGCGACCTTCCACCCCGGAGGCATCGGGTGGTCAAATCTGAGAGCCCGAGTGCAACTCAGGTCTGTGTCGCTGCCAGGAGAATTGTCCCTTCCCTGTCTCAGGAGGGGTTTGGGGCACTGGCCATGTATCTTTGGTCCTGACACAGGGATGATCCGAACTCTGGTCTGCGCGGTGACCGTGGGAGGGGGTCAGGTGTGCGTAGAGGTGACACCAGTCTACGTCTGTGCTTCTCCAATGTCACTGCTTTGTTTTCCGTTCTAACTACTCTTCTTTCTTACAAAATAACTCACGCCATAGGCTGCAAAACAGCCTGCGGTGGAGTACACGTGCTCGCCTCGCGGCCCTGACCGCCAGTGTCCCCCATAGACATGTTCTCAGCACACCCCGGCATGTGCCCGGACACGGCCCCTTCACACTCCAGTGGCGTGCGCTGTGTGGTTTTTTTGTTTTTGCTTTTTTTTTTTTGACCTGGCAGTTGACCCCAGATCGGTTTCCTGTCTGAACACGCAGGTCTGTTTTACTTTCCCACATCGCACGCGGGTTGCTGAGAGGGCAGACAGTTGCCTGACGGGTGTGCAGGTTGCTGCTGTCTCTTACGCTGCCATAAGCTCCCGGGACGTCCATCTCCTGCGTCCCAGAGTCTGCACACGGCCTGGCTTCATGGACAAGCTGCTTCCCTTTGTGTGTTCACAGACTCGCTTGTTCTGCAGCTGTCCACGGAGGGGTCCCCACAGGCCCGCCCTGTGCTGGGGTCCTGGGCTCTTCCCCTGGAGGGCTGCCAGCCTGGCAGGAGGGAAGGGACACAGGGTCTTTGCAGCTTCCTGGTGCCCGCATATGACAAGGGACTGAGCCTGTGTGGCACAGGAGGAAGGTGGTGACTTCCCCGAGGAAGTGATACTTAGCTGAGGAGCTGAGGGTTACGAGGCAAAGGGGCAGCTGGAAGGGAAATGAGCATGGGTGAGGTCAAAGCATAAGCAAAGGTCCTGGGGTAGAGAATGCTTCATCACGGAATTGGAGAAGACGTCAAGTTTCCATGGCAGAAGGTGGAGCTGGCCAGGGCTTCTAGTGGGCTACGGGAGGGGAGTGGAGCATGCGAACCCATGAACTAGTGCGTGCCCCCTACGGGCACACCCCAGCCAGAGCCCCCGAGGGTCTCGCTTTGGGGAATCACTGGTGACCCCTTGGGGTGAGGGGAGTCACCTCAGCTTCCCCAGGAGTCTCGTACGTTTGGTGGTCACGTGATGACGTTGGTGTTGGTCTTGGCTTTGGTCTTCCAGATGAGATGGACCAAACTCCCCCAGTGCGCTCCGAGTATCTGGTCTCAGGGATTCGAACCCCCCCTGTGAGGAGGAACAGCAAACTGGCCACCTTGGGCAGGATCTTCAAACCCTGGAAATGGAGGAAAAAGAAAAACGAGAAGCTGAAGCAGACGACGTCAGGTAAGCCTGGCTCCGCCCAGGATTAGCGTCTTTGTCGCGGTGCTGTTGCCTCTGCTGGTCCGTGTCTGCCCAGCCCTGCACAGCAGGGCAGACTGTGCTCTGTGGCCTTGAGAACCAGGATCTACGCAACCTCCCTCTGGTCACTGGGGACCCCTTGGGGTGAGGGGAGTCACCTCAGCTTCCCCAGGAGTCTTGTACGTTTGTTGGTCACATGATGACCTTGGCTTTGGTCTTGGCTTTGGTCTTCCAGATGAGACGAACCAAAGTCCCCTGGCCCCTGCAGGTCCCACCTGCCTGTCCCAGGCCTGGGTGAGCACCTGGCACCCCACGTGGGACCCTGGGCCCAGACCCCAAGGTGCCCAGTCACCTGGACCTTGTTAAAGCACAGACCCCCATTCAGGGCAGGGCTGGGCTGAGGCCAAGACGCTGGCTTTGGAGCAGGTTTTCACTCGCCGACCACACTGAGTAGCGAGCACCCAGCCCACGGAAACCCCTGCCGTGGCCTCGCTCTCCCGCCGTGGCCTCACTCTCCCACGCCGGAGGTCTCCCTCTGAGCACGCTGGGGCCCAGGTCCCACCCCACAGCTTCTAGTTTCGTGAACTGTGTTGGGGCACAGGTCTTGCCCCAGCAGGCACTGACAGTGGAATTGTTTATTCATGAGTGTTTACTGAACACCTACTACGTGCCAAGTTCTGGGCTAGGTGCTGGGAGTCACCAGGGAACACAACTAGTTCAGCCCCCACCTTCCTGGGATGCAGCGGGGAGCAGGCAGCGAGGACAAGGTAGTCAATCGATGGAAACTAATCACACACCTATTGAGCACCTACTGCGTGCCAGGCACTGTGTCAGGCACAGCGGATACAGCGGTGAGCAGGACAGGCACAGCCTCTGCCCGAGCCCAGTGCGTCTGAGGGGGACGATGACACGCTCCACAACGGGTGAGTGGGGTGAATGGGAACCAGAGGGCACCAGGCAGGGCTCGTCTGCGGAACCAGCCCGCCCTGGACCACTCGGTTCCTGAGTGCCCCGGGGGATTCAGAAGGTCACGACCCTCAGCGTGGCCTTGACACCTTAGGCCTCTCCTCACTGGGAGGCAGAGCCAGCCTGCTCCCTGCCCCACGCTCTACCTGGGCACGCCTGTCCCTGCGCCCTCCCCGCCCAACGCCCAGAAGCTTCCCCCGCTCACCGCCGCTGTGTCCTCACGCCCCGCCAATCCCAGCTCTGCGGGAAGTGGGGTCGCCATAGGTGGCACCCTTGTCCCTGCCTCCTGAATCCACCCCGGGGACTGTGGCCACAAGACTGAACCACAGATGGGGGACACACATAGTGATGACAAGGACGCGAGTGGCCACATGGGCGGATGGCAGCAGGGCGCGTCCCGCCATCGGGCACAGATGCACCAGCCTCACCCTCAGAGCCGCCCTGCTAGGCCGGTGCTTTTGCTTCATCCTGCATGTCTTAGGGGTGGGAAACAGGCTCAGAGACGGGAAGTCACCCACATGGGGTCACACAGCCGGCAGGGGTGAGGCTGGGGCTTGGTCTGGCCCCACACCTGGGCTCTGCGGGTGGCAGTGTCCTGAGAAGCAAACCCTGGAGGAAGCAGCATCTCAACCCCAGGGCCCTGCCCTGAGCCGCACACCTATTAGCTGTGGCTGAAAACAATTAGTGAGGAGCTGAATTAGCCCCGGGCCTGGGGGACCAGCCCTGGTAAGTGCCTGTCTCAGGCTGTTGCCTCTGGGGGTCCCCAGGGTCCCTGTTCTCATCCCAGCTCCGAAGAGGCGCAGACTCCAGGGCTCCAGGGACGGCAGAGACAAAGCCTGCGCCGTGCCGCACACGGGCGTGGCACGGGGAGAGGGATTCCCGCCACTGCGGGTCCCCCACTCACGCTTCTTTGCAAGCTTTACAAAATTTTTTTTTAACCACTCAAGAAAGTGATTGACAAGTTCTCCTTGTCAAAGCAAAAACAGAACAAGCATCATTATTCAGCAAATCTCGAGCACCTCCTGTGTGCCGGGCACCAAATGCGCAGGAGGGAGCAGGCCCTGCCCACCCAGAGCTTTCCGCAGAGCGGGAGTCGAGTGGCAAAGTGAGCAGGTGACCCGGCACGGGAGTCGGCGACAGACTCCAGCGGGGCCGCAGAGGATCTGAGCGGGCCCTGGGGAGGAGGCAGGCAGGGGTGGGCGTTGCCCTGGGTGGGCGGTCTGGGAAGACCCAGGTGAGGAGGCCGCGTGGAGCTGACATGTCATGGGCCCCTTGAGAAAGGCGGGGAAAAGCACCACAGCACTGGGAACAGCCCTTGCAAAGGCGCAGCTGTGCATCAGCGAAAGGCCCAGGGGCTGGGGCAGGGTGACCTCTGCGACCTTGGGTGGGCCCCTGGCACCCTCCAGCCTCAGCATCCCCAGCTGTGGGATTGGAAGGTCAAGCTTTGTGCTCTGAGGACTCTGGGCCCCTCACTCCCGTGCTCCCCTCGGTGCTGTGCTGTGCAAGGTCTCCGGGATGTTTTGGGGACCCTGCAAGGCCCACCGAGGGGCTCGAGGCTAACACCTGCACCGTCCCCTCCTTCAGGTCCCTCAGGCCTTTGGAAATCTGGGGAACAGCACCGTGTGTCGTTGCTTGTTCCAAACCACTCCTTCCCCTGCAAGTGTGGGTGTCACTCATTTCAGCGTTTCAAATCCCTGTTTCACAGGCCCAGACAGAGTGAGAACAGAGACGGTTTGAAGAGAGATGTGGAGTGAACAGTGGGTCGGGCAGGGGTGGGGTGGGGCCCAAGCCGAGGACAGCTCTCGACGGCTGCGGATGGGAAGGGCCGTCTTCGTACCTGCCCCGGCGGGGTGGATGGGTCTCGGCACTGCCCATCGGGGACCCTCACCCAAGAGGGGGACAGTAGACCCTCGCAGCTGCCTCTCTGGGTCACAGGAGGACCTGGGGACAGTGCAGCCGGAGTCCTGCGCCCATCCAGCCCCAGCTCCCCGGTGCACTTTCCTCCTCAGAGCTGCGCCCTGTTCCTACATCATTTCGTGAGCTGGGACCACAGCCTCTTTGCTTACACCTCCCGAGGCAGCGTTCAGTTTGTCAGTTGTATCCACAGTTCTGGCATCTGAAAATTGGTTTGGAAATTGGGACGACAGAGAGGAAATTACACTCTCTTTGCCCAAAAATGCCTACTCCCTGCTGCGTTTCGGTTTTCCCGTTCATCCTTCAGCGCTAGCGTGGATGCCTCAGGGAAGCCGCCCGGAGTCCAGGGCGGGCTGGTTCCACGACGACACCCTGCCCAGCACCCTCTGGTCCCCATTCATCCCACTCGCGGGTTGTAGAGCTTGTCCTCATCCTGCCCGGGCATGCTAGCCTCAGGCAGAGGCTGTGCCTGTCCTGCTCGCCGCTGAACCGCTGTGCCTGACACAGTGCCTGGTACACAGCAGGTCCTCAATAAATATGTGATTAGTTTCCATGGATGGAATACCTTGTTGTCACTGCCTGCTCCCCTGCTGAAGCACACATGCCATGAAGGTGGAGGCTGAACTGGATGTGCTCCCCAGAGACTCCCAGCACCTAGCCCAGTCTTAGGCATGTAGTAGGTGCTCAGCGAACACTTGTGAATACATGAAAGAATTCTGTCGTCACTGCCTGTCTGTCATCTGCCTCTTCTGGACAGTGAGCTCTGACGGGTGGCCCGGTGCTGTGACCTGGCACCGGGTGGAGTAGTTGCACATGCGGAGAACCGACGGGCCCTTTGTGACCAGGCCTGGCTGCAGGCGCTTTGTCTTCAACTTTCAAAGAAAGAGTCCAAGCTTATATTTAGAAATTGGAGCTCACCTCTAGGCCGCTAGTTTTCCGGGCAGTTGGAGAAAAGGAGGTGACCGTGAGGCTGAGGCCTGCACACGGGGGCGGGGAAAGCAGGAGGGCATGGGGCTGAGTGGCCGGAGTGCTTTGCTCCGGGACGGGGAGGTAGGAAGGGCTATTCAGGAGGAGGAATTGACGAGATCTGGCAAACTGGGTGGGCGGAAGGGGCGCCAGGAGCTGGCCTCCTCCCTCCCCGTCCATCTGGTGGATTCTTTGAAATCTGTTAACCGGTGGTTTATTGGAAGAACCTCCAGTGGGAGAGTCGAGCAGAAGACTCTGGTCTGTGCATAGACGTGAGCAGCGGTCAGGACGCATTTAGCAAAGGCTCGCACGGACCGCAGAAAAGCACCCGAGGGTGTTAGGGCAGAGAGAGGCCGTGCTCCTTGGCCAGTAAGTGAAGAAGCATTTGGAGGAGGGCAGCCAGGGGCGGGGGCGGCAGCTTACAGAAGGGCCTTATATGTGGAGGTGCTTTTCAGAGAAACCGCGGGAATTACCGCTGTGGGCAGCCCACGGCTGCTGCTCGCCGGCTGTGCTTCCTGCGCCTCGCTCGGCAGACTGCTCAGACTGCTCAGCCAGAGAGCGGGAGCTGCCGAGCAAGTCTGCCCTCCCGCCCCCGGGGCACCAGCCCTCACCCCGACGCACCTGCTCACTCACTTGTTCGTTCTGTCAACCTGCGACCGGCACCGGCTGTGGCTGGGCAGGGCCTCACGGGGATGTCTGTGTCGTGCAGCGCTGGAGAAGAAGATGGCGGGCAGGCAAGGCCGCGAGGAGCTCATCAAGAAGGGGCTGCTGGAGATGATGGAGCAAGGTGAGTGGGCCGCCGGCGCGCGCGGAGCCGCGAAGCCATCAGGGATGGGCAGTCAAAGGAGTCTGCTGTCCAGGTGTGGGGCTGGACCTGAATGAAGCCTGCAAGGCTGGGGAGGTGCCCCCAGAGTCAGGAGCCATCTGCTCAGCACCCACGGGCATCCTCCCATGGGCCGCAGGGCTCCTCCCTCTGTTGCCTGGCAGAGACAGGTGTGGGTGAAGCTCCTGGTTCATCTCTAAAGTCACAGCCATGGTTTTTGTTTTTGTCAGTCTGTGCCATGCTGGGGCTGTGCTGGCTGTTCCGCTCCGCACACCCTCTCTGGTCTTCACAGCATCCCTGTGGATGGGGTACGGTTGTTACTCCCAGTTTACAGATGAGGAGTCTGAGGGGTCCAGGTGGTGCCTGCCCAGGTCATTGCAGCATGAAGCAGAGACGTAGAATAAATCCTGGTCTCGGTCTCGCAGTCGTCTTTGGTCTGGGGAGTTTGATCTCGGTGTTGTCTACGTGATCATCCTTGTCTGCGTCTTTCAGAAAGGCCGGTTACTGTGGCTTGTGCAATTAACTGAGCCAGTCCTTCTCCTCGGTGGATTCCTGCAGGTGCGACGCACAGGACTTGGGTCACGGTGCTAACTAGTCCTGGGTGCTTTCTAGTCTTTGAGACTCTAAATCTCACTGCCGCTTGGTCTCTCTGGAGCCGGACTGAGCTCTGGTCCCCTGATCGAAGGAATCCAGCCGTGCAGAGCCAATTCCCGAGGCTTGCGTGAACATATCGAGTGCCTGTCTCCCGCTTTCAGCCTCAAAATACTACCGGTGTCTTTGAGATTTGGCCCAAGCACCGGGAATGAGGAAGGAAGCTCACGAGTCCAGATTCTATGCCGCCAGTTGTGGACTGACACCTTTGTTACCGTTTCCTTTCTCTGGGTTCAAAGGGTATTTTGATGATGCTATTTTCAAGGGGAAAGCTACGTGGGAAGTTGCTTAATACTTATGATAAAATCTTACATCTATAAGGAAAGCCCGGTCCCAACAGCCGCGGCATTCGGATGTTTACCGCGCTATGCTGACGCTCAGGTGTGACGGGATGTCGTCACTGAGATGGACATCTGTGCTATTTTTACGTGGATGGGATAGAAACGTGCCAAACTCTGGCATTTTGAACACGGTGCCAACAAGAATTACCTTGGATCTTAGGGAAGGAGAAGGGAAAAATAAAAACAAGGCTAAGTCCTGTTTATCGTCTATGCTAAAAGATGTTATTTTTGGTGAATAAAGAGTAAGTAAAGATATTGATCAGATCCCTATCAAAAACCAAGTTATAGTTTAAATAATTAAAGAGGAAAACTTCTAGAAGTACCGGTTGGCTATTTTTAACTCTGGATTTTTGTTAAGATGATCTTGTCTGAAGACGTCAGATCAGAGACCCCGAGACGAGCGTTCGGCCGGCCCAGGCTGACCAGGTGAACTCGGCCTTGCCGCGGTCGGTTGGAGCTCGCTCTCTGGCCTCCGCGTCTGGCGGCACATCACAGAGCAGTACAGCTCTGCCTTAGCTCAGGGCCGCAAGCGTCTTCCGGACAGGGTCAGACAGTGAATATTTCAGGCTTTGGGGCCGCACGGTTTCTGTAGCAAGCACTCACCTCTGCTGTTGCAGGGCGAAAGCAGCAACAGGCGATACCTAGATGAGTGGGCGGGATTGTGTCCCAGTAAAACATTGTGGATGCTGAAACTTGAATTTTGTATAATTTTCATGTGTCATGAACTATTATTTTTCTTTTGGTTTTATTTCTTTTTTTTTGGTCAATCATCTAAAGATGTAAAATCCATTCTTAGCCTGGTGCTGTATAAAGCAGGCATGGGGCTGGGTCGGCCCCCAGACTGTGGTTCGCCAGTCTCTGCCTTATGTCTCTCTGTCTCTTGCCAAGTGATTGTGGACGAGGAGCTAGAGTGGCCTGAACCACAGTCTCTTTCCCTGGGAGCTGAAGTGCACTCAGTAATCAATGCTACAAAGTTTTATTGAGTGCCTACTAGGCCCAGGGTCTATGCTAGCTGCTGAGGACACAGGTGAGCAAAACACTCTTCTTCCAGCACAAACAGTGCAGTGGGGCGCAGACATGAGATAATCCCACAGATAAATGTCAAATCATAGCGGGATGAGTGTGGGAAGGAAGGCACATGGTACACTAAGAGCATGACATGGGACCTGACCTGGTCAGGGGCGGGGAGAGGTGTGAGTGGGGTCCCGGGGTGGGCAGGAGGGGCAGGAGGAGCAACACTAGGATCACCTGGGAGCTTCAAAGCCCTGATGCTCGGCAGCTGTTCAATGAGACGCTCTGGGGGAGGGACCGGGCGTCAGCGTTTTACAAACTCCCCAGCTGATGCCAACTTTGATGCAGCGAAGGTGGACAAGGTCGAGAAGCCAGAGGGGCAGGGACGCTGGGAGCAACTTCCAGCTGAGGGAGCAGCGACTGTGGGGTCCCACAGTGGACCCCGAGAAGGTGAGTGGGGAGGGACCCAAGAAGCAGGAGGGCCTGGGCCCAAGGACGCCGCCCATCTTCGCTGCCCCATGAGGTGGCTGGGGCGGCAGAGGCAGGTCCAGGCTGCTGTGGGAGCCCGAGGCCGCCCCAGGTGAGTGGCCGGGGGCCTGCTGTGAGACAGGTGTCTCTGGAGGGAAACCTCAGGACCAGGGCGGCAGGGTTTGCCTCTGGGAGGGGACTTGCTTGTCACCACGGACTCTCGCGCTGCTTAAACCCTGAGCTGTGTGCGTGACCTATAACGAGAGCACGGTAACAACATGACACACGCTTGACCACAGGCGCCTGGCAGCCCCTTCCTGTGCGCTTGCTTGGAAAATGCCTTTGCTTGGGGGCGGGGGATGGGGAAGCCCACTTCAGGTCCGACCCCGTCTGTGATTCCTCCTGGGGTCCCTCCAGCTCAAGGGAGGTCCAGGCCCAGAACGAGGGATGGATGCTCAGGTGGGGGGGGGCAGCGCCACCTCCTTTCCCGAGGCTGGGAGGACTCTGGGGTGGGGGCAGCGGCGTTTTCCCAGTTTGGGTGAGGAATCTGGCTCAGCCACCACCTGCCACCAGTGAGGTGGGGGCGCCCTCCTGTGGCCGCCTTCAGGGGGGACAGGCCCTGGGACCTCCAGAGGTGCCTGGGTCCTTAGCAGCCCCAAACTCACATTTGGGCCTCCTTGGCCAGGACGGCCACCGGGGGTGCCCTCTGCCCTGCACACGTGTGTGTGTTAGTCACCCTGGCGTTTGCCCCTGACATAGGCAGCCTGGCAGGGCATGACCTCCGGACAGCGCCTGCGCCACAGAGCCTGCTGGTGCCCCGGGAGATGAGGCTGTGTCCAGGGCACAGGCTTGTCCTCCCCCCAGGGTGCTATTTTATGACATATGTCGTTCACATCTGTGCTTTATGGAACACCGGCCCTCTTTCCTCTAACTCTGGTTGCCTGTCGGGACCCAGGGGGCCCTGGGGAGGGAGGTGACTCCACATCCTCTTCACTGCTCCGTCCACCCTCCTCAAGCCTCACGACCAAGGGGACAGAGTGAAGGGTCCCCCTCCCCTACCCCTCCCTGGTCCCCAGCCTGAGCGTGGTGAGGAAGAGAGGGGCCTGCACGTGTCTCTGTGCCGACGCCGTGTGTGTTCCTGAATGACTTTACTCCATCTCCCTGCACGAGTCCGCTTGGCGTTTTCTGAAATAATTTAAGGACCTTCGTACCCCATCAATGGGTATAGAAAGAGCTAGTGTCCTGGTGCTGTGTTCTGTGACCTGAGATTGACTGGGCTCGCTTTCCTCAAGGAATTTTCCTCAAGTCAAGCGTGTCTGGTTTCCACGTGGTGGGAATGCCGGGGGATGTGTGTATGAATGTGTGCACGCACACGCATGTGCACACGTGTTCCCACGTGTGCTTGCAGTGCACATGCGTGTGCTCTCACCGTATGTGTGTGTGTGCATGCGTATGCATGTCTGTGGCGCGTCTCCTCTCCCTGCAGCTGCTCAGTGCGGACTGCAGCCCTGAGTGGGGGAGAGGGATCTGACCGAGGGCCGGCGGGCGGCCACGCAGCGAGAGGAGCAGCAACAGCCCCACCGCTGCCCCCGCCCCCACCGGCGTTTCTTAGCAACACCCCGCCACAGCACTATTTTGGGAACTGCAACTTTTCACCGAACGTGATTACGAGCTGGAGCTCTGAGCACAGCCCAGGAAGGCCCCGCGAGGGCAGCCGAGCGCAGCGCGGGCGGCGCAGCTCTGGGACCGCAGGCGGGCGCGGAGCTGTCTCTGGATCTGGCTGGCGCCGGAGACCTCTGGGGCCTTCCAGGTTCAACGTTCTGACCACGCTACCCTTGTTGTTTTTATGATGACGATGAGGGGGACGTCATCGTCGTCGTGTTAACAGCAATGATGGTCATGGCGGCAGTCGCCCTGTGTGTTCTGAGATTTGGTGGCCGCGCTGTAAGCAGCGGGTGGCAGCCTCACCTAGCACGGGAGGTGAGACTCTGGCAGAGCTCACCTGGTGCTGGTGCTCACGTGCCCTCTGTGTCACCTGGGGCCAGGTAAGCTAGTGGTGGAGACTGTCACCATTGTGTGACAGGTGCAGTAAAGCAATCATAAGACAGGGGCTGGGAAACTTTAGTTTTGAGCTCTGTGACGTCTAGTTTTGGGGAGTTCTCTTGGCTCATGTCTGGGCCTGGTTAGTGGTTACAGCCAAGTATAGAATCCGGCCTAGGATCTGTTTCTGTGTGACCTTTGAACTAAGAATGCTTTTCAAACTTGAAGGCCTTTCATAAAAACTAAAAATCAGGGACGAATATGCAACACGGATGACGCCGCATGTGGCCCACAGTTTCTTAGATACGTCCCACCTGCTGCTTTGTGGGAAAAGGTCACCGGCCTGCCGGGCAGGTGACATGGCTGCACAGAGGAGATCTCCGTAGCCCCAGTCTCCAGACTTCTGGCAAGGCTGACCTTTGCCCTCTCCCCCCAGGAGACAGGCACGCAGTAGGGGGAACTCGGTCAGCAGTGACTGAAGCTCAAGCCCCTCGAGGGCGCGGGAAGGAGGTGGGCCTGGCTGGAGTGCGCATGTGGGTGGGTGCTTCGTGCCAGACACGTTCCGTACGTTAACTCAGTTAATTCTCACAGTAATGCCATGCAGCAAGTAGCAATATCATCCCCATTTTATAGATGAGGACATTAAGGCCCAGAGGAATTTGTCGTGTGGGCATAAGAAACCCTGTTTGCAGAGGGTGGGATACGTGGGCAGGGGACGATGTCCTGTTTGTCCGATCAGGACACTTTTGGCAGTGAGAGGGACACTGAAGGGCGTGGGACAATAGGTAGGAATCAGGACTGACCCAGGCAAGCAGGGGCCCTGACTCTGAAATAAATCTCTCCACGAGATTTATTTCTCTCCTCCTCTCTCCATGGGACGAGGTCAGAGCAGGCCAGTGTCCCCACACTGTGACCCCATGGCCATGTCGGCGTGTGCAGGTCATGCTGTCACTCTGCACCGTGGTGTCTGCCTCTGTGAAATGGCTGTGGGGACTGAGGGTGCCCTGAAGGGGCCATGTGGGTTCCCTGTGCATTGGGCTGTGACATGTGTCCAGCAGATGTGGCCATGACCAGCTGGCTGAGGGGCACCTGGATGGTTCTTTTGTTCCCCAACCACTGAGCCCCCCTCATTAAGGCACAGCCCTGGGGATGCCCAGGCAAGGGCCAGACCCTCGGAGGCTGCAGCGGCCCAGCCCCAGGAGAGGGGAAGAGCCAGGTCCTTCCTCGAGCCCTAACAGGAGCCTGGGTGTCACCCCTGCTGGGAAGGCTGCCTGTCTGGCCCTGGGGACTCCCTGCTCTGTGCCCCGTTCCTGGGCTCGAGATGTCGCATGGGGTCATCTGCATGGCCGCCTTAGAGTGTGAGCCACCCAAGGGCAAGGACCATGTCTTGGTAACCTCTGCCTTGCCAGGGACTGTCACAGTGCCACATGCATCCTGGTGGTGGATAGATGTTTGCTTAGTGGGTGACTGAAGGTCACATGGTGGGTTCAGAGGTCAACTGGATCTTTCCAGCCACAATATTGCCCCTAGGAAGCAGCCCCCACTCCAGGGGCACTGCGGTGACCGCTTGTTCTCACCCATCTGGGCTGACCGCCAGGGCGTGTCCTCGGGGCGTGGCCAAGGGACACAGGCAGGAGTGAGTTGTGCCGGCACTTTGGAAGCTGCTGCTGGGTCAAACCCGCTGATGGCCTTTGGCCAGAGAAAGCCACCGGAGTGGGGGCACTGCAGGGGCCCGTGGCAAGGATGTGAATGCGGGTGGGGGTGCCGTCAGTCTCCCCAGGTGTGGAGTGCGAGGGCCGGCAGAGAGGACGCTGCAGGAGCAGGAAGCGGGGGGTGTGCGTGAAGCCGGCTTGCCTGGGAGGGAGGTCAGGGTGTGGGGCGGGCCTCCCAGGGGTGTGGGGGCAGTGCGGGGGCACCCCCGGGGCCTGGGCAGGCACACTTCCCAGGGAGGCACTTGGTACAAACGAAAGGATTGGGGAAGGGAGGTGCAGGCCCGGCTGACAGCTGGATTTCCTTGCAGATGCCGAAAGTAGAACGTGCAACCCCGACGGGGGCCCCCGATCTGCGCAGAGCGAGCCCTCCACACCCAAGCAGGAGCCGCTGACTGCGGAGGATGCCCAGCCGGGAAGCCCCTTGGCCACGGGCACAGACCAGGCTTCCCTGGATGAGCCACTGTCCTCGGCCACCCGTTTGGACGACGCAGGTAGTGGCCCGAGACCGTGCGGGGTGGAGCTCCTCCCGGGATGGCTGTCCGGCTGGGGTGGCAGCCGGGGGGGGGGGTCCCCGACTAGGACGTGGGCAGTAGCCCTTGGGGAACATTGTCCTCAAGACAGCCGGTCCCCGCGCGGAACCCTGCTGTGCTCTGCCGCGGGGCTGGGCGTAAACATTCCCTGCAGCATTTTTCTCGACTTGTCTCTTCCGGAGTCTGACACAGCCAGTAAACGAAGGTGCTTAAAGATGTTCACCTTCCAGGCACACCTTCCTCCCGGGACGTCTTTGCCCTTTCATGGGTACCTTCTGGGCAGGAAAGTGCCCTCCAGAGGGTGCGTGTCCACTGGGGCCCTTTCAGCCGACCCCGAGACAATAGGATGGACGTGGGGTTTAGGGCCCTTCCCAGTGGCTGCCATCAGCTGGTGATGGTGACGAAGCCTCCGCGTGCTGTGAAGGCTCTTCCCGCTGCTCCTCTGCGGAGCTGCCGGGCCCTGAGTGCCGTTCCCTCCCTGCGAAATGGGAGAGCGAGCGACCTGTGTCGGGGGGTTGGCGGTGGGAAGAGCAGGGAACGGTTTCTGCTGCACGGAGTGGTGACTGGAGGTGGCCGTGGTGTTAGTGGAACAGACAGAGCACTTGCTGGGGCGCGGGAGCGGGGAAGGTGGAGGGAAGGGAAGCACGAACCCACCAGGGAGACCTGCGAGTGCTTTGAAAGATCCACCCATTAGAGCGATGTTACAGCCCTCTTCTGGGAGACCTCGCTATGGAGCTGGAATCCTGCAAGCTAAAATATGTTGTGCATAGTTTGGGGGCTGGGAGGTGAACTCCGAGTCTCTCCACGAGCGTGGGAGGTCTGAGACCCAGGCTGCGGGACAGGCCCGCTGGGCTGCTGCTTCGGAGCCGGGCGGGCATCTGTTCCCTGGCGCGTGTGGCCACGAGGGTGACACCTGCACTCTCCACCCGCCCAGGACATTCCTGCAGTGCCAACAGGCACCTGCCCAGAAGCATGCTCCGCCCTCCTCGGGGGGCTGTGTTTCTCCAGTGTCTCTTGGCTTGGGGACACAATAGGAATGTGGGGTCTGAAGAGTTGTAGCACCAGGAGGGTCCCAGCTCTCACGCAGAGACCCCCTGCATGCTCCTGTGTCCCCATGTCTCCCAGGCCTCTGACCCCGGTAGCAGTGACTGGAGTGATTCTGGTGGCTGGATGGGCCTGGCCTTCTTCCCGTGGTCCCTGTAGTCGAGCCCTTGCACGTGGTCCAAGCCTCCCACCTGCTGCAGCTGCTGCTCCCGGCCTCCTGCCGGGGTGGGTCATGCTCCTCCTTGGCAGGTGGTTTCTGTCAGCCCAGCGCTGAGGAACGTGCCGCTCCCATCAGCAGCCTCTTCTGACCTCGGGCTGCTCTCTCCCGATGCTTGGTGCCGGGGTGGAGTCCTGAGAGCAGAGCTGGTTTGCTAAGACATAAACTTGTGTTGAGGATCTCCTCTGGGCCGGACACGGTATGGGGGCCTGCGGGGTGAGCAGGAGTCTGCCAGGCAGAGTCGGGCAGAGCACCCCAGAAAGGGGAAGGACATGTGCGAAGACTGAGGACAGGGCCCCAGGCTTTTTCCATGCAGGGCTAGAGGGTAAACAGAGTCAGCTTTGTGGGCCAGAGGTACCTGGTGCAACTGCTCCACTCTGCCCTTGTCTCACGAAAGCCGCTCCAGGTGACATGGAAATAAAAGGGCGTGGCTTGTGCCAGTACAATTTTATTTGCAAAAACAGCTGGAGAGAGAGAGAGCTGGGCAGGCCCCCGAGGGCAGTGGGAGCCCCGGGGAATGGAGGGACAGGGGCTTGGCTTTGCAGGAGGAGGCTTTGCCGCGGAGACTGACCCCATCGTGTGTGGGTCCGGGGGGATTTGTCTCACTGCTTCCCCAGTGCAGGTCTCGTGCCCCTGGGCCACGTGAGATGACTTTGCGTGAGTGGCACGTGGACGGGTAATTAGAACACATTTTACTGATGATGTGTTTTTTATTAATTGGGGCAAGTGGTGTGGGTCTCTCATTCAGGGTCATGGTAGAGATTTTCTTATAAATCAGAATAAAAATGTGGGCTCGCTTAAAATGTAGCGAAGAAAAACGCGGAAAGTGAGAAGGAATGTCCCAAATCTCCCAGGCAGGGCCCAGAAGCCTGGTCTGAGAAAGTCCGCTCCATTCCTCAGGGATGCAGCAGCTTCTCGGCGGTCAGTGACATCTGTCATGACGCTGGTGGTAACAAGAGCGGACGTGGCTGGCCGCTTGCGAGCAGGGTGGCGCGGAGTGCTCTTCTAAGTGCTGCACACACGTGAGCGCGTTTATCCCTGGAAACAGCCCTGGGTCAGCACACCCGGGATGAGACAGAGGCACCCAGGTTGGCTGTGTCCAGGGCACAGTCAGGGAATAAAGGACAACGCCTTCAACATCAGCTGACTTGGGTCTGAGACGTGGCTGAGCTCCTTACCGAGCTGCGTGACCACGGGCAAGTGACTTAACCTCTCTGAGACTGTTTAATCAGCTACAAAATGAGGATAATAGGCTGACCTCTCAGGTTTGCTGAAATTAGGTGATCCGAGGAAACATTCGGCTCAGTCCTAACATACGCTGAGTCTGCGGAGTTTGCCATGCCGTCGTGTCATTATTACCGTCATCATCGTCAGACACGCCCCTTTGGGAGCGACGTGCTAATACACAGTATTTGCCTGCGGATGCTCCCTGAGAGTCATGCCTCTAGTAGCACGTGTGTTTTGGGGTGTGGGGCCACCTGCACTTTGCTGTTAAGCTGGGACAACCCCAGGTTCCGGTCCAGCCTGCAGGTCCGAGACCCTGCACCAGGAACGTTCGCCGCTGTGGCTCCGGGCCCACGCATACAGACAGGCCCGGAAGCAAACAAACCCCAACCAAGAACAAACAGAAAGTAAACAAACACACAGGCAATCAATGCATTAATAAATAAAAAACAAACGAATAAAAAAAAAAAGCAAACACAAAAAAAAAGACAGACAGCCACCTCCCAACAAACAAAGTTCAAGCCTCCTGGCGCTGTTCCCACCCAGCCCCTGCCGCCAGAGCTGAGCGGGAGTTGTCCCTGCAGGTGGGCCTGGCCTTTGGGGGTGTGAGTTTGCAGCCCCTTCCATGAGGTTAAGAGCCTGGTCTTTGGAGCCAGCCCTTGTGTTGCTACATTTTGATCTTCTACTTCGGGCCTTGTTAGCATGGGATGGAATAGTCATTATACGGCGAACAGCTGAAGCCTGGGGTCACTGTGAGGCTTTGAGGTCCTAGGTCTACAGCTTCTGCTGCAGAGCTCAGAGAAGACCAGCTGATTGATGCTGTTTTCTGTTCTCTTCCCCACCCACATGCTGCTGCTGCTCCCCACATCTGGGCCCAGTCCCTCTGTGTCGTAGATAATTTCATAACAGACAGATGTCATCTAACAGCAGGGCAAAGCAGGTTCTCCAGAGGCCAGTGTGTCTTGTGAGTGCTCTATCCTGGACCTGGCTGCTCTCCTTGGCCTGGGGCAAGGTCGTGGAAACCTCACAGGGGCTGGAACGTGACGCCCTGTGGGTGGTGATCTATACCTGGGGCAGCCCCCGGGGGCTCAGCAGTGGTGCTCACTGCCGTCCTGCGCGTCAGCTGCTGTCTCTTACAAAGCAAGCCTCCTATGCACTTTGCAGGGGTAGGAGAAGGGGTGATTAGAAAGCAAAACGGGTTGCCCTGCGTGGTCCCTGGTGTCCAGGTGCAGCCCTCCTTGGCCCAGCAGTAACATCCTGACTGCAGCTGCTGCGTCCACCTGCCCCAGACTGTTATGTGTGTGGGGGGGTCTGGAACATTCGAGTGTTGCAACTATCTCAGGAAGAGAACCATCAGTGACTTTGGCCATTACCTTCCTTGACCCTTTGATTTGGTGATTTGGGTTGACTTTGGGCTCTTGTGTTTAGGGCGATTTCGTTTTTCCTGGCTTCGTCTGGATGGGCTACACGAGCAACAGAGCATTCCTGCAAAGTCCAGACCAGTGTTTTAGCATTAATGGAGCGGGATCGTGTTTGGTGTTTTCGTTTGGGGGCAGGAGCTGAGCTTTGGCATTCCCGGGAGTGCACCGATTAAAAAGAAGAGTGACGTGGGGAGCATGTTCTATGTTCACTATATTATAACAGCCTCATCTTTTTAGACAAGAAAACAGAGACCCAGAGAGGTTAAGCAACTTTCCCAAAGATGCATAGTGTGTAAGTGGCGGAATTGGCATTTGATCTTAACTGCAACACTTTACAGCCTAAACTCTAGAGCCAAGCAGGAGATAAACCTTTGTTCTGTTTCCAGAATGTAGGTTGATTCTGAAGTCTGGAACAGGTTGGCACACTGCGGGCTACAGGTGAGATGCCACCCACTGTCTGTGGTGTGTGGCCATCATGCACTGCTTGAGGTGCTGGCACATGAGCCAGACCACCCTGAGGTGTCCCCTCCCTGCGCCCAGCTGATGCCACCTGCGCTTGTCAAGTGCTCAGGGTCCATGTGTGGCTGGTGGCTACACACATGGGCAGGGAGGAAACATTTCTGCATCTCAGAAAGCTCTACTGGGCAGCACTGAAGGTCAGAGGTGAGAGATGGCCACGTGTCCGCTGTGGTGCGAAACCAGGAGAGATTTTGTGGTTTGGATTGGCCAGCCCTTCCGGAGTTTTCCACACCAATAGAGAGTGTAATAGCAACAAACGACCACGTGGCCTGAGCAGAAAATACTTCCCGCCTGGCCCTCTTTAGAAAACGTTTGCAGACCCTAGTCTGGGCATGGGTTGGGGTGGGGCGGGAGCTGGGAGGGCCGGGAGGAGGTTGTGGCCTCTCACTCTGGGGGACGGTGGCTGAGAAATACTTTGGAGGAAGAGCTCACAGGACTTGCCCGTGAGCCAGCCTGGCCGGACAGCCCTGAGCCCAGGGAAGGCAGGGCACTGCCCGGCTCTGCGCCACATCCACAGCTCCTAGAAGGGCGCCTGGATCCCACGCCTATGCAGTGACACTCACGGGATGGATTGACAGCTGGACGATTGAGAGAGAAGAGGGGACTGGGGAGGTTTGTGGTGGGGACAGAGCTGTGATGCCTGTCTGGCCTCCAGACGGAGGTGTCAAGGTGGCCGACAACGTGTGCGCCTGGAGCTCAGAGGAACGGTCGGGTCCACAGAGAAACGGGATTGATTCCGAAGCCAGGGGACCAGATGGGATCGGCCACCCAGGGGGTTCGACGGGGAAGAGGACCCAGGCCTGAGTCCTGGGGCGGCCCAGGTGCAGGAGGCGGGGGGCCTACGGGCGAGGCCTACCTGGTGTCACCGCAGGGAACTGGGGGAGCACGGTGTGGGGAAGCCGAGCAGGACGGGGCTGGAGAGAGGGCGCAGGGCTGGGCGGGGCGGCTCAGGGAGGGTCGAGGCCTCACTCGGTGGGTTGAAGAGAAATCAGGCGGCGGGGAGTGGAGATGCCGCTCCAGAGACCTTTCCTGACCAGTTTGTTTTTCCGGTGAGCAGAGGATGGTGGCGCAGCTGGGGAACGCCCAGGTCAGGAGCGGCCGGTTTTCAGACAGTGCGTTTTCGATCTTGCTGGGATCTAGAAGAGGTGGAGAAATCGGTGACGGGGACGAGGGGCACAGCGTGTCAGCAGCTCACAGGGCCGTGGCGTGATCCCCCAGTCGGTGCCTCTCTGATGGAATCGCTCATGGATCCGACGCGGTCCAAGTGCGTCTGCTGCTGCCGGGCCAGGTGTGGGCACCTTGACTTCTCTCAGTGACGCCTCCAGCAAACCACGGAGCGTGTTTCAAATGCTGCCGCGTCCCGATGCCGCGGGCCCCGGAGATGAGTGGGGAGTGTGCGGGTAGCTCCGAGCAAACCTCCCCCAACCTGGTAGTGGACGGGGCCAGGTGTTTCATACAGACATTTGTGCAGATCAGGAAACCGAGGCTCAGAGAGGTGTCCACACAGGTCACTGGTTGGAAGTGAATCAGACACGCAGGGAAAGAGACAGACGGTGGAGACGGGCGTGGCTGAGGCGAGGAGAGCCATCCCGTGACGTCTCTCTCCCAGAACCGCAATTCAGGAGCACGCGGGGCGCCGGCAACCCTGCGAGCACGACCCACCCCTACAGGAGCAGTTGGGGACAAGAGGTCACGTACGGCCAGTCAGAGCGGGAGGCAGATGCTTGGATCACTCCACAGGCCTTCGGAGTAACAGGACATCCTGCGGATGCTCCGTCAGAACGAGTGTCGCGAACATCCGACTAGAGTCGGGGCAGCAGCGGGACCCTCGGGGGAGGAAACAGCCTGGCGGGGGGCTGAGAGCTCACCCCCCGTCCGGTGGTCCTGCCCTGAGCGTGGGCTCTGGAGCGCGGTGTCCCCAGGCTCAGGGCGTCCACTGCCCTGTGAGACCCGAAACCCCATAGAGCCACAGGATAGGGGCTGCACAGAGAAAACAGACGTGTCCGTGCTCACCTGTGCTTCACAAGGAACCTGCACGACCCTTTACCTAGAAAGCACAAAATGTTTATTTTAATATTATCGGGAGACTCATCAGAATTGTAGACTCTTAGACATCATAGGTCACAGTTTAGAGGATGTAATGATAGTCTCGGAGTCTAGGATTTTTTAAAAAAGAAGCCGTTAACAAATAACGTTTCTGAGGAGAGTTTACTAATAAGAAAATAAAAAACAGCATTTTCACGTGGGAGTCCTTGCAGGACACAAGCACACAGAGCCGACTGTGGCGGTGGTTCTCACCTCGGGCCACTTGAGATCTAGGCTAAGTGTGCCCTGGGCAGTGGGGCTGTGCTGGGTGGGGCCGTGCGGGGCGGGGCCGTGCTGGGTGGGGCATTTGCTTTCTGAGGTTTCGTTCATCTGCGGTGAGGAGGGCCAGCCCTTCTGACTACAGACTCCCCTCCTATGAACTTGGCACAAAGAAAGGGCCGGGCCTGAGAGTTTGGAACTTCCAGTGAGGGCAGTAAAGGAACAAAACTAATGGGATACGGGCTACGTGGACATGCAGTATTTGCATTTAGTGTTCCCTGGGAAGCTTGCTAAGGTGGGGGGTGGAGGGGTGCAAAGGAAGCCAGGCAGGGGGCTTGAGGGGTGTCAGTGAGATTGTTGGTGAATGACAGAGGCTGGAACCTGAGCCGGGCAGGGAGAAGGGAGAGGGTTGGTGGGTGGGGGTGGAGGAGGCTGGACAGTTGGCTGCAGAGAGGGAGGATGAGGGCTCCTGCACCTGCCCTTCCTCTGAGTCCATCCCCCCTGCCCCTCGTCTGGGCTGGCCTGCCCAGGGTGGGGCTGCTGAAAACTGGATGCGTCAGAGTGAGCGCCGCCGGACGTCGGGGCGGCTGTGTGCCAGGAGCCCCCCTCACTGCCTCTCCTCGCGTAAACCTCGCGATGACGCTGCGAAGGGCGGTGGCTAACATGATGTCGTACGTGAGTAAACGGAGGCCCAGGGAGATTCAGCAACTTGAACAAGGTCCCAGAGTAAGTGCAGAGGTGACTTGAGCTTGGGTGTGTCTGACTCCAAAATCTGGCGTGGTGACCACTGCTCCCAGGTGGGGCAAGAGCCTGGGGACACACCTGTCATGTGGAAAGGAACAGAGCCACTCTTGTGCTGGAAATGACTCTCCCGCCCCTGCCCTACGCCCGAGGGCTCTCGCGATAGCCGAACTTGCAAGAAGTCGAGTCCACATGGGGGGCGCCTGCTCCTTACTCTGTGCCCAGGTCAGGGCCCACCCCGCCATTGCCCCTCTTGCTTTGCTCACTCACACCCACCGCGATCAGAGGGAACGTGTTTTGTGAACACTCTGCTTTGCCTTTGCAACAGCCAAGATGCCATCTGCGTCCAGTGGTGAAGAAGCAGATGTCGGCAGCCTTCTGCCCGCCGCCGACGAGCTCTCCCAAGCCTTAGCGGGGTCTGACTCCCTGGACAGTCCTCTCAGACCTCTGGAGAGATCCGCGGGCCAGCTGCCCAGCCCCCCACTGCTGCCCACCCCGCCGCCCAAGGCCGGCGCCAAAACCGCAAAGAATGTCACAGGTGGGTCCCCATGTATCCCATCCATCCTCTTCCCTTTCTCTCTCCGTCCATCCATCCATTTACGCATTCACTCATCTATCCATCCATCCATCTGTCCTCTTCCCTTTCTCCATCCGTCCATCTATCCATCAATTTATCCATTCACTCATCTATCCATCTGTCCATCCATCCATCCATCTATCTTCTTCCCTTTCTCCATCCGTCCGTCCGTCCATCCATCCATCCATCTGTGCCTTCAGCTGCTCGCTTGGACACCTCCACCCTTTGCTTCTGTGACCGAGGCTCCAGACAGGCCCAGGCAATAGTTCTCAGCAAGGTGCTTGGTTGTCAGGAGCAGACTGCTCAGCCTGCCTCAGGCAAGCAGGGTGGTCTCTCTGCAGGAGTCACAGGGTGTGTCTTCCAGAGCCGGAACACAAGGGGCACAGCCAGCCCCAGGATGGGGCCTTTCTCTCCGTCTGTCTGGATGTTCACGTTATCTATCTGTCCTCTTTCTGCTTTTCTCTGAGTCAGTCTCCTGCCCCTGCGCTCACCCACCCTCCCTCCCTCTGCTGGTCTCTCCTGCTGATTTGCTTTGCAGCCAGCTCCGTCCAGCCGGGCAGAGCCAGGAGTAAGCAGCAGCCTTCAGGGTGGGGGCCAAGTGGGGGAGCACCGCTGAACAGAGACCCCCAGAGTCACGTGCTTCTGTAGTTTGGTCTCACAGGCTGAGTGATCCCAGGAAGAAGAGCGATTTCATTTTCAAGCTTGGGCGTTTCTTGTCCTGCTACTGCTGGAAATGTTCTTCCTCCTTGCGCCATGCGGCAACTTGGAACCTCAGCTCAAGCCGTTCCTCCTTCAGGGAGCCTGCCCTGCCCTCCAGCCTCACGGCGCCATGCGCCTCCTCTTCCCGGCTTCCACCATGTCCTTTCTCCTCGTGCAGTGGGCTGAATTAGTGTCCCCCCAGATTCGTGGCTACCTGGAACCGCAGAATGTGACCTTATCTGGAATAAGGGTCTTTTTAGATTTCACTGAGTTAAAGATGGAGATGAGCTCACGCCGGGTTAGAGGGGGCCCTGAATCCAGTGAGAATGTCATCGTGAGAGCCACAGAGGGACACAGAGGCATCGTGGAGACAGAGGCAGGGATTGCAGTGATGCAGCCACAGGCCGAGGAACACCCGGGATCGCCTGGCAGCCAGCAGAGGCTGGGACAGGCCTGGGGCGGTTTCTGCCCCAGAGGGAACCAACCCTGCCCACGTTTTGGTTTTGGACTCTGGCCTCTGGAACAGGGATAGTTGTTCTGTTGTTTTAAGCTGCTCAGTTTGTGGTCATTTGCTACAGCAGCCCAGGGAACCAAATACACCTTGTCTGTAGGATTATTTGTGTACCCCTGCGCCCGTACAGCAGCCCCACGACAGCCGGCCACACCCGCGTTCACCGCCAAATCCAAGTGCAGGCGTAGCGTCCGGCACGCAGCAGGCAAGTGCGAGGGACTGTGTGATGGAATGAATGAATGAATGAATGAACTGAACCGAACCCTCTCTCTGCATCTTCCTACATCTCTGGAGTTGAGTCAACATATTCAGTTTTTGGGTGACATGAATGACCACACAGAGTAGAGTAAAAGTTTTGAGGCAAAACTATAGTGTTTTGCATTTCGTTACTATCATCGCGGTAATTCCCATTTTCATCTATTGAAACCCGGAACAATTTAGAATCCCTTTCATTTAGAGTCACCATCCACCCCGTGTTATTCTGGCTAATGTATAATTTGTTCCCGACCCCCACTAGCTAAGTAGCCTGGAGAGTTTCTGCATCCCCTGTGCTTGGAAAGGTCAGACCTCGGGCCACTCAGATCTTCGCTGCGACTCCGCCCTTTGCTCAGCCTGAATTCTGGTGTTCTGTCCCCAGACTGCCTGTCAGCAACTCTGACTGCCAGCCTGCCCTCGGCGGCGAGGACATCAGGGGACATTCTGGCACCAGTGAACATGGAGACTGAACTGAGAGTGGGTGGGGAGGGGGGTGGTCATGACCTTGGTCTTGGCCTGGATTTCTTACTGCTGAAACCACATTTTGGTGACTTTGTCTTAATTTTCTCTGCTCTTCCTTTTTCTTTTCTTTTGGGGAAAATGCTTTCTTCTGCATGTGAACACCAGATGGCAGCAGAGAGGGCAAAGGTCCCTCTTACCTGGGCTTAACTTGCTGCAGGCGGAGACACAGGTGCACACGTGTCTCCACCACCAGAGACCTTTCTTGTCTGAGACGGGGCCACGCGTGTCTTCGTCCACTTGGGCTGCCTCAACAAAATACCACGGACCGGGGGCTTGTCAACAACAGAAATCTGTTTTTCACCGTTCTGAAGGCTAAAAGTCCAAGATTAAGGGTCAGGCAGATTTGGTGTCAGTGAGCGCCTATTTCCTGGTTCGTAGGCCAGATTTCTAGCCCTTCCTGAAAGTCTTTGTTTCTGACGACCCTCTGAGTCAGGGAAGATGCTGGTGTTGCCGTCCGGTGGGCGAGCGGAACTGGACAGGGACGCGCCCTGGTCTCCTCTCCCTGGGAGGCATGTCCGTGTTAGCTAGGGACGCCTGGCTGGGGCTGGGGGCGCGGGGTGGGACATCCTCTCTGCCCACGGCCCATGTCTCAGCGAGGCCCTTGGTCCCCACTCCTGAGAGTTACATTCTTGTCGGTTCGTCCCGCGCCGCAGGCCAAGCAGCGCTCTTCCAAGGCTCCGGCGCGAAGAGCACTGACCCCCCGCTCCGAGGACAGCTCTCCACGCCCACGGGGTCTCCGCATCTCACCACCGTCCACCGGCCGCTGCCCCCCAGCCGCGTCATCGAGGAGCTGCACAGGGCGCTGGCCACGAAGCACCGGCAGGACAGGTGAGGCCCTGCTGCGAGGGGGACCCTGGTGCCACCAGTCCCCCAGGGCTAACCTCGGGCGCGACACCGTGCAGCCACCCAGGGTGTGGCCGGCTTTCACACTCTGCCTTGAAATTCTCAATGGCTTTTGAGCGAGGAAGCCCACGTTTCATTTTGCACCGGGCTCTGCGGGTTACGTGGCTGGCCTTGGTGCCCACATTCCGGGGGAGCCCGGCCCCACAGCCCCTGCGTGCGCCCCTCGGGATCGGGTGGGGCGGGAGCTTCCAGGAGAGGGCGGGAGAGAAGCAGCTGTTCTGCCGTCCTGGGACTCGGGCTCCGCGTCTTGCACCGGGCGAGAGTGCCAGGCGGCCGTGCCCGCAGCGGCCCTTTCGTTCTGGGTCACCTGCGGCTCAGTTCTGTGATGGAACAGTGGACTGTTGGAGGCAAAGTGGGTCACAGAAGGTGCGTGTGGACTGGCGGAATGTCAGACCCAGTGCCGTGTGGGTCCCGCGGACGCCGTGGTCTGAGCAGGGGTGGCTCTGGCACCGCCTTGGGCAGGGTTATCGCGTGTTGTGCTTTCAGCTCCTTCTAACAGCTACGTGCCAGCGCCCCTTCCGGCACCGCCGGGACAGAGCCGAGAAGCCTCGTGTCCTCTGGCACCTTCGCGATAGCGGTCACGAGCCCTGAGGTCAGCATTGCAGGGTTTCTGGATGAGGGGTAGCGTCTAACCTGGACCGTCTTTCCATCCAGTTTCCAAGGCCGGGAAAGCAAAGCGTCTCCGAAGAAGCGGGTGGATGTCCGTCTGTCCCGAACGTCCAGCATGGAGCGGGGCCGGGAGCGGGAGGAGGCCTGGAGCGCCGACGGGCCCCCGGAGAGCAAGCGGACGGCGGCCAAGGAGTCCGAGGAGAACAAGGAGAACCTGATCGTGAACTCCGAGCTCAAGGACGACTTGCTCTTGTACCAGGACGAGGAGGCGCTGAACGACTCCATAATCTCTGGTGAGAAGGGGCGGATCTGGGATCTGTACCTGTGGGCCCCCCGCGGAGGGCTGGCGTCCCCAGGGGCTCACGTCTGAGCTGGCGCTTCTGCTGCCAGCACGGGGAGGGACGGGCAAGGACTGCGCTGCAGAGAACAGGCGAGGAGACTCGTCCCCTGAAAAGCGCTCTGGGGGCGCACGCGGCCCGGCTCGCCGTGTGGCCGGAGGAGGGGCCCGAGTGAACTGGTTTCATGTTGGGAATTGTGTGTGAGTTTTCATGTGTATTTGAAAAAACACAGAAGTGGTACAGCAAGTGTCTGGGAATGTCACCCCTGAGGAGCATGTGTCGAAGTGTATAGGTGGTACGCAGATGCCTGGCGTTTGGAAGGTGTGGCAGAAAATTCTCATTTAAAAAAAGCGAGATGAGACGGGACAGGGGAGGGGAGAGTGCCTGATCCATCGGTCCCAAAGGGCCGTCCCGGACGGTGTGAAGGAGACACGGCGCGAGCGCGTTTGGGACCAGGCGTCCACAGGCCCTTGGAGTCCAGCTCCACATTTGTCCTCAGGAGTGTCATCCGGGTCAGAGTGACGGCTCCGTCCTGCCCTCGGGTCTCGGGGAGAGGGAGGGCTGCAGACCTCCTCCTGGGCTCAAGTGATCCTCCCACCTCAGCCTCCTAAGCAGCTGGGACTACAGCCATGCACCATCACGCCCTGATAATTTTTCTATTTTTTGTAGAGACGGGGTCTTGCTACATTGCTTGGGCTGGTCTCGAACTCCTGGCCTCAAGTGATCTTCCTGCCTCGGCCTCCCAAAGTGCAGGGACTATGGGCTTGAGCCACCGCGCCTGGCCCCATGAGAGTATTTTGCTTTTGTTATTTGCTTCTCTCTGCGGCGTGTTCGGAGTTCAAATCCTGCTCCCAGTCTCTCGCCTGATGTGCTGTTTTTAGACCTCTGTGGTGTGGAAGCAGAAAAGCACTAGGCACTAGATGAATCAATTATTAATCACGACTGCAGTTTTGTTCATTTATCTATTCTCTCTCTCTCTCTCTCTCTCTCTCTCTCACTCAGCATTCCAAGGAAATTTTTGTTATCAAACATTTTTGTCAGCCTGAATTCTTTATTGGTCAACACCATCCCTCACCTATATTAGAAGTTGATTTCTGGAGGCGCAGAGGCCCCTCCGAGGCAGGCCTGCTCCATGGACCAGCAGGAAGGGCGAGCGTCTGCTGGGTCGAGTTGTAGCAAATGTGTCTGCTCTAGTCCGAGTCTGATGACTGGATTCCATGCGGGGTCTCCCTGGTGTCTTGCTCCACAAAGGTGCGTTGCGGACTGCGTGTTTATCCATCTTGCTCGATGCCAGAGCTTGTGGTGTGCGCCCCTCTGCAAACACACTTGCATACACATGCGTGCCCCGACACAGGCCTGCCCGCACACAGGCTCACACGGGTGCCTTCACGGCGTGTGTGGTCAGCGCTGGATGGGGCAGGGCTTTGGGAGCATTCTGCAACCAGCAAAGTGAATTTCACCAAGAATGGTTTTTATGTTGTGGCTGCCTCAAGATTTCAGTGTTAGAAGCCGTCAAGGAAAAGATGTTTGCGTGTTATCTCTTCTCCTATCCTGAATCCGAGAGTGGAGACCACACCTGTCCTGTTTGTGACGCTGTCCTGTCTGGGCTCCTGGCCTGGCGGAGACATATGAGGGAGGGGGCAGAGGGGAGGGGCTTCCCCAAGGGAGAAGGAGTTACTTTCACCGGAAGCAGGCTTTTCCGGAGCCTTCCCGGCTCCCCGTGCAGCTTGCCTTGTGCGCAGTTTCTGCCCAGGTGCTCACGACAGCAAGACTGTGGGGCCAGGACACACAGACGTGTCTCAGCCGTGCGTCGTGTCCTGAGGGACCAGGCCCCCCAGCTTCACAAGTGCTGGTGTGTCCCACCCTTCGGGCTGCCATAGCAAAATGCCATAGACTGGCTGCCTTATGAGAACAGAAACTTATCCCTTCCAGTTCTAGAGACAGGGAGATCCTGTGTCAGACAGCAGAGGCGGAGCTGCGAGGACCCGCCCCTGGTTCATAGACGGCGCCTTCTTCCGGCCGCCCACGTGGCAGGAGGGGAGATGGAGCTCTCTGGGGCCCTTTGACGCGGCCCTAATCCCGTTCATGAGGACTCCACCGTCACGACCTCAGCAGCTCCCAAGGCCCCACCTCCAAACACATCACACTGGGGGTCGGGCTTCAACATGGGAATTCTGGGGGACACACACATCCAGTCCGTGGCATTGGTGTTCCCAGGTGAGGGCTGTCTGTGCACCCGCTTGGGCCTCCCTCTCTGGGCTTACGGCGTAGAGATTTTCTGTAGGGTCCGGCCACCCTACTTGCCCTGACACATTCCTTTCTAGCTCTGTGACCTTGGACATGTTTCTTAACCTCTCTGTGCCTCAGTTATACCATTTGTAAAATGGGTCTGACACTAAGGCTGTTTATTGTAGTCCCGTCTGTGCTCAGCATTTGCTCTCATTGTCGTGGCGATGGTACCCCCACCTCTTCGGCTCCCTTGTCGGGAGCAGGCAGGGACAGGAAGGGCCAGGCAGCTGGCACAGGTCAGCAGAGAGACACCTCCCAGGGTCCAGGTGGGCCGTGGCTCCAGTTCTGTGGACGGTCCACAGCTGATTTGTGGTGTTCCTCGTTCCCTCCGCCAGTTTGTCAATTAGCAAGTGCCGATGCCCCTGCAGCCCCACGGGCACGTCTGTTCTCCGTCTGGACGTGCAATCGATACGTTTATGTGACTGGCCGCGGTTTTGCTTTGCGCACTTAGCAAGGAACAGGGGGAAGGAGAACTAATCGCCTGGTGCCCTGCGTGCCGGGACAGGCTGAGGGAGTCCTTCACGTTGCTCAGGGAAGAAAAGCCTCAAGAAGGCCTCTGGGGCACCTGCCGTGGGCCACCTATCTCAGACCAGGTGTGTTGTGCTGCTGGGCGACCAGGGCGGTGCACGCTCATACACATGAGCGCAGCGACAAACTGACAGCTGTCCAGGTGTTCAGTGCGTGTGCTCTGTTCAGCAGCTTTGCTTCCCGGAATGTGCCAGGTACCCTAGCACTCGAGCATGATGGTTTATATGCACTAGGGTGGCTCAGTCTTGCTACAGTTAACGTTTGGGGCCAGGTAACTAACTGCTGTAGGCGCTGTCCTGTGTCTTGTAGAATGTTTAGCAACATCCCTGGCGCCCACCCACTAGATGCCGCTGGCACCCCCCACCGAGTCTTACAACCCAGATGTCTTCAGACGTTGCGCGGTGTCCCTGGGGAGAGACTGTGTGTGGCTGGGAAGCAGAGTCCAGGGATGTTCACTGGTGGTACTTGTGGTAGGAAAACTGGAAACGTTCTGAGCAGCCATCAGCAAAGGGCCAGTGGAGTCGGCCGTGGTCTGCGTCTGCAGCGGAGCCTCGTGCGGACGTTGCGCTGAGCGTGCGAGCTCTTGGGCATGAAACGCATCCAAGATACGTTGCAAGGCGCTGAAAAGAACTTGAGAATGATCCCACTTTTGTGATCTTTTTAAAATAAATCCTCAGAGAAACACACCTGCCCAACCGTACTCTGTGTGAGGAAGAAGAACGGACGCCCAAGAGAAGGTCGAAATTCTCTCACCCGGTGTGATCAGGACCAACGGATTAGATTGTTGTTAATCAAAACAGCTGATTAAAGCTCGAAACGTGAAAGCGATATGTACACGGATCAAACGTTTTGTTTCAACTTAAAATATGAACGCAAAAAGGGAAAAACCCACGAATGCACGTTAGTTGTCCCTTTGGGCAAGGGTTGGGGCCGCCTCTGGGATTCTCTAACAGGAGTCCCAGGTCCTGGAGTAAACCGCACCCGGTGTGCACCCTCTGATGTCCGAGTGACTTGTAAGGATGACGTTTACTTCGCACTTTTTACACAGTAAGGGAGTCCAGATGCTGCCGGCCTAAGCAGGTCTGGGAAGAGACAACCAACTGTTGGTGAGCGCGCGGGGCACCGGGGAGAGGAGGCGCCGAGTGTGCGGACGGAGCCCTCAAGGGGTGGGGAGCGAAGGCCAGCGCAGCCCCCGGCCGACAGCATCGGCCGCAGCTGTGCCGGCTGCCGGGTGGGGCGCGTGCGTGGGGAGAGAGTTCTGCGTGTGTACCTGCGACGTTGCACCCACACACACGGATGCCACGTCTGTCTAGCCTGCTCCGCGTCAGACATTTGTGTCAGTGCATGTCTGGGACAAAATCCTGGAAATAACACAGATTTAAATACCTTCTATGCGCTGATCCTTCATCGGAGACCACGTCAGCAATGCTGTCCTGATTCCCCTCCCCTCGCAGTAGGAACCCCCCATTCTCCGCAGGACCTGTCCGTGTCCCTTGATGGGAAGGGGAGGAGAGGATGTCTGGGGAGATCCACCCAGCCCTTTACAATAGAAGGGATTGTGGGCAATCTGCGATGTTCAGAAAATGTGCTATTAATACGTCTCTGTGCTGTTTGAGGGTTTACAGTGAGCACGTCTTGGTTCATCACTAGAGAGACATGGGGACAGGCATTTTTGACAAGATTGCATTCCTGCGCTGGGGGAGTTCTCGGGCTTACAGGCAGGATCGGGTGGGAAGGACACCACTGGACACGGCCTGCAGGCAGTCAGGGGTAGGGCAGGACAGGCCCAGTGGGGTTTAAAGGGATGAGTAAGAGTTTGCCGGGTGGGTGAAGTCACAGAGACATGGCAGGGTTGGCACTTACAGGGAGGGAAAGCTGCGTGGAGTGCCCGGGGCCGGCGTGTGTGTGCAGGCAGGGACCTAACACTGAGCGGTTCTGGCGGCACAGCCAAAGGGGCGACATGAGGTTCTGACTGTCTAGTACTTTTCAGATCCCACGTGACCTGAGAAGGCTGAGGATGCTAACTCTATCACCTGCCTTTATTGCCACTGGCCAGAAAAGGATGACACCTCTGGGCAAATCGTATCTGCTTTGGGGACCACTATAAGTGAGCGGCAAATAGCTGGAAGGCTGTCGGCCCAGCCCAGGGAACTGCTCCAGGAGGCAGTGATCTCTGTGTCTCCCACACCTGCCTGACCCTGCCGCCTGCGCTGTGTTACCTGGCGGGGGCAGCTCTGTGACCCGCTGCAAGGACTTGCCCAGGGCTGCCCTGCAGCAATGGAGTCTGCACACGTCCTGAGTCAGATGCCAACCACGATGGTCCTGAGAGTTGGAATGTTTGCGTGAACCTAAAAATAAACCCCACGGTGTGTTCTACGCTGGGGCTGCTCAGGAGCTGGGCTTCACCTAGAGGACTCCAGGGAGGGTGTGTGACCACACGGGTTTTAAAAACAATCTAAAGAGAAGTTCACAAAGTTTTCTGATGGTGCATCTCAGTAGCAAAAAAAAAAAAAAAAAAACCAGTATTTGTGCATCATTTACTTACAAACTATACCCATGAGAGGTGCCACGTTAATGCATCGCATACACTATGGAATAGACGTGTAAAACAGTAAGGAAGAAAGCGCAACGTGGAGTAGCGACTGCGCGTATTAGTATTTTCCGCCACAGCCTGACCTCCTGAGGAAGGCCCAGAAATGTGCATCCCGGCGGCACAGCGGGCGCTAGCGCAGGCTGTAAAAGCTAGACTGAGGGGATTTAAGGTAGAGGAGGAATTTTAGTGCTTTATAGATTTTTTTAAAGCTTTTTACAAAATGCCTTTGCTATTTATTCGACAAGTACTGTATGTCCCAGATCCAGGCCTCAAGGATTCTAAGAAAAACCTAGACGCAGCCTCCACCCTCGGGGAGCTCATGACTAACTTCGAAAGTCGACTTTTGCCATAAAGTTGACGAGACAAAAGAGGGCCCTGTCTGGAACCCAATGCCAGGGACGGGGTGACTCAGGGTTTGGTGACGCAGTAAACGTGGCGTGGAGGGAGGCGGTGCTGGGCCGTCCCGGGTGTTGCCCACGTTGAAAGAAGGGGGGGCCCTCTCTCGGGCTCCAGGGTCCTTTTCCCAGAGGACACCCACTTGTGAAAAGCGAAAGCTAAACAGCGTCGTGTTGTTTGAATCCCGTGGAGACAGTGGCTTGCAGTATGTGCTTCAGCGATGGGAGGAGCGGCCTGTGGAGAGGGGAGGACTCACCCGTAGTTGTCACCGTGTGAATTCACGGAATGCCAGGCGGTCTCAGCCTTTTCTTGGAAGTTGGGGCTCTGGGATTTGCAATGATCCGGACTCCCAGCCATTCCCCCCATGGACAGCAGGTGGCGCTGTGGACGCTCACTGGGACGCAGGATGCGCTGGAGGACTGGTCTGCCGGGCTGGCGTGCCAGGCTCAGGCGTTCCTGCCGGGCGGCACGTCAGGCTGGGACTCAGCCGGCCCCGTGGTGACCATGGCCAGACTGGGCTGCTCTTTTTGTTAAAGCTATGACTTCACATCGGGTACTTAGCAAGCACCTTTCACGCCTTCTCTTACCTAGTCCCTACGACAACCTGGCGGGGGGCAGATGCGGTCACTGCACCCCCTACCTGTTTTTTAACAGTTGAGGAAACCAAGGCAAAGAGGAGGGGAGGAATTTGCCCTTTGCAATCCAGGCCTATCTAGCTTTGCAGCCCATGCGTGTCACCCACCATTCACCCGACACTCCTGAGCACCACGTCGGTGCCGGGCTGGCAAAGTCGTGTGGTGGTTACAGGACAGCGTGAGGCCGGGGAGCGGCCGGGGAGAGACATCCTCAGGAAGACAGCTGAGTCCAAAAGGCACCAAGACGCAAAGCCTCGAGGTGGCAGTGCAAGTCCCTCACTGCTGGCTGTGTGGCCTTGAGTGAGGAGTTGGTGTCTCTGTGTGACCGTCGTCATCTGCAAAATAGGAAAGACGAACACAAGCACCTGCCTGGAAGGGCTTAACCCTGTGCCTGGCGCACGGCAGGGGCTCGTTACGTGTGGGCTGCTCTTGCTGTCGCTGGCGGGCAGCAGCACAGGAGCTACTGTGGCCAAAGGGACCTAGAAAGGTCTGGAAAGTGCAGGTGTGATGAGAGAGGGGCATGAGGGGGCCCTGGCCCGGCCCAGGGAGAGGGGACGGGGCCTGCAGGGGTGTCCTAGCACCACGGAGCGGGCGCCTGAAGCAACAGTCGTTTATGTGCTTGCAGTCCTGGAGGCCGGGAGGCCGGGAGGCCAAGATCAAGGTGTTGGCAAGTCGGTTTCTGGTGAGGCCTCTCGGCCTGGCTCAGACATGCCGTCGTCTTCTGTCCTCGTGTGGCCGAATCTCTGTGTGTGCGGGGTGTGGGGAGGGCATCTCTATAAGGACCCCGTCCTGTCAGAGCAGGGCCACCCTCATGGCCTCCTTTAACTCCGTCACCTCCCCACAGGCCCTGCGTCCAAGTGCAGTCACACTGGGGTCAGGGCGTCAACTGTGCATTCTGGGGCGGGGGACTGGGCAGGGTCTGGGGCGTGGGGGCGTGGGCCCCGGCTGGAAGAGAAACGCAGAGGAGGGAAGGGCCGGGGCCTCATGCCGTGCTCTGAGCTCACCAAGGCCCTGCCCAGCTCAGGGTCAACCAGGGACCACCTAGCCATTCAAGAGTATTTATTGAGCACCGCCTGTGTGCCTGGAGGGCCGAGCTGCTCACGTCTGCAGAGGGACACTAGTCAGCGGCTGAGTGTCCGTCAGGCGAACGGGCACCTGATGTGTTGTGCCGGCGTCGTGCACGAAGGCTGGTCCGCGAGGCCACTTCGATTTGTTTTCCAACATCCTGTCCATCCCTGCTCCCGATGAACCCGGTAGCACCTGGCTCTTCTGTTCACTTGGGGGTAATGAAACATGACGTAGTCTCCGAGTCATCCACGCTGTTTGGACGCAGAAATCAGAATATCCTTCCCCCATGACCGTCACACTTCCAGGTCCAGTCAGAGTTTTGCCAGCTCCCCCAGCCGAGACCCTCTGCAGCCAGGGAGGGGTGCTCTCCCCTGCCCTGCTCACTCCCCGGCGTGGGGGTGCCCCCCGAGGAGTGGAGGCTGCTGGGCTCTGACTGGCCACTCGGCGCTTACTCACTTGGGTCTCTGCGTGTGTGGTCCTAACCCTGACCCTGGAGCCCCAGTCCCCCTCAGAAAAGGACGTGGTGATCTTCTCTTTGAGAGTCGCCTTGAGAACCTGATGACTCAGTTAGGGGAGGTCACCCCAAGGCACTTCTGGGGAGGGGCAAGGGCTGCTCCTGGCTTCCTCCTCCTGCTGTTCTCAGGACGAGCAGGTCATTGGAAGCCGCCCAAGGGGCAGAAGCCTTGCAGGACCCGGTGGAGCCACTGTCAGGATTCAACAGGATGAGGCGGCCAGTGTGGTCGGCGTGGTACTTAGCACTGCCGAGCAGTTGACAGTGTCTGCGGAGGTCCCTCTATGCAGCCAACAGGTGTTCATGGAGGTCCCTCTCTGCAGCTGACAGGTGTCTCTCTCTGTGCTGCACATAGACACCCTCAGCAATGGCACCCTCACTGTGATCACCTTCTATATTTTATAGTCGGTATGCGGGACATTGGTAATCTGACGTACGTGTGTTTTTCAGAATTCACGGTTATGATGGCAGTGGTGCCAGAGCAGGAGAAACCACATAGAGTGAAAGTGACAGAAGGCAGGTAGGTCCCCTACTGTCACTCGCACCCTATTCTACAGGCAAAACCAAGCCCCACGGTGACCCTGATTCAAGGGGTAAGAAAACCTTTTCGTAGGAAGAAAGGACACTAGAGGCCACGTGCAGTTGATCTGCCACAGAGTTGACGTTAAGTAACTTCACCGTGAGCACGTCAGTTACACGGGTGGGCACACGCCTTTCTCGAGGCTGCGTGGACGTGGCCACCTCCAGTTCTTTGGTGTCAAGAAGCGACTTGCTTTCTCCCTGTCACAGATTCCTAGTCCCTGTGGGTCAGGTGCGGTGGCCTATTTCTGTATCTTTCTCAGCATGGCGTCTGGCACTTAGTCTTCTTCGATGACAGAGCTGATGAAGCTCAGAAGAAACTCGGAGGTGACATGACCGGGACTGGGCTCCATCACCCCATTTCACAGACCATGAAACCGAGGCCCAGGAGGCTGATTTGGGCTCTGTGGCCGGTACGTGGTGGATCTGGGCTAGAACTCAGGTCCCAGATGTACCCTGACATTTTTGCACGCCCTTCCTCCTGGTTTACAGCTACTGCACGAAGCCGGGCTCCCTCGCTCTTCTCTTTGTGACAGACAGCGGTGCTTTTTACAGAAACCAGACTCTGGGAACCCTGGAGGTGCGTAATTATAGAGTTCCACGGAGTTATCTGCTGCAATTGTAATGCTAGCTCACATTTGAAATACACACCAAAGGTGCTTTCTTCCCTGCAGAAACGTTGTCAGCCTGGAAGGCCTGGCTCGGCTCCCCTTTCTGGTTGAGAGTGACAGACAGTGACGCTTCCTTCCCTCGGGACCCCTCAGGGGAATCTCCTCCCCTCCCGGCCCCCTCTGCCCAGGTGCCCCCAAACCTGCCCCCTCCTTGGCACCCACGGCGCAGCATCTGGCCTCCTCCCTGCCGTCCTGTCTCGGACGTGCCTGAGCATCTGGGCTCCTTCCCCGGCCGGCTTTGCGCTCTCTCGGCCCAGCCTCACATCCCGGCCCGCACGTGGTGTCGCAGGTGTTCTCCCCTGGCTGCGGCACTCTCTGATGCTAAAGCTGTATGTGCCTATTCGTCTGCTTCTGTGTCTCTGCCGAGGCCTGACTGCCCCTGAGCTCAGCAGAGCCAAAGGCAGCCTTGTCCCCTCCCCAGGACACCGGCTGCACCTCCCAGGGCCCACTCACAGTTCACTCCTAACGGGGTCCCAACCTTCATGCCAGGCCGTCTCCTCCCCGCTCCCCCCACCCCCCGATCCAACATCGCACTCTCATTTCATTCAGAAAGTACGCGCCACGCACTCCGTGTCAGGCACGGCGGAGAAAGTCTGCCCTGGAGCCCCCGGAGTCTGGCGGCAGCGTTTATAACGGCCCCACTGTTGTTTGCAGAAGGGCCCAGGCCCTACTGCCTCTGGCCATGACAGAGTGATAGGAGCTGCCCTCCCACTAAAACCCTTATGAAACTGGACAACGTGCGAGACTGTTTGGAGGCATTGAACGGCAGTGTAGATTTGTTATCCTCGAAGGGAGGCCCGGGGTGAGCCCACAGGTGATTGCCCGGCGTTCCCCTGGACATCTTCCCACGGGTCACAGCAAGGTGCCCTCAAGGCAGAGAGGGAACCTCACCGAGATGAGGAGGAGGAGACTGGAGTCTGGGCTGCTGAAGCGGCTGCAGCTTGTGGGCCAAGGAGGAGCTGTGTGGAGGGGTCTGTGGACATCCAGTTGGCCAAGGGCTGAGATGCGCCTTTGCGGGCAGAACCCCACAGACCTAGCAGAGGTCACCTGTGGGCATGAGAGCTGAAGGGTGACACTAGGGGTCGGGAGTGCTGGGAGAGGTTGGGGGCTCAGCCCAGGGGAAGTGAAGAGACCTCAATGTATGCAACAGACTGTTTGTTGAAACGCCACAAGGACCACACCTTAGGAGCAAGGGGGATGCCCTAAGGCCATACTCAAAACCACATGGACCTGCAATTATTACAAATATATCAGGGGTCTTAAAGGACAAAATGATCATAATGAATGACCAGATGGAGGATCCTAGCAGAGAAACGGAAACTGTAAAAGAAAGCCAAATGGAAATTCTAGAATTAAAAAGCATAATACCTAAAATGGAAAATTCACCACAGATTGGAGATGGTCTCACAGCAGCAGCAAGACACACTCCAGGACTGTTCTCACGTGTGGAGCCGGGGCAAGCGGGGTTATCTCTGCCACTTCCCCTCTGTCCTGGGACCTATTCCTCCTCCTCCATTCAAATGCCAAAGCCTTGTGTACATCAGCTACATGGCCTGGGCCTTCCAGGTTCCGGAATTGCCAGTCTGGACTTGCAGTTTGGCTGAGAAATGACTACATTAGCAATATGGGTATACGCATCCTTGTAGCTAAGACTTTGTGCATCTCTGTAATTATGGCCTTAGGATGAACTTCAACATCAACGTGCAGACTAATTGAGGAAAAGATATCTCATGGTGAGTGTGTTTTAACCCCGAGCTGCTTAGCCTTATGTTCTCATTTATACACGACCCCTTTTACCTTTCCTCTTTCTTCCCAAGAAAGCACCTGAGACTGGTTCCGAAGCAGCAGCCTGTGATACTGGGCAGAATAGCAAAAGGAATTCCTGGAAAAACCTGCAATAATCAGAAACTTTGACTTAGGAATTCTTCCCTTTCTAGGAATTGGCATGGGGCTGGCACCCCAGGGCGAGGGCCATGCCAACTTCATCTGCACTGCCCTCCGGGGCAGCCAGATGAGAATGTTCATGTGCGTGCAGGGAAACACAGGAATGAGAACATTTCCTGCAGCTTTGGTTAAAAGTGCAAAAACGAGCACTGACCTAGATGTCCATTCATGGTGGCCTAGCTCAACAGATGACAGGATTATGTGGCACCCACACGGTGGGGTTATTTACGGCTCCTCAGGGGAAAGAGCTAGATTAACACTCCCTGCTTTGGAACCGTGGCCGGCTGTGGAGCGGAGACGGCGCATCGTGGAGTACCATGTACAGTACGGTTCCACTTTGGTAACACAGTGAAGTGGGAGTCTGTAAATTGCTAATTGTATAGAAATAGGTCTGGAAGGAGATGCTGCAAAGTGTCAGCAGTAGCTTTTTTTGGAGGCGAGATGTGGGCAAGGAAAGGGAGACTCCTTTTCCTCTTAATACTGCTGTGAGGCGTGAGCTGTTTGCAGTGAGCGTGCATCGTATCTGCAGCTGAGCCAGAGAACATCCTCTGAGCTGGGCTGGAAGGCAGCCGGCTCACTCTCTCAGCTGCGACCTGGGGATGCTCGTAGCTCAATGAACTTTATTTTCCTTTTCATTAATTTACCAAGGAGGTGGAGGTGAGGGGAGAGCCCAGTAGGCTCCTTTGGTTTGAATGTGTGTCACCTCCAAAACTCTTGTTGAAATTGAATCCCCATTGTAACAGTATTAAGAGGTGGGGCCTTTAACAGGTGATTAGACCTGCCTTTATATGTGGGATCAATGCTAGTATAAAAGGACCGCGTGCCCCCCACCCTCTCTTTGCCCTCCTGCCATGCGATGCCTTCTGTCTTATTATGGCACAGTAAGAAGGCCCTCGCCAGATGCCAGCATCTCACCCTTGGCCTCTCTGGCCTCCAGCACTGTGGGCCAATATGTTATTGTTCGTTGTAAATCACCCCATCCCAGGTATTCTGATATAGAGCGCAAAATGGACTAAGACAAGCTCTAGTTCTGACGGTCAGAGTAAGCACCTGGGAGGTCGAAGGGTGGCTCTGTCTGCACCTCCCTTGGGGAGCTAATTGCGTAACAGCCGTGTCCTGGGGAGCCCTGACCTCACAGAGCATCGCCCGGAGGCAGGAGACTAAAAGGCTACACTGGAGAAGCAGAAGCACTTTCTATAGTGACTTTGTTGTTTATTTTTGTGAACAGGTAATATAGTCACGTGACATAAATTGAACAGGAACTAAAGACTGTGCTATGGAAGGTCTCTCCCAGTGTCACCGGTTTCTCACGCGTCCTGTGTGTTTCATGTGTACACGGGCACAGGTGCACATGTTAAGGTTTCCCACCTGGGAGACCGGGTACCAGGGAGAAGCCCAGTGCGAGATCCGCCACCACCTCCTCCTCTTTGTACCTGCCCTGCTTCCCGCCCACCCAGACTGGAACGGAGGAGCTTTATTCTGGTGACTGGCGTTAGAACCAAGGTCCTGCGCTTTCCTTGGACGGGAGACATTTTATTACTGATTCGATTTCCTCACTCGGTATTGGTCTGTTCGGATTTTTATTTCTTCATAATTCAACCTTGGTAGGTTGGGTGTGTCCAGTATTTATCCATTCCTTCTCGGTTATCCGATTAGTCAGCGTGTGGCAATTCACAATAGTCTCTTACGACCTCTGCGTTTCTGCAGTGTTAGCCGCAAGGTCTCTTTACATCTGTGATTTCATTTATTCGAGTCTTCTCTCTTTCTGGTCTAGCCTAGCTAAAGATTTGCCAATTTTGTTTATCTTCAAAAAAGCCAACTCTTTGTTTCACTGATCTTTTGTATTGTTTTTCTAGTCTCTATTTCATTTGTTTCTACTCTATTATTTTCTTCTTCTAATTTTGGGCTGAGTTTGTGCTTGTTTTTCTAGTTCCTTGAAGTGTCATATAGGGTTTTTGAGATCATCTTTTTTGATGTAGGCATTTATTGCTATAAACTTCTTTCTTACAACTGCTTTGATTGTATCCCATAGGTTTTAATATGTCATGTTTCCATTTTCCCAACCTGTCTCAAAAATTTTTTAAATTTCCTTTTATTTCTTTGTTGACCCATTGTTTACTCAGGAGCAGGTTTAATTTACGTGTGTTTGTAACGTTTCTGAAGTTCTTTCTGTTATTGATATCTATTAATAGTTTTATACCATTGTCCTCAGAAAAGATACTTGATATAATTTAAGTCTTCTCAAATTTGTTAAGACTTGTTTTGTGGCCTAACATATTATCTGTCCTAGAGAATGTTCCATGTGCAGTTGAGAAAAATGTGTATTCTGCAGTGGTTCATGGAGTGTTTTGCAAGTGTCTGGTAGGTCCATGAAAGTTCTGTTTAAATCCAATGTTGATTTCTGTCTGGGTGATCCACCCACTGCTCAGTGAGGAGCTGAAGTCCCCTGGTATTATTGCATTGCCCTTATCTCTCCCTTTAAACTTAATTATGTTTTCTTTATATATTTAGGTGCTCCAGTGTTGGATCCGTATAGTTCTACAATTGTTATATCCTCTTGCTGAATTGACCCCTTTTTCGTTATATAATGAGCTTTTTTTGCTTCTCTTTACATTTTTTGTCTTAAAGTCTATTTTATCTGATGTAAGTGTAGCTGCTACTCCTCTCTTTTGGTTTCCATTTGCATGGAATATCTTTTTCCATGTCCTTACTTTGAATCTATGTGTGTTCTTACAGGTGAAGTGATCCTCTTGTAGGCAGCATAGAGTTGGATCTTTTTTTTTTTTTTTAAATTCATTCAGATATTATATCTTTTAATTGGAGAATTTCATCCATTTACATTTAAGGTTATTATTGATAAGAAAGTACTTATTCTTGCCATTTTGTTCATTATTTTCTAATTGTTTTATATATCTTTGGTTCCTTTCTTCCTCTGTTATTGTTTACCTTTGTGGCTGCTGGTTTTCTGTACTGTTAAGCTTTGATTCCTTTTTCTTTCTCATTTCTGTATCTGCTGTAATTTTTTCTTTGTGATTATCATGGGCCTTACATTAAAAAATTATATACAGACTATTTTAATCAGATAACAACAGTATATCCAAATACTCTAGACTTTTACCCTTCCTGCACAATTTATAATTGTTTTAATTTACATCTTTTTATATTGTATGTTTATTACCAGCTTATTGTAGCTATGGCTTTCCTTAACCATTTTGATTTTTAACCTTCCTACTAGAGATCTGAAAGATTTACATACCATGGCTTGTCTTAAATTCTGTTTTATCTAAGTATAGCTACTTACATAGTTTTTTATATAGCTGTAGGTTGTTTTTCTTTCAACACTTTGAATATAACCTCCCATTTTCTCCTGGCTTTCAAGGGTTTGCTGAGAAGTCTCCTGATAGTCTAGGGAGGATTCCCTAATATGTGGCATGATGCCTTTTTTTCTCAATCCTTTTAGAATCTCTCTTTATATTTGGCTTTTAATAGTTTAATCTTAGTGTGCATCAGAGAGGACTTCTTTGGGTTGAATTTATTTGGGACCTTTTGAGCTTCATGGTTCTGGATGTCCATATGTCTCCTAAGACTTGGGAAGTTTTCAGCTATTTTGTTAAATAAGCTTCTATGCATATCTCTCTCTCTCCTTCCTCTGTAAATCCCATAAAGCAAATATTTATTACTTTAGTCATGTCCTATAAGTCCTGTAGGCTTTCTTCACTCTTTTTTATCCTTTTTTCTTTTTTTTTCTCGCTTAGTTATTTCAAGCTCAGAAACTGTTTCTTTTTGATCTAGTCTGTTGTCAAAGCTCTCAATTGTAATTTTTGTTTCATTCATTGATTTCTTCAGCTCTAAGATTTCTGTTCGATTCTTTACAATATCTATCTCTTTATTGAATCTCTCAGATAATGAATTGTTTTCCTGATTTCAGTGAATTGTCTATATTCTCTTGTATCTCACTAAATTTCCTTAAGATCATCATTTTGAATTCCTTTTTAGAACATTATTAAAATTCCATTTCTTTGGAGAATTGTGTTTCTTTGGTGGTATCATGTTTCCTTGCCTTTTCTTGTTTCTTGTGTCCCTGTGTTGATATCTGCACATGTGGTGAAACAGTTGCCTCTTCAAATTTTATAGAATAACTTTCCTAGGGAAAGAATTCCACCTGCAGATGGGTTGTAGGGTGTCATTTGGTTAGGATGTGTTGGCTTTGATTCTGGGTGGGTGCAGTAGTATAGTCTCTGTTCAATTTGTAATCAACGTCAATACCTGAGAGTGCCTCTATGGCCTAGGCTGCAGGAGGTTGTTGTGATGGTGGTGACAAGGTAGATTGTTAGTGTTTTTGTTGGCTGAAAAATACCTTTTCTATGTATATAGAGATAATTATGAGGTTTTGCTTTTTTTTAGTTTATCAGTTTGGTGAATTACATTGCTGATTTTTGAATGATAAACCAATATTGCCTTCCTGGGATAAAAATCTCATGTGATCATGATGTATTAGCATTTTATAAGTTGTTGGATTTGATGTGCTAATGTTTAGCTTAGAATTTTACATCACTGTTCTTGAAGGATATTGGTCTTTAGTTTTCTTCAAATATTTTCTGGTTTTGCCATCAGTGTAAATTCTGGCTTCACAGAGTTGTGAAGTATTCCCTTTTTTCTTAGTTTGTGCTGCTATAACAAAATACCACAGACTGATATTTTATAAATGATATTTATTTCTTAAAGTTCTGGGGCTTGAGAAGTCCAAAATGAAGATGCTGGCATGTTCAGTGTCTGGCAAGAGCCCATTCTTCATAGATGGCACTATCTAGGTGTCTTCACATGGCAAAAGGTGGAAGGGCAAAAAGATGTGAACCATTGTGAGACCTCTTTTATTAGGTTATTAAGTATGAAATATCCAATTTCCTTAAGTACTAAGTTTGACAGTTAATGTTTGTGACATTTCGCTTCTTGTTTTATTTTTATTGTGAAGGTACATCCTTGTTCTTTGAAATGCACATTTCGACTTGTGCTTATCTTTCAAATTTTTTAGAACAATTTTTGTACAATGATAAGTCAAAAATTCATATTATTTTCAAATACGAGTTCTGTCATAAAAGCAGTACAACACAGCTCAAAATATCAACAAAGTGTTTAGAAAGGATCTGGCTAAAGTTCCATTCTGGTAAGTTTAATCTTAAAAATGAGCCAGGTGGACAACCTGAGACCAAGGTGGATAATGATAAACTGTTAATATAAGGGCCCTAATCCCACTCATGAGGGAGGAGTCCTTGTGACCTGATCACCTCATAAAGGCCCCTCTTAATACTGTTGCATTGGAGATCAAGTTTCAACAAAACTTTTGGGGAGGACCCAAGCATTCAAACTATGGTGTTTGATTTTCTGAAATGATTTATATAAAATTGGTATCATTTATTCCATAAATATTTTGTAGAAATCATATCAGTGCATCTATCTGTGTCTAAAGGGTGTGGGTGTGGGTGTGGGTGTGTGTGTGTGTGTGTGTGTGAAGGATTTTAACTAGAGATTCTGTTTCTCTAATAGATATAGGTCTATTCTGGTTATATATATTTTCTTAAGTTTTGGTAGTTTGTGCTTTTTCAAGAAATGTGGTCAGTTTATCTCAGTTGTCAAATTTATTAGCAAAAATTGGTTCATAATATTACCTTACATCTTTTTTTAATATTTGTGGAGTCAGATGATGTCAGTTTCACCTCTCCAATTCCCAATATTAGTAATTTGTGTGTTATCTTGCTCTCATTTTTTTCTCCCTGATCAGTTTGGGTAGAGTGTTCACCAATTTTATTGATCTTCTCAGTGAGCCAGCTTTTGTTTTCATTGATTTTCTTTATTGTTTTTCTGTTTTTAATTTCATTGGTTTCTGCTCTGAGCTTCCTTATTTCTTTTCTTCTCCTTTTGGTTTACTTTGCTCTTTTTCTATTTTCTTAAGATGAAATCTGATGTCATTGATTTGAGACCCTTCTTTTTTTAATACCAGTTTAATGCTGTAAATTTTACCCTTAACATCATTTTGATATATTTTCATTTGCTTCAAAATACTTTCAAATTTCCCCTTTGATTTCTTCTTGGAGTTATGGGTTATTCAGAAGTTTTTATTTAGTTTCCAGATATTTGGGTATTTTTCTAGAGGTCTTGCTATTGGTTTCCAATTTAATTTCACTCTGGTCAAAGAACATACTTTGTATGACTTGAGCCCTTTAAAATTTATTGATACTTGTTTTATGGCCCAGAATATGGTCTATCTTGGTAAATGTTGTGTGTGTACTTAATAAGACTTTGTGATCTTCTGTTGTTTGGTATTTTATAAATTTTAGATCATAGTGGTTAATAGTGTCGTTCAGGTCTCTTGGAGCCTTGCCGATTTCCTGTCTATTTGTTTTATCAATTATTTAAAGAGGAGTTTTGAAATCTCCAGCTGTAACTATGGATTTATTTAGTCTCTCAGTTACATTAGTTTTCTCTTTGTATATTTTGAAGCTCTCAGAGGCTCATCACACATTAGGACTGTTGTGCCCTCCCAAGGAAGTTCTCTCTCTGTCATCATGAGAGGACCCTTTTTATACCTGATTAGGTTCTTTTGGATGAAATCCACTTGATCTGAGATTCATACACCCATTTCAGCTTTCATCAATCAGTGTTAGAATGGTACATCTTTTTAACATTTTTCATCTACTTGTGTGTTTCTATGAAATTGCTTGTTTTGTAGGCAGCATATAGTTTGGTCTTTTTTATCCATTCTGAAAAACTTTGCTATTAATTAGGATATTCAGATCATTTACGTTTAATATGATTATGTTACCAGGTTTAAATCTACCATCTGGCCATTTATTGTCTACTTGTTCTGTCTGGATTTTGTTCCTCTTCCCTTTCTTTCTGCCTTCTTTTGAATTCAGTATTTTTTATTTCATTTTATCTCCTCTGTTGGCTTATCAGCTGTCGCTCTCTGTTCTGGCATTCCAGTGGTTGGTCACTGTAGTGTTTGTAGTATGCATCTCTATTCTATCACTATCTGTCTGTAAGTGACAGCATACCACTTCACTTTTAGGCTAATAACCTGTATAGTATATTTTTATTTCTTATTTCCCAACCTTTGTTCTATTATTTTCATCCATTATGACTCATGTTTTCTCATAAATTCCATACTGTATTATTTTTGTTATTATTGATAAAGTCAATTTTCTTTTAAGGATAATTAAATAATAAAAAAATATATATTTATACTTGTGGTCACCATTTCTATTGCTCTTCTCTTACTGTAGATTCAGGTTTCCATCTGGTATCATTTTCCTTCTGCCCAACCCCTTCTGCAGGGGTCCCCAACCTATTGTGAGTTGCATAATTATTCCATTGTAGATTACAATGTAATAATAATAGAAATGAAGAGCACAATAAATGTAATGTGCTTGAATCGTCCCAAAGCCATTCCCCTCCTCCCTGGTCCATGGAAAAATTGTCTTCCATGAAAACAGTCCCTGGTGCCCATGAGGTTGGGGACGGCTGGCCTAAAGGATTTCCTTCGTGTATGTCTTACAGGGCTGCTCTGCGGGTGGTGACATCTTCCAGCTTTTTTATGTCTAACAAAGTATTTTCCCTCCATTTTGAAAGCTATCACTGCCACGTTTGGAATTACGAATTGTCCGGGGTTTTATGCTTTAAGTGCTTTAAGACATCGCTTCCCTATCCTCTCACTTGTATTGTTCCTGGTGGGACGTCATCTGTCGGGTTCTTTTTTTGACTCTATGCAGAGAATGTATGTTTTTCCTTTGGATGCTTTTAAGATTTTCTCACCATAACCGATTTTGATGATGCTGATCTTGACGCAGTTTTCTTTATGTTTCTTGTGCTCAAGGTTCGTTGAACTTTTTCCTGCTTCTTTGCAGGCATCATAATTTTTGATTGGATGACATATATTGTGAATTTCACTGACTTAGGTGATGGGTATGTTTGTATTTCCATAAATATTCTTGAGTTTTGTTCTGGGAAGCAGCTAAGTTACCTGGAGACGGTCTAATTCGCCCAGGCATTGCTTGCAAGGTTTGTCAGGACCGGAGCCGTGCACAATCGAGGGCTCGTTGCTCCCTCGTTACTGCGGCGGCACCCTCTGTGAACTCTACCCAGAGTGCCGGGAGTCGTAACATTGTCCAGTGTGACTGATGGGAACAGGCCCCCTTCCGTGTGCCGTGTGTGCACTGGCGCTGTTCCCGCCTGTCCTTTCCTCTCAAGCATGCTTGAGTCAGCAGAACGTTCCAGGGCCCCTCTGCAGGTCTTTGGGTTTTCTCTCTGTGCAGCTCTCCCCTCTCCAGCTACCTGTTCTGCTCACTCTGGCTACCTCGGTCTTTTGGGCTCTCGGCTTCATCTTATCAACTCGGGGTTTTCCAGGGTCCTCTTGGGCTCCCGCTCCCGGGACCGTGGCCGGGCAGCTGTCCAAAGGCAGGGAGCTGGGCGGCCACAGAGCTCACCTGCGATTCCCGTCTCTCAGGGTCACTGTCCAGACTTGCTGATTTCCAGCATCTTGAAAACCATTATTTCACATATTTTGACTTTTTGTTTGTTTTTGGGTGAGAAAGAAAATGCAGCCCGTGTTTCTCCACCTTAATCAGAAGCAGAAGTTCATGTCATCGCATTTTACTTTAGAGAACAAGAGGAGTTTGCACGGCGCCTTCCTTGTAGAACAGCTGGGCTCTGACGTGGGGCGCCCCCGGATGGGAACCCCACTTATCTTTCAGGTACCAGCTCAGAGGCCACTTCAGAAACTTCCTTTAACACTCTACCTTCCTCATGTGGCTCATTTATTTTGCCTTGCACTATAGAATCCAGCATTGTCTGAGTTTGTATAGGGCAAAAAATGAACGAGGCAGAGTCTTTGCTGTGGACGAGCTCACTGGACTTGTTTTTCGCTATTAAGTAAAAATGTTTCGACTCATATGATGACTGTGGTTAGAGAAAGAGCCACACAGATAATCAGGACATGTGCTGAGGATACGCACATAGAAATGTGCGTGTTGTTTGAGGACGTTGTAGTTGCTTGTTTCCGTGTCTCCCTCCCTCCCCTGACCGAGCTCAGATGGCACGCCGGCATCGTCCACGTTGTTCTTCTCCACTGCCAGGTGTAGGTGCATTACCGACAGGCACCTGCCGAGCTGGGCAGACACCTGCGTGTAGGGGTAGGACTGTGGACTCTGGGTCAGGTCCGGGTTTATGTCTTGGTTCTGTCACTTAACCAGTCCGTGCTTTGGCAGGAAGCAGGAGCTCCGTGTGGGACACGCCAAGTTTGCCGCTATGCCCGGCAGAGACCCGGGGAGGCAGCGTGAAGAAAGCTGGACGTGCAAGCCTGGAGTTGAGGAGGGAGGCCATGTCTGGATGCGGAAATCCAGAGCCATCAGCAGCTGGCCCTTAGTGTCACGGGGTAGGGGAGGTCACATGGGAAGCAAGCGTGGACGGAGAAGGAAGGGGTGTGAAGATTGAGTCCTGGGGCACACTCATATTTGGAGCGGGGTGTGATGAGGAGCCAGCAAAGGAAACTGAGGTGTGGTCATGGAGGCGGGAGGACACCAGGCAGGTGCAGTGACCTGAGAGGACAGAGAAGAGCATCCTTTGCTCCGCTGGGCCGGGACGGGGAGTGTTCTGAGTCCCACGTGTGGTGGCGTGCCGGTGTGCGTGGAGTGTGGAAGCTGCCTCCTGCCTGGCGGAGGTGGAGCCCAGAGCTCTGCCACTTAGCGGCTGTCAGGGCCACTCTGGTACCTAGTGGGCAAGAGCCAGCATGGCCCATCCGAACTCCTAAGCCCCGTCCATCGCCTCTGCCTTGCCCCAGCCTTTGATGGAGTTGGACTAGATCTGGTGACATCAATTTAATTTAACTGATTTTTTGGACTCTGCATTGATTTTTATTGATTTTTACCACTAAAGCATTCCATAGCTATTACTAAGCAGGACTGGTCTAAAGGGAAATGAAAGCCTCGTACTTGGGAAGACAATACTGTATTCTTTTCAGCAAATACTTCTGAGAAAAAGGCTTTTTGCGCTGAGTGAGCTCGGAGTCAGGTTCAATACAGCTCGCCTTGCACGTGGGGTTGTCAGGGAGCCACCAGATGGGTCAATGATGACAATTTTGGGAACAAGTGTTTGAAGGGCTCCAGTCCGGTTCTGTTCCCTCAGCAGCTGACGAGCAGCCGGTCCCCACCACGACTGCGGACAGTTCCGTGTCAGGGCTGCGCGGAGCTGGAGAGAGTGGGGCATGGGCCACGAAAAGGCCAAACCTCCTCACTGAAATTCGGCTCATTTCTCTGGAATAAACATTTCTTTAATTTGGTTAATTTCCAAAGTTGTGAGAAAGTTGATTCTGATCATTTTCTCCAGTTTTCTTGTTGCTTTTACGGAGGAGAGAATTTTTCACCATTTACTCTGAAGTCACTTGACTACATTCTTTCTAAGCAATTATCTATTTTTACATAAGGAAACTATATTTTTGAGAAAAAAGTACAGAAAACAAAAATTCAGTAAAATGATCAATTCCTGGCTTTTCTATGACAATTTATGGTAAGGTTATACATGCTTACAAAACTGGACACACATGTGCACATAAACACCCATATGTAACATGCATACTCTTCTATCGCGCACTCTCCTTAGCAATATGTGGTGGATATCTTTTGTCATTCAGGAACATCCAGCCACCGTTTTAGTAGGCTCAGGATATTCAGAGGGAGCAGGCGCACACGACCCAACAAGCGCCTTCGCATCGGTGCTTGGGTTGTGTTGAGTTTCTCTGATGAAGAACGCTGGGACAGACGTCCTCTACCGCACGCGTTATGTGCTGGTCCATTCCTTCTGGGAGGCAGAGCCCTGCAGGTGGGATTTCCAGGTCGAAGGGCAGGAGGAGGAAGCAAGTGTGTCTGGGATGTTTGGGAAGGAGGATCTCGTTTCCTGCAGTCTGGACGGAAGGGTCCCCGTTTCTCAGGTTCTCCTCCCCGTCCAGTGTCAGGCCGTGTGCTCCGCGAGTGTGTGCCCATTCAGACTGACTCAGTTGGTCGCATAAAGGGTTCACTCAAATTCTTGAAAAGTCTTCGCTGTAAGCTATTTTCCTGGAAATTTCTTTTTTTCACTTTTAAGTAGCAAAACCTGGTAACTTCCCAATACCTTGGTGAAGACCAGTCTGTCCGTAAAGTTTTGTCGTGGCCCCGTCACATGTCCTTGTGCGCCGAGGGGCCACACTGATAAGCCGATCAGAATGACCCATTCCCAGCACGATTCCTGTGGAGTGAGCTCTCGTTTACATCTCGAAATCTCCAGTGAAAGGATCTTTTCCTCCGTTAAGAACAAATATGATTCAATGTTTGTAATGACAAGCCTAAGATGTTTGCAGTAGGCTTAGGACTTGCTCTATCAAAAGCTAAAAAGATTAAACCACATACAGTGTCGTTTTCTGTGTAAGCATATTATAGTCCTCTGAAAATGGCGGTTTCTATTTGCCGTGCATTAGACCCTTGACATTTGTGAAGGATTTGCCCCGGGACCTTTGAGACTTCTGAGTTCACGAACGTCACTCCAGCGTTCAATCTCCCCCAGCACGTGCAGCAAAGCCCAATTGGAAAATGCACATGACGCTGGCAGGATCTTTTCGATTCTATAAATATAGGACTGCAGTCACGTATAAAGCTATTAAAACAAATTCAGGCC
>NW_012150875.1:1998749-2048767 GCF_000956105.1 Propithecus coquereli
CCTTATTCTATAAGCTTTGGACTATTTTTAAAATTTAAAAATTTTTTTTTACTTTTTACACTTTTTTGTTAAAAACTGAGATGCAAACACACGCACGAGCCAGGCCTGCACAGGGTCGGGGTCATCAATGTCGCTGTCTCCACCTGCACATCTGGTCACCCTGGAAGGTCGTCAGGGCAGTGAAACGCGTGAGCTGTCACCTCCTGTGATCACGGTGGCTTCTCTGGGGACGTCCTGAGGGACCTGCCTGACGCCGTATTGCAGTTGACGTTTTTTAACATGCAGAAGGACCGCACTCTAAAATAGTGATAAAAAGCGTGGCGCAGTAAGTACATAAACCAGTAACACAGTCGTCATGGTCAAGTATCACGTGCCGTGCACGGTCGCACGAGTGAGACCATCCCGCCAGCAGCGTAGTGGCTTTGTCTATCCCAGCATCCCCACAAACACGTGAGTCGTGTTGTCCTAGTGTCACTGGGCAATAGGAACTTTTTCACTGCCTCACAGTCTTTTGAGTGTAGTTGACTGAAATGTCACGCGGTGCGTAACTGTGCATGCGCATGCGCACACGTAGGCATATGTGTAATCCTCTGGACAGTATGTGCCTGGAGTCCACATTGCTCTCTGGCTATGACCCAGCACCGCGAGTGAGCTCCTTCCGTGTTACAGCCCGAGGGTCCCCTGGGGGTCACTGAGTCCTCGGGCTGGAGGTCGCCTGTGTCCTGGGCGGTGCCGGCCAACCCCTCACACGCTCTGCGGTTCGTACTCCCTGTACCACATGTTAAAAGTCCTTCCCCGCCTGGAGGTTGGAATAATCATATTTAATCCGCCCGTTATTTGCACTTGCTTCCGCGTGTGCCAGTAGATGATGCTTTTCTATTTGATAATCAAATCAAGTTCTCTTTCAAATTAAAATATTAAGTGAATTCATTTAAACAGCAAAGCAGAGTAAACGCCGATAGTACGTGTGGTGCAGTAACACTACGGACATCACCCCGCGGTGCTGGGGCTGCGGCAAGGTGGGGTCTCCACGCCTGGCGGGGGTGCGGAGGGAGGTGGGGGCTGCAGGATGCCGGAGGCCCCCACTCGGGAAGTGCTGGGTCGCAGGCCCTGGGACTTAGCTCACGCCCTGATTCGTTGAGTCTCTAATTTTAGACCCTGGACCAGAACGTGGTAGCTCCCTGGACATTTGTCACCGTGTTTGAAAACCCAGAATTAGACGCAGAGAAAACAGCAGTTAGAAATTACGTCCCGAGAGGTGGACGGGGCCTCCCTGGCGGGGTCGTTTGTTTTCCCCACAGAAATGGCTTAATTGTTCCCTTTGTCTTTGTTTTGCCTCCTTTCCGGAGATTCTTCTGCCATCTCTTGCTGGATAATACAGCCCCTGGTTGCCATGGCAACGTGCCATCTACTATATCCCAAAGAGCATTTGGTGGTTTTGTTTTATACTTTTATTTCCAGACCTGTATTATTGTGTCTTCTGAGTGCTCCTGGGGCTCTTCCGGGTGAGGTGGTCTCTGCTCCCCTTCCCACCCCGTGACACACACCGTGTGCATGGCCTGGGGACTCCAGGGAGGTTGGGGTCATCTGGCAGGAACAAGGCTCTCTGGCAGTCTTCGCCCGTGCTGTGTCTGGGAGGGCTCAGCTGCCTCTAGAACACGTGTCAGCAGGGCATTAAAGACCCACAGCGCCTGCGCTTTACGTGACAGGTGTGTCCGGGATATCACGCCAAAGCCCTGGTTGCGTTGCCTCCGTCCTGACCACCTCCACGCTTGGGGAGAGCCGTGATAAGGCTGCTGCTGCCAGCCTGGCTTAACTTGCCCACATTTAAGTAACCCTCACGGTGACCCCACAGAGCAGGTGGGGGGGGGTCATCTCCATTTGACAGGTGAGAAAATTAAGCCCTGGTGAGAAGGCAGGTAACTTGCCTGGGGCCACACAGCTGGCCGGAGCCGGTTTGGAGTCGGGGCCTCAGCAGCATTCTGGACAGAGAGGCCGCGGTGCCTTGTTTCTCTTGGTCACGGCTGTGCGTTTTCTTACAGTGTTTCGGCTTCAGTCGGGCGCGCTCAGGAAGCCACCAGCACACCAGGCCTCGGGTGCAAAGGGTGCCCGGCCCGTGTTACAGGAGGGGCGGCAGGAGGCTGCGTAGAGTGTCACCCGGCACGAAGCAGGGGGAGGTTAGAGAAAGACACAGCCAAGCAGAGGTTTCGGAGAAACACAGACCGGGGCTCGGATCCCGGCCGCCTGTCACACGTGTGGGTTTGCGTGACCACCGCCGTCTCGGCGTCTCTCCTGGTTTGTGAGACGCAGCTGGTGTCGGCACCTTCCTCTGGGCCCTTTGGAAGGTTCCACGTTTGTCCCTGTAGAAAGATGTAAAAGCCCCAGTGGGGCTTTTATAGGCAGGTGCTGGGGGCTGGAGCCACTGCTGGTGTAGTTGAGGCTGGCACACTCCTGGGCTAGGTGTCACCTGCACGGGGGGACAGAGGCCGCCGGCAGGCCCGCAGCAGGACTGAGTGGGCACAGTGACAGAGACGGTGGCTGAGCCGAAGGTGCCAGAGGGCCGGGCAGTGAGGAGTGTTGCTGCTGGGCGGGGCTTGGGCAGCGTTCCCGCTCCTGACTGTCGCGAACTCTGTGTCGGGGAACCGGCAGGCGCCCCCTTCGTGTACGCAAACCTCTGTGCGGCTCGCCTCGGGGCCCTTTGCGCCGGGCCCTGCGTGCGCGAGGCTGACGCATGCTGAGTAAGGGCGTCCTGCAGGAGCGGGTGCTCTCCCGCAGCCCGGACGTTTTGTTTTGCGCATCCAGAACAGGCTGCTGCCTCTCGGGGTCTGGCCTCCCGCCCCGAGGGTGCCCCCGGCTGACTATGGGAGGGGAAGCAGGACACTGTGTGCAGCTGAGTCCAGAGAACCTCCCTCCTCCACCCGTGCCCTCCAGGGCGGGCTATTTTCTGTCCTGGAGACAGAACGCGCTGCCACGCGGAGACGGCGCTCCCTCGGAAGCTGCTCTTCCGGCCGCAGGGCTGTGGGTTTGCTCCCGGACCCGAGTAAACAACAACTTTTGCTTCTATGGAAACGTTCTTTGGTGAATTTCAGACAAGAGGAAGGAGGAAGAGTCAGTTCTGATGCCAAGGACGGCAGCGTCTAGGGCGGACCGGCCCTGACCGTGGGCGGGTGCTGTGCTGGCGGCCTCTCCATCCCGCCTGCAGTGCCCGCCAGGGCTGTCGTCCCCGCTCTGCGCATGAGGCAGCTGGGCACAGAGAGGTCCAGCTGTGCTCCCAGCGTCCCACAGCGAGTGAGCGGCCAGACCGTGGGCTCCAGGGCTCTTGCTCGGGACCCCTGAGCCTTAACCACCTGATGCCCCTGCCTCGGGCTCTCTGTGGCAGCCAAGTTTAGGAAGCCGATGACATGCCACGGCTAAAGCCGGTTGCTGGTGAACGTCTGTGTTAATGAGGCAGTTAATGTCCGCAGGCACTGCGCGAGTCCTTTGCTTACCGACGTCCGCCACCTGAGGCTCTGTGCTGGGGCGGTGCGGGGCGTTGCACACGTCCCGCGTCGAGGAATGAGCACACCTGGCACAGGATGCCCCTAGCGCAGGGCCCGGCTGCAGCTAGCACTGAGGGTTGCTCTTGCCACAGTTACCGTGGCCGACCTGAGAAACCCTTGCAAATTTTGCCTTCTCCCCCAGGGTTAGTCCACGGTTGCCGTGATGGAAGGTACGTTGTAAGTTACTTACAGGAGAAGGTCGAGACGGCAGGAGAACAGGCCTGGTCTATCCCGCATCTATCAGATGCCCGTGTCCAGCTCTCGGGGTGCACGCCCCCAATTACGTTCTAGTTCACGTTTCCAGGTGCTAGGCTGGTAAGAGAGATGCAGAGACATGCTCACGGGTGCACACTGCACACATAAATCATTGCATGTAACACGACGTGCAAAGATAGACACATGGGCCAGCTACAGGAGCGGAGGGCAAGGGTGTTCCTGGTGGGGCAGGAGCCCGAGGCCCAAATCGGCGCTGCTCACCAGAGGTTGCGTCGTGCTGTGAGCCAGGGCCGGGGCGGGGACAGCGGGTGGAGAGAGAAGGCAGGAGGGCACCCAGGGCCTGGTGGTGGCGGCTCCCCTGATGCCTGCTGTGGCCCTGCCTGTAGCTCTCTGGTTATCCGGGTCTCAGCTCAGATGTCACCTCCCCCGGGGACCTTCCTGACCATCCCCCAGTGACACGGCTCATCCCATTCTCTTTCCTTCACACCCCGGCAGCCCGAAGGTGCCTTTCCCTCCTCCGCCCACCTCTGGTGCGTCCCCGCCATGTGCGCGTTGGGCTCCTGCCCTGCTGTTCCCCGATGGGTCCCAGGTGTCAGATGGTGGACACGGAGGCTTGGCCTTTCCTGAGGGGTCAGAGCGGGGCCATGTCTAAGGAAGACCTCTCTGCTGTTGTGGGGGGATCGACTTTGGCGGCGAGGTGGGAGGTGGGTGGCGCTGGTCTCGAGTGCTGCAGACCCAGGACCGGCGCGTCCTGTGGGCAGTGGGGGCGGGGTGCTCCGCACTGGGGGGCAGAATCTAGGAAGAAGGAAGTGGGGGGAGGTTATGTGTCCAAATTTGGGCAGGCGGGGTTGTCCGTGTCTCTGGGCCATCCAGGTCCCTGGCATTTGGGACAGTAGCCGTGAGAGCCATGCCATCTGGGGCCAAGGGCATTCGCGGCCAGTCGTGGGGTGTCGTGTGGTCCCGTATTCCCTTGATCATCAGCGTGTTTCCTGCTACAGTGTGTTCCTCTCACCTCACGTCACTTTCACGCAGGGAGCGGGAGGCGAGTGGTTTGTCGCTGACCACCAGGGACCAGAATGGACGTCTGTGTGTTCAGGTGAAGAAAGCCCCGTCAATGCCCTGGAAGCTGGTGGCCTCAAACTTTCTCTTAGAACACAGCCCAAGGGGGACAGGGAGACTCGAAATCTGCTTTCTTCGTTCTGGAAGCATCCAGGGCTCCAACTATTGGACCTGTGGAATAAATTTGGGATTTTATGTTGGGCATGCAGGGAGCCAAGTATTTTCGTTTGGATAAAACAGGACATGTTGGAGGAGGCCGAGAGCCCCTCACGTTGCTGCGGAGGGGGAGGGCGCTGAGCTCCCAGCTGCAAGGAGGGTCTCACGAGCCTGACCTGGGGACTGTAGCCCCTGGGTCCCCACTGGACTCAGAGTCAAGGGAATCTCTAATCGACGAAGGCGCCTCGTTAGCGAACAGCCTGCAGTGAGGAAGCACAAACGTTCCCCAGCACGCGCCAAGATGTACGAAGAGAGAGACCTCAGAAGGAGGAGTTCGGCTTCCTGATACGCAAAAGCACATTCATGTGCTCAGTCTTTAAAACTACCAGTGGGAAAATTTCCAAAGGGATTTTCAGAAAGAAGGTAAATGAGTCGACTCATAAAGAACTCATTTTGCCCAAGATAATTCTCCAACAAAATGCCGACAGCTGGGCATCTTCAGGAGGGAGAAATGCGTTTGTGGTAGGGACGGGGAGGCTCGGCTGCAGTGGGATTCCCATCTCGCAGTGGGCCCAGGGTTGCAAGACAGGCAATAAGGCCTGTGTTCGTTGACCTTTTGGGGTCACACATTCGATAATTGCATGGGCGAGCTCTAAGCATATTGCGTGTGCACACATCTCTGATTTTGGGAATTTCACCTTTTGTGGCCACCACCGTCTAGAGCCATCTGCATGTGCAGAGGACTTTGTGTGCATTGTGGCATTTAATTCTGGTGTGGCAGCCTCACAGCCTTCGTCCACTCTGCCTGTAAGAAAACGGGCTCTGAAGTGTTAGTAGCCAGGGGGTAGCTGAGTAAGGACGTGAACCTGAGCTGGCCAGCTCAGAGTCCCTCTCCTTAGCACCCGCACGGAAGCCGGCCTCACCACGCCCTGAAGCCCACCATGGACCGTCCTCTGGTTTGAATGGTCCTCCACTTAGGCCGTAGACTTTCCTTGAAGGGAGGACCTTACTTCTTGACCGCCTTATCCTCAGCGCCTGCCACAGTGCCTGGAAGAAAATAGGCTCTCAGCTAATAGCTGTTGAGCGGATGGGTGGTTGGGTGGATAGAGGCATGATTGTATGATGGGATAGAGGGGTGGCTGGATGGTTAGATGGATGGTACACGGATGGAAAGATGGTTGAATGGATGGATGGGTGTTGGGGTAGTTGCATAGTTACGTGGATGGCAAGGTGGATGGAGAGATGGTTGGATGATGCACAGATGGGAGGGTAAGTGGTTGGGGGGTTGTGTAGTTAATGGCTGAGCAGGTGGATGGGTGGATGGACAGGTGGTTGCGTAGTTAGGTGGATGACGAGGTGGATGGGGAGATAGATGGTTGGGGGGTTGTGTAGTTAATGGCTGAGCAGGTGGATGGGTGGATGGACAGGTGGTTGCGTAGTTAGGTGGATGACGAGGTGGATGGGGAGATAGATGCATGGATAGAGGGGAGGGCAAGTGGTTGGGGGGTTATGTAGTTAAATGGCTGGGTGGGTGGATGGATGTTCACAGTTCACCCCTCAGAGGTGAAGTCACAACCCCAGTGCTCCGTGACTGACATGGCCAGGCAGGAACATGACAGATGACAGTGTGTGCTCTTGCTGAAGAGGGCAGATGCCACGCAGGTCCTGCGAGGCGTCACGACAGGGACTGCCAGACCAGTGTGGGCCAGAATTTCTAAGAAAAACTGCAAATCTGACGTTTATGTGAAATATCCTACATTTAAATGTTGAGTGCCTACTCATGTTTTAAAAAGCAATGTGTGGACCCCATAAAACACATTCTTGGACCACATATGGCCCGGGCCACCCAGGTGCTCCTCTGACATGAAGTCACTTACGTACTTGTTTTGAGAACCTTGTTCTTGTGCGGAGGTTGAGGGGACTATTTTGCCTGTTGAGTTGATGTGGGGAAAACAAACGCAGCTAAACTGTCGGCAGCAGAATGACCCAGGCCCACGTCTGCCCATCCCCCGCGGAGCCCGTCCAGCTGTTCTCTTCCTCCAGCAGGGCCGGGGCGGGGCGGTGCTGGAGGGGCTTGTGTGCGACCCTCTCGGCTCCACCCTTGGTTGGAGGAGGCTTCTTGGCGCGAGGCTGAGAAGCGTGGGCTCTGCACAGAATGCCTCAGTCTCCACCCTGCTCTGCCACTTTCCAGCACACGACCACGGGGAAATTACCCTCCCGGCCTGCGCCTCACCCCCCTCCTCTGTAAAATGGGGGTTGTAGGGCGGCGCTGGAAGGAAATGGGACGTAGCGTACGGTGCCTGGAATCGTGCTGGCAGACGGGAAGCGCGGGAATAAGATGAATGAATGTGAGCTCCACGAGGACAGGGACCCCCTCCCTCTCTACAGCTTTGCGGAGACGCCCTTCGCAGACGCAAGGTCCGCCGCTGTGAGTGGCGGCTCCCTGTCTCTGGCGTGTCCGTGGAGTCGTGTCCTTGCCGCGGTCTCGGGACATTTCCTCACCCCCGGAGCAGCTTCTCACCCTCGGCCGGATCCGCAGTGCCTGGAACGGGGTCTGGGCGTGTGGACACGTCAGAATTTGGCAGTCACTGCTGCGCGGGTTGAGGGAACCGCGTGTGGGGCCCGTCCTCAGCGTCACCAGCACTGGCGTCACCACCGTTTTCACCTGGTCTTCACCATCGCCGGCGCCTTTCACCGTCTTCGTTGTCCTCTTCATCACCGTCTCCACCATCTCGCTCCTCATCATCACCATCTTCACCGGCGTCGTCTGCGTTTTTACCAGCGTCTTCAGTCATTTTCATCTTCCTCATTCTCTTCATCTTCATCATCTTCAGCGAGAACTTCATCAGCATTTTTATCATCATCATCACCGTCTTCACCTTCCCCACGGTGGACTCGTGTCCCCCGGCCTCGGCTTCCTCGGAGCCACTGTGGAGACCTCGGCCCTCCAGCCCCGACGTCTGGGGCTCCGCCTGTGAGGGGGGTGAAGCCCCCGCCCAAGCCGTTCAGGAGCCTGCTGCCGGGTCCCGCCCGGACGGGGCCACTGATGGTGGTGGGATGTCGTGGACCCTCAGGCCACCAGCCCCGCGCAGTGGCCGGGTCGGGCTGGGGCTGCCTGGCCTTGCTCACTGTGACCATCCTTGGACTTTAGGGTCCCAGGAACAGAGGCTTTTTGTGTTTACAAATTTACGTGATTTTTCTTTGCTTTTTGCTTAAGCAGATTCGTCTGCCTGACTCTCCCGGCCCTCCGGAGTGTCTAGTGTGTGCGGGGCTCCCAGTCTCTCTCCGCTGAGAAATCTTGCGTGAACTGGGGTGTGGTCTGCTCTGTGCGGGCACACCCTCCCGGCCCGGGACGTGGCACCACCCCCGCTTCTCCCCTGCGCTCGGGCCTGTGTGACTGTGAGCTGGCCCCAAGGTCAAGAGGAGTGCCAGGATGTTCTGGACACGGTCAGGGATTACTGCAGAAATACAAAGGGACGCGTGAGGCAGGGCTGAGCTCGGGCTCTGCAGGATGCGGGGTTTGGGGGGAAGATCAGCCTCAGCCCCACGGGGGGACTTGGCCGTCCCGCAGAGGCAGGGCCGGGGCAGGTGAGGCCAGCCCGGATGGGGAAACGCACTGGCTATAAACTATGCATCTCGCCTGTTCTGCTTTTAGATGAGGTAGCTAAGCAACAGAACACAGAGTTTCCAAATCAGGGAAAGTTTAATTGGCAAAGCCTAAGCCTCAGAGGACATGAATATGAAGCTCCATCTTTTTGGGTCGCAGTTACGGTGTTCAGAAGGGGAGAGCCAGTCTGGGTGTGGGGTGCGGGGCCGAATCCCGTCCCGCGCAGGGGAGAGGCTCCGGCTTCCTGCTCAGTATCCCTGGGAGTGACCTTGTTCCTTTTGGGTCCTGGGGGGAGGTTAGGGGCTGCCCGTTTTCCTTTGTTACTTGGGACTCTGGAGAAGATGGTATAGCGTGTTTGCTAAGAAAATGCAAAACGACGTCAGCCCCCATTCACTGCCAATCAAACATGATTCTCAACCCCGGGAGCAGGCGGCCTGGTCGGTTGGAGGTTGCCTGGCTGAAGGCGAGGACTGAGTGAGCCCCGGGAGTCCCTTGGCTTGGCGGTGCCTGTGACACGGGTGTGTGACACCAGCCTGCTCGGGCACTTGCAGGGACACTGCACCGCCCTGCTCTGGCCACGCTTAGCTGGAGAAGCAACTGCCCTGGATAGAATTCGCGTTCTGAGATAAGAAGGGCAGAACAGAGACTGGGCAGGAACCGGCAGTTTCTGCCACTGTAGGTGTTCAAACTGACTTCGTTAGACAGAATAAAGAGAAAGGAGGGGACGGATGAGCAGATGGACGAGTGAACACAGAGCACCCCATCTGTTAGGTAGCCTCGGTTTCTGAAGCAGCCTGGTCCGGGGGGTCCATGCAAAACCCCGTGGGCTTGGGCAGAGCTGCAGGGAATTTGTCAATGGCTCTGGGGCATGGAGAGCCACAGGAAGTGGGGAATGGGGACTCTGGGGCCCTGGGGTGACCTGGACAAACACTGTTACCCCATCCTCCACACCCCCGACATTTTAGTTCAACCACAGATGTTTCCGGAACAACCTCCATGTGCCACTCTGCACTGAACGTAGGATGGAGGGAGGAACAGAGCAGAGGCAGGCGCTGCCTTCTGGAAGCTTCCATTTTACCAGCAAATGTGGGTGGAGGGGAGGTCAAGTGATAACATGAGTGGTGAGTGCGGGACACGCAGCCTGAGCCTGGACGCAGGAGGGCTGTAGCATGACAGCACACACAGCTAGGACAGGTCCCACGTCCCACCTGTTGCTCCAGATGCCCCGCCCTGTGCTGGTGGGGTCAGGTGCGCCGAGGTAGCACTGAGGGAGTTCTGAGTCCGGGGGGTAAATGTGCTGTGTGGGTGGCAGCCTTGTCTTTTTGCAATCAAGGGCAGTTTTAAGTGGCATTCTGTTCCTGCTGGTTTTCCCCAGCCAGCCCTGCTGGGCACCCACCTATGCCCCAGCCCTGTGCCAGGCAAGGCCCTTCCTCCAGCTCCTGGGCTGGCATGGAGGAGGCCGTGAGCCCTGGGGAGGGATCGGCTGTTTGGGATTGCTAAGTCTGTGTGGGGCTGGCCCTGGAAGTCCAGGGAGGTAGGGAGGGATAAGGGGAGCCTGGTGGGGGAACAGCCCGGGCAGAAGCTCAGAGGCAGGAAGCGCAATGTCCGCGAGCAGAGGCTGAGCCTGCCGCCTGCAGTAGGTCCTTCAGGCTGCCTCAGTCTCTCCTCAAGGCTCAGCCCTGTGTGACTGATTAAAAAGCTGCTGAAAGAGGAAACCATAAACATGATTTGTTCATTCCTTAAATACTATTTTTGGCTAAATTGTGAAGATGTGCATTTATGTGGCCAACTTTTTTTGAGGTAGGAACGAGGACGTTGTTTTGAGGAAGGATCTACTATGGGCACAGAGCTCGCCTCCTGCACGTCCTAGTGTCGCTCTCTGGGGCGGAGGGAGCATCGGAAGACACTCGGAAGCATCCCAAGTGCTGGCTCCTTCCCGGGCGTTAAGTCCCGCCCCCCACGTGCCACACTTCTCTCTCCCACGCGAACTTGTCGGCAGCGTTTTTAGCAACTTGCCTTTACTGACTCTAAAGCCTTCAATGTAGTTTTCATAGAAATAACATTTGCATTTTATATCCGTATGAGATCATTTAATCAATGTGCATAAAGCTTAATTAAATTACCTAATTACAGAAACAAGTACACCTGGTACAAATAGTTTTGGGAACAAAAGCAGCGGGTTCTGGACAGATGTACAACTCGGCTGCTGGGAACAGAGCGTGTGGGGTCTGGCTGGGCAAGTCTGGAATCCGTGGGGCAGGCAGTGGGGACAGGCGGGGTCTTGGGCACAGCCCAGGCTGCGTCTACAGTGGGGTTTTCTGCTTCTCCAGGGACCCTCAGCTCGGCTCTAAGGCCTTTCCCCTGGTGGGACCAGGCCCACCCAGGGCACGCAGAACCACCTCCCTCACTTGCAGTTGGATGACTGTGGGCCTTAATCACATCCACAAAACGCCGTCACAGCAATCCCCTGGGTGGCTGTTTGGCTGCGTGGCTGAGGACTGCAGCTTTGCCAGGTTGGCAACTAAAACTGACCATCCCAGATTCAAGGTCAGCCAGAAGTGAATGTGCAGATCTAAGATTCCACGGCTGATCCCTGGAGAAGCCAGTATGCAAGCCCAGGCTGAGCTGGGGGCCCAGATTACCTCCGTGACATGAGTTTGCAGTTTCTATGTCCACGCTTACACCCTCGCGTCCCCTCCGGGGTCCGCCGGGCCAGCCTTCCCCACGAAGGCCGGTGAGGCGGTGCCCGGCACTTTTCCGCAGCCACGCTGACTCCATCGCCGGGTTGGCCGGTTTCTTTCCCCAGGCCCTAACTGGGCACTGAGGCTTCACCCTGCGTTTCGCTGTAACAAACATCCTCACACACGTCTGCGTGAGGCCCGTGTGGGTACCAGCGCCGCAGAGATCGGAGCCAGCGGGTCAGAGAGCGCGTGCATTCGTAAGTGTTCGTGGATCTGAACACCTCATCACCAGGGAAGCCCCCACATCAGCGAGCAACCCGGCTGACTGTCCTAGCGCGGTGGTGGAGGGGCTCTGTCTACGCTCCCGCCAACACTGTGGCTTCCCCAACTTTTGCCCTCTGCCCGTCGGCAGGTGGCACCATGACGTGCTATTTGGGGTCGTGGTTACTTACACCAGGCTCTGTGAGTGATGTTGGGCTTCGGACCCTACAAAACTACAACTGTCGTCCAGTTGCACAGCTTAGGGTCAGCTGGGTCCCACGTGCCCACGACCACACTCCCTGCAGCCAGGCCCCTGGTGACGCCTCTGCCCGTTTGGCTGTGCCAGCCTGAGTGCCCAGCACCATGCAAGCGGATAGGGATGTGGCAGTGACTAGGCAAAGTCCCTGCCCTCGGGGGTCTCAAGTCCCTAAATGGCCAGTTCGGTGCCTAGTCCAGGGGTTGCACGCACACTGCAGCCCTCACGCGGTGGCCGCTCTCTCGGCGTGGGAGCCTGGGGTCCTTCACAGCCCTGGGGGTGGCTGGTCCGTGGCTGCCCTGCTGCTGTGTCACAGCCAGGCTTTGGGCTCAGGTCTCTCGGTAAAAACCTAGTCGTCTTGCCTTGACGTTTCATGCATGCATTAGTTCATTCACTCATTCATTCATCAGTACTTACCGCGGTTCCCGGCCTGGCTCTAGGCTCTGAGCGCTGGCTGCCGCTGATAAGGCTCTCGCCATCAGGGTGATCGAAAGGCCCACGGTAGGGGCTGAGAATAAACATGTAAGTAGTAAATTCTGGTCACAAAGGCTGCAAAACACACAATGCCCTGGAGAACACCTGGCACAGAAGGGAGCTGGTCACTGCAGCCAGAGTCAGGGCAGGCGTCCTGGAGGAGGAAACATAAGGTGAGCTGTGGAAGCATCTGGGCTAACGGCCTTCCAGACCGAGGGGCAGCACGTACAGAAGCCCTGGGGTGGGAATGAGCCTGGTCCGTGCCGGGCTCTGAATGTCTGTGTCCCCCCAGACTTCACGTGTGAAGCCGAACGCTCAGTGTGACGGATGGCATTGGGAAGGGGCCTTTGGGAGGTGACAAGGTCATGAGGTGCAGCCCCCGGGAACGGAGAGGCCTGGAGAGCTGCCTCGCCCCTTCCACCTCGGGCCTCCAGAACTGTGAGAATGAATTTCCGTAGGTATTTTAGCAGCCTGCTGGGACTCAGCATGTCAGCAAGACACAAAGAGGACAAGGCAGGGAAGTGGGGACAGGCCAGGCAGGGGGTGTCACGGCTGGGCGGGGCCTGGCTGTCCAGCATCCTGGCGGGCTTTCTGCCAGTGCCCCATCCCCACCCACCCCGCCAGAACCTCCGTCCAGCAGTTCCCTGCCACGGGGAGGGGTGAGCGGTGTCTCCAGGGGACTGTCAGTGCTGGCGGGGGGACACAGGCCCTCACTGAGTGTGCTGGCCTGGGCCATCGCGGGGGCCGGTGACTCGGTTCTTGCTGGCTGGGACCGGAGGAGGTGGGCGTCTCCTGGCCCGGCCCTTGCGCACTCTCCCGCACGCTGCTGTCACTCCCATGGGGGCGCACCCTGTCTCTGCGTCCCACATGGGGCACTGTTGCTCTCAGGTGGGGCGGCTGCTCTCACCCCTCCCTCGTCCGCATGTGTGGTCGCGGCCGCTCGCCCTCCCTCCTCCGTCTTCGTTTCAAACACAGCATCTGACGGGGCTGGGTGTCTTGTGAGTAACCTGCACTTCACCTCGGCTGTGAGGAAAGAGAATTTGTGCCCTGGACAGGCAGCTGCCCACTTGGCCCCGACGCTGCCCTCCCGCTCCATCCCCAGTCACTGGTGGTTCCTGAGCACCTTTGAGAGTCCCCAAGTGGGGGAACTTTGGTGCCCCTTGGGGACTCATTTCCCCCAATGCAAAAGGGGCTCGTGTTCCTTCTCTGTCTTAGCACCTGGAAGAGGAGGCGGGAAGGGACCTGTTTGTGGAGGGTGAGTGGATGCTTCTCAGAGCAGCCCCAGAAGCCATCTGGAGAGACCTGTAGACAAGTGGCCGCCCAGTGGGCCTTAGAGGACCAGGATGGAGGTGTCTCCGCGCTTCAGCGGACTTGGGACACTCAGCCCCAGGGAGCTGATTGCAGCAAGATCCTCCGCTCCCCCAGAGGGCCCGGCTCCCAGTGCAGAGGGAGGAAGGACTCACCCGTAGTCCACAGGGGCTCACCTGTCTTTGGACGGGACAGCCCGGAGGTGCTCAGCGTGTGGTGGGCACACTGGAGCCTCCACACGCCTCTCCTTCAATTCTCACCATCAACTCAACAGCTGGGGCCGTGGCCACTCCCACCTGGAGGTGCAGAGAGGGACTGGCGGTGCCCAGGAAGTGGAGGACGAGAGTAAGGAGGGCTGGGAGGCCAACTCCAGGTGCCAGGGCCGTGTGCGCTGCCCTGCGGGGAGCCCAGGCTAGAGGGGAACCCGCCCCGCCGCAAGGCCGGGCCGGAAGGCCGAAGGGGCAAGGGCCCCCGGCAAAAAGCAACGGGGCCAAAACCGCTGTGTGCCCGTCACTGCTGGGCGCAGAAGGTGTGGGACGTGGGACACCTTCCCAGACGTCAAGGACCCCTCACAGCCAAGCCGGGAGGCTTCCCAGAGGGGGTGAAGTTGGCTGCCTGAGGGCATAGGAGTCAGGCCAGCTGTTCTCCGTGGCCTTTTGGAAACGTGGGGCGGATTCTCGGGTTGTCAGAGTGACGGGGGCTTCTGTGTTTTCGGGATGGTCCCAGGAGGCCAGGTGTCTTGCAGGTGAGGGGCACTTCCTAAGCAGCAAAGACTCACACCCAACCCCGTTCTACTTGACTTTTGAACATCCCTCCGACTCCCGTGAGGGTCCAAAGCCTGCCTATAATGACCTGAGCCTATAGCCCGAGTGCGTTTGGGACGAGCATGGGGGTGTTTTGGTGGAGTTTTGTCACAGGCTGAGTTTCCCAGAATGCAAATGCCTCGGAAATTGAGGGACGAGTGTGCGTTATTACCGAGAATTGTTTCATGTTTCAGGAAACAGCTTCCCCAGCAGCAGCGGCTCTCTGGGCACGTGCGTGGCCAGTCTGGCACCTCTGGGGCCATCTGCCTTTGCACTGATGTCGTCATGGTGATGTGTGTACACGCAGCTTTGCCGTGTTCACCACGCGACCTGCGTGGGCATGCGGTCATGTCTGAACGCAAATTGAAATACGTGTTATTTGATTAAAACTTAACTTCCTTTTCCCTCCTTTGTGTGGCAGATAGGGCGTTACGTTTTTTTAATCATGTGTGGGAGGCTAAGGGGACCTGCCGAGCAGGACACTTGCTGGGAAGGGGGCTGGTGCGAGGCTGAGAGCTTCTGAGCGGGGAGGCGGCAGCCTCTGCCCCGGGGCCCAGGTGAGGCTGGTGGCCTGGGTCAGGGCGGTGGCCACTCAGTGGAACCCAGTGGACTCGGAGATCCCAGGGTGGTGGGAGTGAGGAGCGAGTGGAACCAGGAGGCTGTATGGAGGCTGGTGGCTGCCTGGGTGGTGGCCAGAGCCAGCCTCTGAGCTGGGGACACTGGACGCTGAGCAAGTGGGGGGGGGGGCGCGGTGTGAGGAGGTCAGCTATGACTGTGTGATCTTGAGGTCCTGAGGTCACATCTCCCTGGTGTCCCTGGGGCGAGGGCTGGCAGCTGCTGTGGCGGGGCTGGCCCCACTGGGCCCTCGGCGCGCTGACTGCCTGCTTGTAGGGTGGTGGCCAGGACCGGGGCTGGTGTTTCCCGGGTGGACACATTCTGTCTCCTTTGCTCAATGCCTGTCCCTGGTCTTTCCATGGCCTTTTCCTGTGGTCCAGGCCTCATCCTACAGGCCACCCGCCTTCGACAGGTCCCCTCTCCTGCCTCACCCTGGGGGCCTGAGGCTAATGGTCTACGTGTTTGTCTCTGCCACCCCGACAGTGAGCGCACGTGGGCCCGTACCCCGCTCGGGGCCTGCCCGTCTGGCACGGGCATCTCGTTGAACGAGACGTCGCCTCGCCGGGGAATCCCGTCTCTAGGCGGAGGCCGCCAGCGTTCCTCAGTGACTCAAGCTGGGATGCAGGGCAGGACTGGTGTTCCCGGGAAGGAGCTTCCCAAAATAGTCCCGGCGTCCCCGTGGGTGTGGAGCTGCCTCTTCTCCAGCTGCAGCTTCTCTCTCCAGGAAGCTTTCTGCCTCGTTTGGAAGGAATCTCTTCTCAGCTCCTGCTCGACACTGACGTGACTTTAGACGTTGATTTAATAACCTCTGGTGTGACGTCGGGACCGGCAGGAGATGGAGATGGGGGATGTGCGTTTAGTGGGACAGTCTGGATGGCCGGGGAGCTGCAAAGACCCCTCCCCTGACCCTGTGTCCTTTCCTGAGCCAGACCAGCTGTTCCTCCCACTCCTGGAAATGACCTGCAGCCCTGCCGCTGTGGCCAGCTGCGGGGACGGCAGGCAGCTGAGCAGCGCGTGCAGGGACGGTTTGGAAACTGCATCTTCTAAGGCGTAGTCACGTGCTGAGCTTGGTGCTTCCGTGCTGTCCACTGGGATCTTCACGACAACTCGAGATGGGCACTGGCATCACTACCCGCCAGGAACGGGTGTCTGCGGGGATCTCCTCTCCTGCCTGTTGCTCAGGAGAAAAAACCGGAGATCCGAGGGAGTGACCTGCCCGTGCCCACGGCGAGGCAGTGGCAGGCCAGGGCCGATGTTCTTGAGTGACTTACGCTGAAACGGCCACTCGCTCCTCTGCGACGATGGCCTTGCTACCCAAGTGCCTGTCTAGACAGGGCAGGGTTTCAGCTTGGGGCCCACCCTCGGGAAGCTGTGAGTCTCGGAAAAGAGCCAGGAATGCCCCACGGCCGCTGTGCCCGTGTCTGGTTTTGCCAGGAACGTCTTTCACCCAATCTCGGAGGGATCTCAAAACCCACCCACACTGGGGCTTCACCAAAATCACCGCCCTCTTCCCCGCGCTTCAGGCTCTCGTTTCAGAGGCTTGGTCCAAGCTGGCTACCCTCAGCCCACCCCAAAAACAGGTCCCCAGATATGCAAGCAACATTCTGTTTGCAAGCAACAAAATAGCTCAACCCAAAGGGCCACAAGCAAAACCGAAAATGTGTTTGTTGATGTGACGGAAATGCAGGGGAGGGGCAGCTGCAGGTCCAGCTAGATCCGGGCTGAACCCGTGTCGCCGGGACTCAGGTTCTGTCCTTGCTCCACCTGCCCTCGCGTGTCGGCTTCCATCCCCGCTTGCCTCCCGGGGGCTCTGCTTTCACGACTGCAATTAGCCCCTGTCACCTGGCTGGCAGGTAGCCGAGCTGGGGCTTGAATTCACTGTGCCGGTGCTGTGGGCTGCAGCGCTGATCCCAAAGGAACAGAATTCCAACAGCCTTCTGCAGACCTGCCACACACGCCGCGCACCTGCGACGTTGCTTCTGGAGCCCAGTCCGGGCATCCTGACCACCCGGGGTGCCGGTCCCCTCAGCTCCACCTCCCGGCGTTGTCCTGCATCTGCCTTTCTCTCCACCGCTCTTCACCCCTCCCTGTGTCTCCTCTGCTGCGTGCAGGTGACCACGGCAGATCTGTCACGTGGAGAGGGAAGTCCCCATGGGGTTACTCGCTCGGCTGTTGTTCGTGTCCCGAGAGCCCCCAAGGCCCCCACGATGACTCACATGCTCTTTCCCGGGCGTGCAGTGCTCAACGCCTTCTATGCCTTTTAAGTCCCCGGGCCCGTTCTGCCCCTTCCCGGTCCAGCCCAGCCCGATCCTCGTCTCCCCCCCCCACCCCTCTTGGTGCACGGGCGGGGCCGGGCGGGGCGACGGGCAGATGCTCCTCTCCGTCCCCAGCGTTTCTTTTCTTGGTGTCGCTCCCACACCCACGCGGTGCTGTAATTAACCGCCGCGCTCGGGCTTCCCAGCGGGAGAGTCGGAAATAGACGGCGGCTTCCCCGGCTCGGCAGCGCCAGCACGTCGCTGGCGGCGCCGCTGGTGAATCAGGAGATGGGAGCGGCTGCGGAGGGTGGGAGAGTCGGGGACGCCCGCGGGGGTTCCGGACCCCGCCCCGCCCCACCCTGTGGCTTCCTCAGTTCCCAAAGCCCAGCTCTGCGGGGGCTGTTTCCAGACGGTCCTCTGAGAGCACCTTGCTCGTGAGGCGGCGCGCAGGAGGCGCTGGCGGGGCCCCTCCCCTGCGCACGCGCCGTAGTACGGGAAGGGACCAGCATCCACTCATTTGTTCCCCTAGTCACACGACTGCTGTTTGCCTGTGCTGGGCCCTGGGGGGTCCACGTGGCACAGGCGACGCACCTGGTGTCCACCGGCGTCCACTGTCACGGGGACTAGTGCGGAGGTGCTTCTTAACCCCTCTGCCCTTTTCCTAGCCCCGGTTCTGCCCACAAATGTCCAGGTCCACCCTGGCCTGAGCAGCCACACGTGTCAGCTGCGGGGTGCGGGCAGCAGCTCACGACTCGTGCCCCTGCCTGGGGCCTCGCTCTCCGGGCGGGAGGATGCTTCCTGGCCTCGCCCCAGTCCACGCCAGCTGGCGTTCCTCAGTCCCCGCTGCCTCTGGAACCAGCTGTGGGGGCTGATTCCAGCCCCGGTAGCTCCTGGTCACTTTCGCCTCCCAGCCTGGAGGGCCTCATCTGTGAAACGGGCGTAGTAATTGTCTGCCCCTGACATCAAAATCGCCGTGCTCTGCCCTTTGGAAGCTCCTGCTCTGCATGAAGGGTTGGGCTGAGCTTCAGGTAGCAGGTGGACAAAATAGGATCTTTTATTTATGTACTATTTAGGGTAATAGGTAGTCGTTTAGAATTTGCAGTGTCTTTGTTGTAGAGCCAGTATCTTCCCCAAGTCTGGAACATTTCATGGCCCTACAGCCACTCACAGGCCAGCAGTTAGGGAGCCGAGCAGGGATCCGACACAGTCTGTGTCTCCTAGTAGCCTAGGGCTTGTCTCTGTCCTTGCCTGGACAGTGCTCCAGAAGAGTCCAGAGAGTGTTTCCGCATGTAAATCCATCCTGGCACACTTGCGCCCCGTCTCGCCCCCGTCGCCTTCAAACCCTTCAGTGCCCTCCTGGGTCTCCAGGGATAAATCCAGACCCCTCAGCAGGGATGCCAGGCTGCGTGGGTCCCTCCCCTGCTCAGCTCTCCAACCTCCGCATACTGGCCCCTCTGTGCAATCTGAGTGTCGTCACTGGAGTATCCTGTCCTACCTCGGGACCTTTGCACATGCCTCCCTCTGCCTTGGTGGCCCCCACTCATCCTCCAGGTCTCCACTCAAGGTCTTCTCAAAGGGCTGTCCCTGTCCAGGTCAGCCCACCTACCTGGACAGGAGATGGTCTGGATTGGAACTCTGGCCTGGCCTTGCTGGATTTGTGGGGCCACCCTAGAGCCTGCTCGGCCTCCTTCCTGGTGATCGGATGTCGTCTTGCTCAGTCAACCCCCTCTGCTGGTCAGAGCCACTCAGGGAGGGGCTGGGAGCCCACAGTGCCGTCTGGGGCTCAGGACCCTACTGGCCTGGGTACGCTTTTGCTCTGCTCACAGCCTCGAACCTAGGGGGCAGAGGTGCCTGGGGACCAGCCATGGCCTTACCACATGGTGACATTGGAGGAGAAGCCTGCAGCCAGACTCACCTGCAGGGAGTGGAAGGGCCGCCAGTCCGTGCGTTCCTAAAAAGTCTGAGTTGGATGAAATGCCTCTTTGGGAACGTGGTCTGTGACCAGCTGACAACTCACGGGTTGGGTTTTCCTGAGAAATTAACTGTATCCCAAGCAAGCATTGTCACAAACACTTCTGGTTATTGTCTCATTCGATTCTCGCAACTCTGCGAGGGTCTATGTTAGTTCTCAATTAGACGAGAAAGACAGGGCCCAGCAAAAACACTCAGCCTTGCTGGGGCCATGCCGACAGATGTGGCCTCCAAAGGGAGGTTTGCGGTCCTTTTCAGCTGCCCCTCTGGGTGCCCCCAGTGGCCCGCTGGCCGTCACCAGGAGCCTACCACGTGGCCCCTGGGCCGAGCTCTGCCTGTGCCTGAGTGCGTGTGTCTGATGGACACTGAGGGTGGACCCGGCAGAGCCCAGGGCTGGGCAGGAAGTCAGCGCGTGAGTGATGCAGGTGAGGGGAGAATTATGAGAGGCGGGGTGTGCGGAGTGAAGGGTTTGGTTTAGTTTAATCTGCATAGAGTGTGGTGCAGCCCGAGACCCTAAGCCGCTGGTCGGGGCAGAGGAGGAAGGATTGGTTCTCAGGCCAAGGGGGCAGAGGCAGGAACAAGGAGGTGAGAGCGTCCCCAGGACAGCCCCACCCACCCTCCTCCTACCTCCCTCAGCTCTTACCCGGGGAGTCCTGGTGGCCTCTGTGTACTTCCCACGAACCACCCTCGGCCAGAGGAGCCGTACAGAGGAAGTGCCACGTCACGGGTAGAGGGTCACGGGCCCACACTAGGCCCGAGGGTGTCCATTTCTGTTGCCCTAAAAGTGCCCGTGCCTCCCCCTCCCCCTTCCCCATCCTGTCCTCTGAGCCCTTCCATGGCCAGGATTGGGGGCCGTGGGGTTGTGTGTGTCACTGCTTCTCCGTGACAGCCTGTCATCATTCAGACCCTGCGGGTGGCGGCTCTCTCGCTCTTCCTGTGTCACAGAGGCTCAGACACACAGAGGAGCAAGCTAGTCCCCAGGGGCCCGCTCTGAAGGGGAGACCCCTCGGGGCTCAAACTCAGGTCTCCCAACACCGGCGTTAATCCACCCTCCCAGTTTTTTGAACCTGCAAAGGGGAGGATGTTGGTGTGTTTTAAATGCCTCTGTACAATTCCACAGACGTCATTTGTTGAGAACCTAATGATGGCAATCAGGATAACGCAGTAATGATCACGACAAAGGCAGACTTGCTGTGCAGTCGTGATGGATCTGGCCCGGAGCGGAATTTGTTTTCAGGAATGATCTCATTTCATGCGCACAGCACCCCTGGGAGGAAACTAATGTCGTGGGCTTGATAGAGAAGGGTCCGTGGCTCACCCAAAGCCACGAGGGTGGTCAGTGCTGGAGCTGGGACGTGAACTTGGCTGACACCCACTGCTGTGGAGTCCTAGAAAAGCCCTGTGGGTGGCTGCATTGCGGTCGGGTGCCTGGGTGGCCGGGCCTCCGTGCCGCAGGGACGGCAGAGGGACCCGAGGGAGAGGCGAGGTCTGACAGGCGCAGGTCCCAGATCCCGGCTGCTGTGCCGAGCCTCCTGTGGTCTCTGTGGCTCTGGACGTGGAGGTGGGATGTGGCATGTGGGACGGCGGAAGGCAGAGTGAGGACACTCAGGTGGGAAGGAGCAGTGGGGCCACGCAGAGAAGAAAGCCCAACTGGGGTCGTTTCTCTGAAGAACAGAGAAGTGTGAATTGAAGGCATGAAACACGACATCTAGAAAGGTTTTGAAAATACAGACCGAATGCCCTTTACTTACAGCCATCCTTCAACCGATAATGATGATTTCTTGAGAAATTTTACCTTCCAAGCAAACGTGGTTGTAAAACTCCTCTGTGCGTCGTCTCGTTCAATGCCCGCAACTCCGTGAAGCTCTGTCGTTCAGTCTTCACCTCAGGTGAGAGGACGAGGCTCAGAGAAGCTAACCTGCCCAGGGACACACAGCGAGGAAGTGACACGTCTCAAACTTGAGTCTCAGACTTTCGTCCTGCTACTCCCAAAGCCCGTCCCCTGCTGCGGCCCCACCACCGTCCTGGGCCAGGACCCTCCGAACCCTGGACGGTCCTTGGGCCACTGTTCTACGAGCAGGCCGGGGGGGAGCCTCGCCTTCCTGAGGAAGGGCCCGGAAAGTGCAGCTGCTCAGACACAGCAGAGCTGACCACGTCGTCCCCTGCTCAGGAACCTCCCCTGGCTCCCCAGCACCGCAGCGCAGAGTGGAGCAGGATGGGGTCCAGTCAGGCAGCGCGTCTTCCACGGCCCTGCAGGGTTTAACTCCCGCGCATCGTCCCAGCGCTGTTCCTGTTGCTCCTGCCTCCGTCCCCGCATCCCCTCTACTCACCTGACAACTCCGATTTCCTCACAATTTTCTTCTTTCACCTGGTTCCTTCTCCAAGGCCGTTGCACACACCGTTCCCCCATGTGGATTCTGGACAGTTCCGTCAAAGTTTCCTCTTCCATGATGCCTTCCTTGGTTACCCCTCCCTCCATATTCAAGCCCAGTGTGTGAGCAGTTAAGAGAAACCGTGCTGGAGAGGTGTGAGCTTCCCACGGCAGGCTCCTTTTCTCCATTCAGGTCTCAGCAGAAATGCATCCGTCGCAGGTTCTGAGTGTGTCTGTCCCTGCCTGGTCACTCATCCATCTGGACCCCGGTTCCATTTCCTCCAAGGCGTTGGCCACTCTCTGAAATGGTTTGTTTGTTCATCTGCCTTTCCTCTAGACTGTGAGCTTCCCAAGGGCAGGGAAGCCTTACCTTGTTCAGTACTGTGTCCTGGGGGTTTGGGGCAGTGCCTGGTGCATAGCAAATGTCCCATAGTCATTTACCAGGTGATGGGAGAAGTGGCAGTGGAGTGTTCTGACCAGGCTGCAGGGGCAACGTTTAGTGAGCTAGGCTTTGCACACATGGCTTAGGCAGACTCGGGGGGCATCACCCCTGGATTCCAGCTGGGAGCTGTCAGGGGGTAGGGTCAAGTCTCCCCAGACTTGGAGACAAGATGTGGAAACAACCGCCAACGCGCGGTGCCAGAAGACAAAGCTCGGGGAGCCGGCAGTGGCTGCCTGTTTGGCTGTGGAGGAGGAGAGCGGAGCAGGGTCCGCCCTGGGCTTTGTGCTGGGACAGGATCATAAATGGAGACAAAGACATCCAGAGACAGCATCCTCGCGGGAGCAGAGTGCTGTGCCCCCAACTCTGGGCATCCAAACACCAGGCCCCGTTTGAATGCCCTGTGGTGGCTACAGAATCCGGAAGTGGGAAGGCTTCTGGCTCTGACCCAGGGACAACATTATTTTAGTTACAAAAGTAATTGGAGCTTAGCGTTAATTTTGGCTAATTATGCCTCCCTCTCCTTACAAGGCTTTTATGATTTTTGGTGGTGGTGGTTTTATTTTTTATTTTTATTTTCTGGCTGTGTCCTCCAATTCCCTCGATGAGAGACAATTTGAAAAAGAAATAATAATTTGTCTTCGTTTCGCGCGCTGGGTCTGGGCTGGCGGCGGGCGGGAGTGTGCGCGAGGGCGGGTGGGCTGCGCTCCCGCAGCGGCACTGGCTGGAGGAGACTCCGTTTTTATTCAGAGCTTGAGCGGAGCTGCGCTCACTGACGAGAGGCGGGAACTCCTCAGTCCCACGTCCTTAGACACGCCTCCCAGCGGGCTGGCGAGGACACTCCGTTCAGCAGGCAGAGCCTGAGGGACAGCTGTGCTCCCAGGGCGGGGGTCTCCTGTGTGGCCACGGGAGCAAGCGCTGGGAGGCACGGACCTCCTGGACCAGAAGCCTGAAGACAGGCGGTGCAGCTCTCCCTAAGCCGGTGGGCAGGAAAAAGAATTTCCCAAATGGATCTCCGCACTGCTTAAATAGGCTGCCCGGGTGCACAGTCCAGACCAGGCAAGGTGTGGGCGACAGATCGGAAAAATGAAGACTTGCACTTGTGGAACTGGAGCGAGGACCACACTAGTGCTAGCTCTGTGACAGGGTGGCGGCCACGCCCACCTGGGAGTCCGACTGGATCTTGCCGGCAAGAGGCAGCCAGCAAAGGTTCACTCTCTCTCCTCCCATTTTTTGGGAGGCGATTTTTAGGGAGCGTGCCAGCCACCTCTCACCCTTGCAGTCCCTGGGTGGAACTTGCAGGCAGCCACCATGGTGCAAAATGTAATTCTAGTGTTTTTCCGCAGACGGCTGAGCCAAAGACCAGCTGTGGAGGAGCTGGAGAGAAGAAATATCTTGAAACGTAAGTAGCTGGCGATTCCTCAAGAGGTTTTCCCGGCACGTGTGCTGAGGCTGTTGCATGAGTCTGAGTTCTTATAAGCCAGTTCATCTTTGCAGACTAAATGCTCCCTGCTCCCCCTAAATCTGAGCAGCTGAGGAATTCCGAAAGCAAGCCCCTAAAGGAAAGTGCATACATCTCTTTAAAATTCAAAATTAAAGCTCTCCTCCTAGCATAAAGATGCTCCTATCGTCGGGTCTTTTGGTCAGTCCTGTAGATCGAAGGGAAATGAATCATTACTATTTTGCATGCTGGGTTTCAAGCAGATTTTCCTGGCGGTTTTGGAGGGGGCTCCTAATGACCACAGGGGTCATGGTAAGGTGTGGATGGTGGTGTCATAAATCCTGCCAGAGCAGGACATGCCCCTTGACGGTTACACTTAGGAGGGGTGAGCAGTCAGTTCACAGTAACAGGGGAGCCACAGGAAACTTGACTGCGGCTCAGAACTTGGAGATTCCAGGACCTACTGTCCCTCTAGGCCTGGCAGCCCCTTGAGTTCCCCCAGTTGGCTGTACAGTTGTAGTATATGCTGGATGCCGGTGTTCATGAATAATTTCCTTGGTGTAGAGAATAATATTCCATTTCATTGAAGTCACTTCAAAAGTGTTTCTCAGTTATCTTGTCAGTTTTAGTTTTTAATTTTTTTTTTTAACCTAAACTATCTTCTAACTATCTGGATTTTAAAGTATGTTCTCCCCGCCCCTTTATGTGATGAACACTGTGGACATTCTTTGAGTTTGGTTTACCTGTGAACACGTTTTTGCTGAGTTAGAGCAGTTCCGAGTCAGAAATCAGACCATGGAGCCCCTGTCGGCCGGGGTCCTGGGCTCCGACTGATTCCTCTCTCCCCCCTTTGCCTCTGTGCCTTCATTAGCTGCCTACAACAATCCCCTCCTTTATAGATTGTTGAAAATATTTAACCCTTAGATTAAAAATTCTTCATTTTGTTTTTTCAACTTAAGGCACGTTGACTACTAGTCTATATTATGTTGACTAGGCCATGCTAACATAAAGGGGGGTTTGAAGACAGGCTTTTCATCAATAACATGCTTAATGAAGTAGGCAGACAGAAAAGCCAAGCTGTTTCAGTTACCAAATATTTGAATTTTTTTAAAAATTAAGTCCTTTATAAAGCTTACAATTCATAGATGCCACTAAAAGTAGCAGTCCAGACATGAGCCAGGCAAGTTCAAGCCTTGGGAAGTGCCACGTGCGAGCGTGCTGTCTGCGGCAGGGAGGGGGACCACAGTCCCGGAGCCACCCTGCTTTCAGTAGTAGCCTCTGCCCTCCTGTCGTGGGCAGCCAAGTCCTTCTATCGGCAAGTGCTTCTAACTGTGTTTTTCTTTGCAAATAAATGTAAAAGCCTTAAAAATAGAACTGTCTTTGGTGGCTAGAGAGCTAGTAAGTGGGTAGCAGGAACTTATTGCACTTACCTTCAGTGCGCAAAAGGGAAAATGGATTTCCTCTGCGGTGGCCGTGGCAATCCCGCCACAAACACTGCAGTCACCAGGGAACGGTGCACAGGTTTGTCCTTAGCTTTGAAGCCTTCCTCAATGTCTTGAGTGGGAGGACCTGAGAATGTCACTACTAAGTTTGTGGGGTGGGTGTTTGGTGTGTTTTCCTTTGTTCTGTGGGGATGACAATAGGGTGACCTTAGCTCAGGATAGAGCATCATAGTCATAGGCCCTAGACACACAGCACTTCACCCGTGCTGTATTGCATTCCCTGCTTGTGGGCAGTTCTTGGTATATCATCGCTTGGTGTTTGCTTCCCTTCAAGTGATGAGCTCAGGACCAATTGCAGGAATATCTGAGGAGCACTCAGAGCTCTGCCTGAGTATACGTGAATATCAGAGCAAAAGACATGGTAGCCCCTTTCTATATGATGATGATGGTAATTGGCCAAGTCTGTGCCATACATTACAGTCAGTGTCTGGTGTATATTCCTTCATTTAATTATCGTGATACATGTGTGAGGTTTGTACTGCTCTCCCCATTTCACTAGTGAAGAAGCTAAGCCTCAGAAATGTAATATGACTTTAACAAATGAACATTGGCAAGAGGATAGAGCTAGAGTTTGACCCCAGGTTTGCCTAACTCCACTGCCCATGTTCGACCATTGCATTAAAAGCAATAATACATTTCTGAATATTCATGGAAGACTCATGTGTAACTGTCCAAGCTGCTGGAGCTATTTCTAGAAAATATTGGTGTAAAGGTCCTGATTATGGATCCCTTGTTTTGTGTAAGGCACAGAGTTTTCTGGGTCTGGAAATGAGAGATCCATAAACACATCACTGGGGGAGCTCAGACGATTGAGGCTTACAGGCTTAGGCTGTCAAGATGGACTTCTTGGAGGAGGTGTGCTGTAGGGCACCCCGCACAGAGAAGCACTCTGACAGGCACTTTCAAAGATCCTCTTTCCAAAGACCCTGCTGTGCTTACATGACCTCGGTAGCAATGATGGTGCTTTTCACAATTAAAACACAAAGATCTGATTTTGCTTTAGTCTTTTCACATGGAGGCTCCACTTGGGATTTGTTCCTGGCCTATTTTAAGAAATCTGAAGAATTTTATCACTTAAATCCCTCACGGCTGGCCTTATATATGATACTTTTACAATTTTTTTTTTCTAATTGTATCATCGACGTTCTGATTATAGCTTAAAAGTATGGCTTCTTCTGATTTATCACTTGGATAAAGAATGAAGCACATAACAGGGTTTCATTTCCTTTTCTGCAACACCCTAATCCAAGATGACTCCTTTAAAAAAAAAAAAACTACCGAAAAGTGCAGTGGCTATTAAACACTGATATACGCATTCCCTCAAATGCACAAATGTTGGAAATGCATCTTTTAAATAACATAATTTCACATTATCTGCCTTTAACTGCAAGTAGCAGAATTTCCCTTCCCAAAACCTGGTGGTGTTTCTAGTAGTGCTGATTGTTCAGATCTCTTTCCTAGCAGTGGAGCTCTGTTCAGGTTGGGGACCTGAGGCTTTATTTAACAATGGAGAGCACCAGAAATAGGACAGCCACTATCTTGTATCCCAGGGCAAGGCTGACTATACATTTACTTACATTTTTACTATATCTCAGCACTCTGTTCTATTTTTAGCTTCAAAGTGTAGGTGTGAGCACAGCTTGAATGTTAATAGTCACAACTCGCTAAGCAAAGCCCGTTTCAGTGAGCGACTTGGGCTCCTTTAAAGGCACTGTCATATAAAAGTTCACACTCCAGCAATGGAGAATCAGCTGGATTCACAGATATGTTCAGATTTGAAATATACCCTGAAAATATAAATCCTAGGCAAGCATGTGTTGCCCGGAACCTGAAAAAGGTTTTCCATTTCTTATGTTGGTTAGCTAAAAGGTATGCACACCTGTTAAATGGAAAAACCAAAAACACAAGCAGTAGCAGTGCTATTTATATTAAGATGTATACATACATTTATTTACTTAGTCTGTTACAGCTATTTTTATGTGCCATCTATGTACTACATGTAAATATACAGGTAAAGATATTTGAGCAGCGTAGAGAAAATCAGTGAGAGAGGCAGACAGACACACAGAAATATCTAGTTCCTGGAAATAAACAGCAGCGATATCTGCGGTTGTCTCTGACGTAGAGAAAGGCCCAGGGGACCGGGCTGGGGTGATGGCAAAGCTTCACCTGGCACAAGTGCTTCTCTGGAACAATGAAACCATTATCTCCTGAGCACAATTAGCAAAGTGGAAAGAAAAAAAAAAACACAGAAATGGTGATTGGAGAAAAATGTCCTTAATATTCCACTTTCAGCTGCCAGAAACATGAAGATCTCACATATACTTCCCTGTAAAGAGAGGTCTCAACCTGTTTTTTTTTTTTTCTGTGTTACTCTTTCACAGAAAGGAATGATCAGACGGAGCAGGAAGAAAGAAGAGAAATCAAGCAGAGATTGACAAGAAAGGTACTATGCGCATGCTATTTCCTGATTAGTAAAGGTGGACCTAGAGAAGAGCTGCTGTTGGGATGGGTAATGCAGGACGTCACTCTGTGATAGTGACTGATGTTTTTCTGGACAGTATGGCATCAGTAAATCAGAATATTGGTTCAGCAACAATGAATTAACTCAAAATGCAGTGTCTGTTGCTACATCCCAGTGTGTGACTCTGACATTCCCTAGGGATTAGATCCTTCCACAGCACCGCAGAGCTTATAGGGTCAGTACACTCCAAGTGACGTTTCTACTTATTTCCAGGTGGAAGCCAGAAGTTGAATGGGCATTTTCTTACTTTGCACAGTATCTAAGAAAAGCATACCTGGGCATAATGTTTTAGTTACTTATTAGGCTCATCACATTTGGTCACCTTCAATAAGTCTAGAAGCTCCCTGAGTGTAGAAAACTTTATTAGCATCAAAGGTTTGTATCCGTGACTCAAATCGTTACAATTTACCGTGGTGCCAATACAGGTAGCAACTCTGTAAACTTTAATCTACTTTTAAAACCCTGTCCATTTCTAAATTCGAGTGTTCTTCTGTTTCCTCCCCTCCACTGTGCTCCATAATAATGAAATTCTGTTCTACTTGAAGTTAACAATATCCTTCCTGAGCTTGACATATGCGTTGTAGTAGTTAGCATTATAACTTTATCAGTACTTTTAAAAACTTATCTAATCATACTTAAAAAGAAGCTACTGATGCCATAAAATTTATTCTAAGTTAATTCATCTACCATTCCTTGAGCCTGTGCTGTGTAGTATTGGGGGTGTGAATCCTTCTGCTGAAACGTGTTGGAGGAAGGGGGATTGTGACTTAAGAGTACAGTATGTAATTTCAGCCCTTCACAGCGGAGATTGTTTGTATTCAGGTTATATTTCAGTTTCAGAGTTTTATTTTTCTTTACAGAAATGTGCTGTTTGTTCAGAGTACTTCAAGAAAGCTAGTTTGGCATGTGATACATAACCATGATGATTTTTTATTTTAGCTAAATCAGAGGCCCACCGTTGATGAATTAAGAGACAGAAAAATTCTGATCCGATTCAGCGATTATGTGGAAGTAGCAAAAGCGCAGGACTACGACAGGAGGGCAGACAAACCCTGGACAAGACTGTCAGCCGCAGATAAGGTACAGAACGGTCTGTACTGGTTGGGGGTGTTGTACCTTGCAAGAAGGGCAAAACATGCCATGCTGGGGAGCTTATTCTTAGACAATGGGAACCATCAGCTATTTAAATTGAGACTATGTCTTCACTGGATACTGGTTTCACAAAGATAATTCAGGGTCAGAGTTGAGCAGTGGTTCTCAATTAGGGGACAGTTGTGCCCCTAGGGACACTTGGCAATATCTGGAAACATTCTTGGTTGTCCAACTGGGGTGCTATTGTTATCTAGTGGGTAGAGGATGCCACTAAACATCTCATAAGACACAGAAAAGCCCATACGACAGAGAATTATCCAGTCCCAAATGTCAAGATTGTGGAAATTGAGAAACTGTTATCTATGGGATGAATCAAAAGTTGGCAAGGCTGGTGTGAAAGAGATCAGCTGACAAATTTAAACAAAAAGAGCTACGGTGGGAACAGAGAGGAATGGAATCAAGTCAAGAGGCATTCGGGAGAGCCTCTACAGCAAATATAGAGGAGGTTCTGGATTCTGTCCTGGACTTGTCCAGTCTGCAGTGTCTCAAGGAACCTCCTGAGGTGTCTGAATGGTTAGGAAGAAAGCAAGGAGGTGGTGGGGCACAGAGGCTCTGGGGTGAAGTAGAGTCAATGGACATTTACAGAGCACAGAGAGGGCAAGTTCTTGTCCATGGTCAAATGCTATTGACCAGCAGGATTTAAGGCTGGAATGTCTATAGTCTTTCTTTCATACTCTTTTGGCCCGAGTGATTTTCAGAATACGTAAAGCCATTAGAAAGAGAGACATTATACATTCAGCCAAAGAAGTTGCTAATTTTTCTTCATCTTTATGTGCCAAGTGTGAATACAGGAGCTTACAAATGGACATGGCTATTGCATCAACTCGGAGGAATGACTGTTGGAGTTGGCTGCTCTTGGTTATTTGTAGTTGATGTGCTCAGAGGATCACAGTGATAAGGGGAGAAGGAAAGTATCTCTGGCAGTCTGCAGATGTGTTTGAGTATGGGAATAATATACCCTTGACAATCTTAAAGCCTTTTTATGTCTGATGTTCTAGTCTCACTTGGCCCCTGGTGGGTTTATCTGAGAGAGAAGTACATGATGAAAGTGGCCTTGGGAAGATGAAGGTGGCCAGATGAGAGGCCCTAAAGAGCACTGAAAAGACTATGATGCACAGCCCACCCCTACGTCATGATTAAAATGTAGTTTTTCAAATGGCAGAAAACATAAATGTATGCTGAAGTTAGAATGACTTCTTTCTAGACTATCTGACTGCAAAAACCAAAGTTTATCAAAAGCTGACCTTACTCATTATTTTGGTTTTCCTACTTCATTAGTTCCCTAAGCATGTGCTTGGTCCTTCTATTAGGTAGGCACAGGGGGAAGGAGGAGTTGTCTTCCTACTGCAGCACAGCAAATTAATTTACTAAGGACTTCCTGAATACTAGTCCTGGCCAGAGCAATCAGGCAAGAGAAAGAAATAACAGGCATTCAAATTAGAAAGGAAGAAATAAAATTGTCCCTCTTTACAGACGACATGATCTTATACCTAGATAAACCTAAAGGCTCCACCGAAACACTCTTAGATCTAATAAATTCAGTAAAGTTGCAACATAAAAAATCATTAGTGTTCCTACACACCAGTCACAATAGTTACAAAAAAATAATAAAACGCCTAGGAATAAATTTAACCAAAGAGAGGTGAAAGACCTCTACAAGGGACACTACAAAACACTGATGAAAGAAATTAAAGAAGACACAAACAAAAATGAAAGACATCCATGCTCGTGGATCATAAGTAATATCATTAAGATGACCATACTGCCCAAAACAATCTATAGATTCAATACAATCCCTATCAAAATACCAATGTCATTTTTTGCAGAAATGGAAAAAAAATCCCTAAATTTTCTGTGAAATCAAAGAACAGCCCAAACAGCCAAAGCAATCCTGAGCAAAAAGAACAAAGTTGGACACATCACATTACCAGACTTCAAAATATAAGACTATAGTAACCAAAATAGCATGGTATTAGTATAACAGACACATAGACTGATGGAACAGAATAGAAAACCTAGGAATAAATCCATGTGTTTAGAGTCAACTGACTTTTGACAAAGGTACCAAGAACATAGACTGAGGAAAGGACACTCTCTTCAATAAATAGTGCTGGGAAAAATGGATATCCATATGCAAAAGAATGAAACTGAACTGCTGTCACTCACCAAATACAAGATTCAACTCTTGGTGGATTAAAGACTTAAATAGAATACCAGAAACTACAAAAATACTAGAAGAAAACACAGGGCAATCACTTTAGGACATTGGTCTAGGCAAAGATTTTATGGCTAAGACCTCAAAAGCACAGGCAAAAACCCCCAAAAATAGACAAATGGGACTATATTAAACTAAAAAGCTTCTGTGCAGCAAAGGAAACAATTAACAATCTCTTGAATGAGAGAAAATATTTTTAAACTATTCAACTGACAAGGAACTAATATCCAAAATATATAAGGAACCCAAACAGCAGTTAAGAAAAAACCATACACAATCCTATTAAACAGTGGGCAAAGGACATGAGTAGACATTTCTGAAAAGACAACATACAAATGGCTAACAGATACATGAAAAAATGCTCAATATCACTAATCATCAGGGAAATGCAGATCAAAACCAAATGAGAAATCACCTAACTCCAGTGAAAATGGCCTCTATCAAAAAGTCCCAAAACAACAAATGCTGGTGTAGATGTGGAGAGATTGGAACACTCTTACACTGCTGGTGGGACTGCAGATTAGTACAACCCCTGTGGAAAGTAATTTGGAGATATCTCAAAGAGCTAAAAACAGAATTACCGTTTGATCCAGCAATCCACTAGGCATCTATCCAAAGGAAAAAAAGACATTCTGTAATAAAGACATCTGTACTCCAAAGTTTATGGCAGCACAACTCACAATTGCAAAGATGTGGAAACAACCCAGTGACCATCAATACATGAGTAGAGTAATAAAATATGGAATATGTACACCATGGAATACTACTCAATTACAAAAACCAATGGTGAACTAGCACCTCTTGTATTATCCTGGATAAAGATGGAGCCCATCTTTCAAAGTGAGGTATCACAAGAACGGAAAAACAAGCACCACGTGTACTTGCCATCAAATTGGTACTAACTTATCAACACTAAGGTGCTCACATGGTAGTAATATTTGCTGGATGACAGTCAGGTGGGAGGAGGGTGGTGGAGGTGGTAAACTCACAACTAATGGATGTGGAGCACACTGTATGGGGGAAGGGCACGCTTGTAGCCCTGGCTTGGGCAAGGCAAAGGCATTATTTGTAACCAAAATGTTTGTTCCCTGGTAATATTCTGAAATTTAAAAAAAATGAGTAAGATAGTCTAAATGCTGAACAAAATATTGTTTCTTTTTTTTGCTATGTATTACAAAGTAATAGAGTCAGCAAGTATTAGGAGTGGTTGTTAATCCATGAACATGATACTAATTTCCTCTGTTTACTTTTTGATGTCCTGAAAATCAATTGTCCTGTTTTTTAATTTCAGGCAGCAATTCGTAAAGAATTAAATGAATACAAAAGTAATGAAATGGAGGTACATGCATCAAGCAAGCATTTGACAAGGTCAGATTTCTGTTTATACGAATTTCATGATACTTTTCATGATAACATGGTATGTTTTTAAAATACATACAAAAGCCACAAAGAACTATATATCTAGCTAGAAAAATTCAGCATTTCTGCAGAAAACTATTGAATAGAATGTACCTCAATTAAATATGCTGTCCACTCCCATGGTTTCTTACAGGGCTTGGTGAAAGATGGTATGTGGGAGAACAGTATTACACAAGTCATTGGTTTATCTAAGTAGTTAATGTATATTGAAGAAAATATCAAAGCAATGAAAATAACTTTCCTATATATTTAATTTCCCTCCTCTAACATTCAGAATTCCTCCAATGTATAGAACTTGTCTATTTATTTATATTTAGATGCTGTGAAATTAGTCTCCACCTTCCCATATACTTTTAAAATTATAATTCACATCTTTAGCATAAGCCAGTATTCCTCCAAAGCTGAAAGAGCATGTTTCCTCAGCAAATATTTGACTACCTACTATTTGCCAGGCACGCTGTAGGTGCTGAAAATGCGACCACTAATATGGTAAAGGAAGTTCCCATCTGCATGGAGCTTCTAGTCCATTGTGAATATATCGCCTGTTCCTTCCATAATCCAGACTTTTCCCACCATGGGGAATACATTCTCTGTCTGTGCTGCTATATACAAGGGATGATGCTGGGCTTCGGGGTGATTACAAAGTCGGGAAAAGATTTACTTCTCTTTACTTAGTGAGCAGTATATTCTTTATTTCCCCTTCTTTTTCATTCCATGACCAGTAGTAATTATTGGAAGTTCTCACACACCGTTAATCTAAAGGGTATGACTAAAATGCAGCCAGACTTCGGTTGCAGCTGTTGCTTTGTCCTCTGTCCTCTTACCTGAAGATGCTGAAGCCCCGAATACAGAGCGAAGGGAAATCCTCCATGTAGTTACCTAATGGATTTCTCTCCTTTTCTATTTGTCACAAAGTGGCCACTGCAATTACTATTTAAAAGATTTTCTCTGTAAGCTCAGTGTAGCTATGGAACAGAAAACAGGTACAGTGGAATTCCATCTTACCCAGTGGTTTCAGGGTGAATATATCAAGGAGGAAGGGGAGGGTGGAAGGACAGGAGAAAATAATGCAAATAATTTTTAAACTTTTAGATGTTTCTTCCCATGACTAACCTACTTTTGGGGAGAAATAGATCATTTTATTTTTTATTTATTTTGAATGGGTCTTAATGAATGTTGAGGAAATATCTCCAGTAAGATATACACAATTACTTTTAATGCTCATTCTGTTTTAAATAGGATATAATGATTACATATTCTATGTATGGTAATCTCAATTTAATACATTTCCCTATTATATGTTATTAAAAAATGTTTACTAAAGATGTTTATTTCTCTCAGAAGTTCTTGATAGCTTTCTTAGATGACAAAATTTTAAAGAATGAGCCCAATACTTGAACATAAGAAAATAATTATATTTACACCATATTTTAGCACTTCATATCAATTTAAAAGCCAGAACAACATTTTTAGTTATATAAGATTTTCTTGAGTGTATTTAACATTACTATGAACACATTACTAACTCTATAAAAAAAACCCCATAACTCTAATTTTCAATAATTTATTAACCAATTCATTATTTCTACTGGTTTAGCAAAGCCCCGGCCTTTCTGTGTACTTCAAGGGTTTAAATAGCAGCTTTCAAATGAAGTTCTAGGTAGTCCTAAGAATTCACCATATATTTTGGGGAACAAGGGGGACCTGAAAGTTGGGAGCCCCCAAGACTCCATATTACTTTAACCAGAGCAGCTCCACCCTCATGTTTTACACATTGGCCTCTGAAAGCTTTTAATAGCAGCAAATTGATTTGTGGACAGTTTTTGGCAATTTTAACTGTTAGAAGTGTATAACCTTAAATTCTTTGTTTTATAATCTCTAGATTCCACAGGCCATAGAGATTTTCTTCTGAGAAGAATTTGTGTTTAATTTTTGATACCAACACTGAACATTCATCAGGGAACTTTCCTGAAGTTCAGCTCAAGACTACCTGCTGTGTTTGTGAGAAGAGCAGGATCACACACACAGGTGCAATCTTGGCCACACTTACCTGCCAGAGGAGTAACCAGAGGACACACTTCCTTCTTTGTTGTCTGAGGAGTGTGAAATGTTGGGGTCAGTTAAGACCCAAAGTAACTCTACCAGAAGAAAACTGTCGTTTGCCTTTCAACCTTGTTTTACAGCTCTGCAGTGTGATGGAGGATGGGCGCCATGCATGTGCAGGCTCACCACTCCCAGGCCTCCCCTGACCTGAGGGACACGTGACACAGTGTCATTCAGTATTATGTTGAAAAGACATTTTTATCTTGATCACAATTAATTTGAAAACTCTTTAAGTTCATGTTATACAAAATGATTTACTGTATTATACTTTTTCTTTTTTTTATATAATGTCTAACAAAAAATACAGATGCCACATTTTGATTCCTGTTAATTTTGTTCTTTAATTAAATGATTACTTATTGCAGGAAATTAACCCAGGCTTTACATTTTCTTGGGGTTGGGATGAGTGAGATCTTGGAACAGGGATCTGTGAAACAAGTGAGGTTTTACTTTTGAACCATCACATTCCAAACACATGAAAGAGAATTCCAACTTTTGTGTTTTCTGTTAGTATATATGGTCTGTGCCTTGGAAAATCAAATCATCTTTTTCAAGTTAATTTAAATTTATGTATCAATTAGTATTAAATAGTGCATTTAACCTAGAAATAAGCAATAACTTGTTGAAAAATTCTATCAAAGTGAACATTATGCCCTCTTTAAGAGTACTTTTAAGTTCACATGTGTAAACATTATTAAAAATACATATAAGAGACAAAGGTTTAGATGAAGTAGAGATTATAAAGAGAGAAAATTTACCCCAGCACAAAGGAGAAAATTAATGTTGGCACAAAGGGGGAAAAAGCTAAACAACAATAAATGCTCCTGAGAAATATTTTTACTTGGCTTTTGAATAAGTGTCCTTATGGAGATGAAACTTCCCTCCCTCCCCCTTGGTACACTGGTGAGGCAGGAAGCACAGTGGCTTGGAGGAGGACTTTAGGAGCTTATAGAACCTGTCTGTGCTTAAATCCAAGCTCTGCACATTCAGCAAGTTACTTATTTTTTTCCATAGGATGATCATCTCTCATAACATTGCTAAATGTCTAAAGGAGATAAAGTAGCTGAAGTGCTGGCACAGTGCTCTCAGCACATTTAGGCATCCAATATTAGCTACTGGTATGGTTGCCAGGCAGCACCTGGAGCAACTGAGTGTACTCTGTGACTTTGTTTGTTTGTTTGAGACAAGGTCTCACTCTGTTGCCCGGGCTAGAGTACAGTGCCATCATCATAGCTCACTCTAACCTCGGGCTCCTGGGCTCAAGCAATCCTCTTGCCTCAGCCTCCCAAGTAGCTAGGACTATACAGGCACATGCCACCACACCCAGATACATTTTTTTCTATTTTTTGTAGAGACACGGTCTTGCAGTGTTGCCTGGGCTGGTCATAAACTGCTGGAGTCAAGAAATCTTCCCACTCAGCCTCCCAAAGTACTAGGATTACAGGTATGAGCCACCATACCTGGCCCACTTACGGCTTCTTAACACATGCACTAACTCATTGCTTTTCACTCTTTCCTTTTCTACTTTAAGACTGCTCGTGGACTCAGGTGCCCACAGAAGCTGCTTAACCCTTGTAGCAGCACTTGTCTGAAGGGACTTGTGATCAGTCCTAGATAATAGCAGACATACTACTAATTGAATTATAGTTTCTTTATAAGAAATTATTGCTATGGTTAAAAATTCCAGCTCTACCTCTTACTTGCTCTGTAATCTGAGAATTACTTGACTTCTCTGAGTCTCAATTTGTCTGTGAAATGAGGTATCTAAATCCTTTCTAATTAGATGTCAGTTAATTTTATAAGCATTTACAATATATGTATATTTTACATGTCTTCTATGATATTCATAACGCATTGTTAGTGGCCAACCACCAAAAACCTTCTTTTCTATTTTAATCTATATATTAGCAGCTCCCCCTTTTTATATTTTATTTGGAGCCCAAATTATTTAAAACTAAGATTTCAATCTCCCACACATAGAAATATACTTACTATGAAACCAAGAAAGAGAAAATGCACTACTGTTCTAGAAACCACCCTGGCCTCCAAAGTACAAAAGATTAGTACTACGTAGAAAAGAACCAGACAGAGCCTATGGTTAGAGATGAACTGGTAGATGGGACGTATATTTAGATTTTTTGCCCAAGTAAAGGCTCCTAACGGATAACAAAACTAAAAGTTAAGGTAAAGTGTAGGATAGCCAAAGGAGTGTTTAGATTGGTTCAGACTCAAAGGTTGGAAGATATCCTAAAACTAGCAGACATTTTCATTTAAATAAAATTTTTGGCAATAGTATCTAACTTCTACCATTATATTTTTATTAATGATAAACTGTAAGTTGTACTTCTGTATTTCATGTTCTTATCAGGTATTTTAAGGGTTAAGAGATAAAACTGAATCAAGTATATTTACTCTGTACTACACATTACATTTCAAATCTCTCTCAAGTTAGCTGGAGGAACAAAATAAAAAGCAATTCATAAATCACATGGTACTAGTAATATACATATGAATATAAATTTGCATATGTTGTATAAATTGGAAAAGTTATCTAATTAAGAGCCTGAAGACTTAGAACTTTCTGCCTTATTCAGTAACAGAGTATATGAATTATTAGAATTCTTCACTAGTATTGAATAATGAAGTTTTATGCTCCTATTTTTACAAAAACTAAAGTAATAATATTTAAATCATGAAATTCTGTTTTTAGGGAGTTTAAAAAATTTTTAAAAACTTTATTGGTAGCCGGGAGCGGTGGCTCACGCCTGTAATCCTAGCACTCTGGAAGGCCAAGGCAGGCGGACTGTTTGAGCTCAGGAGTTCAAGACCAGCCTGAGCAAGAGTGAGACCCCCGTCTCTACTAAAAAAAAAAATAGAAAGAAATTAGCTGGACAACTAAAAATATGTATAGAAAAAATTAGCCGGGCATGGTGGCACATGCCTGTAGTCCCAGCTACTCGGGAGACTGAGGCAGTAGGATAGCTTGAGCCCAGTTTGAGGTTGCTGTGAGCTAGGCTAATGCCACGGCACTCACTCTAGCCAGGGCAACAGAGTAAGACTCTGTCTCAAAAAAAAAAAAAACTTTATTGGTAATTTTATGAGAGGAAATTATCTCTTCTAGAATCAAGTTTTAAGTTAATGTAATAGGGGTACTACTACATCATATGACTTTGTAAAAAGTGTATCTAAAAATATTTAAAGGGACTTTGAAATTATGTCACCTAAGTAATTTTGGGACAACTGAAATGGAAAAAAATACCTAACATTGAGAGTTCCACCTTGTGGAAATATATGGTAATTACAGGCCCAAATTCTATTATATATTGAAGGTAAAGTCAAAGTTTTTAGCTATATATCTACAGTTCTTCATAAGAAAATTCTAATTCAGAAATGCAAAATCCTAATTGTACTGTTAAAACTACTAGTCCCACGTTTCCAATACTCATTTACCCAGCTATTTTCTAGAAACCTTTTTCTCAGGTTTTCACATGAGAACATCTCAGATGATATTCATAAGCAACTGAACATATGAAAATCAAACTGTATAAAAAATGTTTTCAAAAAGTGAATTCCTATAAATTGCATGTGCTTATTTCTCTGTAAATTTATTTATAATGATATTAGGAACATACCACTAGTTCCTATTCAGACAAAAAATGTTAGAATGAACAATGCAAAAGCTGCCAGTTATCAATTTTATCGCTCTATGAAAACAGAGCAGTGTTTTATGTTTAGTGTAATTTAAAAAAAAAACTTTTTAAAGTCTCTAATATCAATTGTAAATCTCCTTAAAGATGTGCAGAGAAATTCTAAAAATTATATTTTCTTGATAATAAGCAACAAGTGAAACCTGGATATGGTAGTATATATGCTAATAATTTGATATTTAAGGTTGCAAACATGTATGCGCACTATTACCTTCTAAATGCAGTTTATTCCCTCTCAAAGATACATATACTGAATACATTATTACAGTTCAGGTATGTACCCTAAAATACAGGTCTATACCACCAGTCCATTCCCTGCTTTCCACCTATCCTGCTGCTTGGTCATAATGGTGACACCTGGTGTGACCCAAAGCATAGTCTTGGGAACCACCTACCATCTTGCTCCAATGTTTACATTCCAAGTTAGATTTGGTTTTTGCTATTATTTACTACTTTGTTTATTCTACTTTATTCATAGCATTTATGATTCCTTCCATGCTTACTTCAACTTTTTATTAGATATGTTAAAAAATTAGAAATAAGTATAATACGTATTCATGTACACTGTGCCTGGGTTAACTGTTAATTGATGACAACAGAATGGCTAAAGAACTTCCTCCAGCAACTGTGGAGCACCACACTAGGCAGTGAACTCGGAGGTGGCAGAATTTATCAATGCAGACTTCAAATTTAATGTGGAATTAAACTGCTATATGAAAACCTTACAGTCTACTATCCATTTAAAGGACATACTGGCCTTTTAAGTTGGTTTTGGCCATCCATCATTATCACGATTGGTGTTTAGATCACTGTAGTAGTGACTGCAGAGTTTAGTATTTAGGTTTCTACCTGGCTATACTAATGCTGTAAAATGTTTTTTCTTTTCCATGTGCTTTTCCATATGTACTTCTGGAACAGTTACCACTTTACAGCTCTATTTGGTTGAGGACACGTGACAAACCTATACCAACAAGGTGTCAGATTACAATTCAGGTAAGAAATTTAAGTCATTAGCTACAATGATCATTTATGTTTAATATGTTGAAAACAGAAAAATCAAGATTTTTAGCTCTACTAATTAATATGCTCATTAGCCTCTGCTAATGCAAAATGGATTTAAATCACTACTTCTGTGAAACAGTAAGATGAATAAAAAATTTATATAAAGAACAGAGTTCTGACCTTCAAAATTTTCCCTCTAAATTTGGATCTGAAAACTACAGCCTAAAGACCAAATCTGGCCGGCCTTTGCTTTTGTTTCTTAATGGACTGTAAGTTAAGAATGGCTCTTATATTTTTTAATGGTTACATTTGAAATGGTTTTGTAAGTACCTACATGATATCCTTAAATTTGCCTTTTGGCCCATAAAGCTTAAAGCATTTACTATATGGCCCTTCAGGAAAAAATTTGCTGACTCCTCCAAACTTAAAAAAAAATAATTTTAAATAACTGTATAATAGAAAATTTTAGAAATGAATTACATAGAACTCCAATAGCTAAATTTTGATTTTAAATAAGCTTAAAAATTTTTAACATCAAATCTATTCTGAATTTCAACACTCATTATAAACTTAGCTGAAAGATTTTGACTTGTATAAAATGTATACCAAATTAGGTAAATAATAAAGCCCTATCAATAATAAAGGCAAGTGTTTATTAGTGTGACACCCACTCTTCCAAATTCCTTATTTAAAGTTATTGCTATCACAGAATAAGCCAAAAGTATATTATTCAAAGTTCAAAATGGTATAACATACTGATCTCAACACATCCGTATTCCTGAAAAAAAGGCTGAATTATTTTCCTATAGATGTTATTTCAGAATATTTCCATGGGCTTTTACTTAATGTGTTTCAAAAAACTAAAACTAACCATTACAAATACAACATTGTGTTAGCAATGCAGTATGTGTACATTTGATTTGCCTACACAATTCCTCAAAGGGGTCAATAAAATGGAAATCCATATGATTCTGCATGACTTTAAAAACATATCTCCTCATTTTTAAGTATAAAGAAGAGGTTCATTTCTTACTCATCTCTGTATTTACAGCTTAGCTCAGTGAATGTCATGTAATAAATGCTCAAATGGCTGGTTAACACTTTCTTATCAATTGCAATGGAAATGCTGACATCATATATAGGACTTGAAAATTTTAGGAGAGACTTTGGCTATCTTTGAACTTTAGTAAATTCCTATCTAAAAATGCTACATCTGTGCATTCATCCATTCACACTGTCATATGCCCATGTTTCTAGGCACTCTTAGGTTCTGGAAATCATGATGAGCAAGACAGACAGTGCTCCTGCTCCTGTAGAATTTACAGGAGTGGGGTTTGTGGAGGGAAGGCAGAAATAAAAAAATTCCCAATACCAAAAAGTGCTACATGATAGAGAATGATAGTAACACTAATAGAATGGTGAGAGAAGTTCTCTCTAAAGAATTACCATTAAAATTTTAAAAAAATTACCATTTAAATGGAGACCTGTAGGACGGCAAGAGTTCCCAGGAAAATGGAATCTCAAGAACAAAGACTCTGAGATAGAAATAAGATTGTTCAAGTAGATGCTGAAAGCATACTCAACAAGAGGGAAAGGAGTAGAAAATAAGGGTGAAGAAAGAGAGGTAGAAATCAGCTGATGTAGTCTTCTAGGTCATGATATAAAGATGGGGTTTTAATAATTTTTAATAATTCAGGTGAAATGTAGATAACATAAACCATTTTAAAGAGTACAATTCAGTGAGTGGTATTGTACATTCACAATGTTGTGCAGCTACCACCTCTATTTAGTTCCAAGACATTTTCATCACACACAAAGGCGACTCCATACACTTTAAGCAGACACTCCTCATTATTCCTTTCCCCCATCCCCTGGCAACTGCTAAGTTTTCTGTCCCTATGGATTTACCTAGTCTGGATATTTCATATGAATATAATAGAATTCTACACTATGTGACCTTTCGTGTCTTGTTTCTTTCACTTAGAATAATGTTTTTGAGGTTCTTCCACATTGTATAATAGCATGAATCAATACTTCTTTCCTTTTATGGCTAGATAATATTCCATTAAATATTTTGTTTATTCATCATCAGTTGATGGCACTTGGGTTTTTTTCTACCTTTTGGCTATTGTCAATAGTGCTGTTGTGTAAACATTCTTGTACAAGTATTTGTTGAATATCTGTTTTCAGTTCTTTTGGGTATATCCTAAAAGAGTTGCTGGGTCATATGGTAACTCTTTGTTTAACTTTTTGGGGAACCACCAAATTATTTTCAACTGTGGCTGCATTATTTTACATTCCCCCAGAAACTGGAATATGATTTCCAATTCTTCCACATCCTTACCAACACTTACTTTCTGGTTTTCGATTCTAGCCAACCCAGTAAGTGTAAAGTAGCACTTCATCAGGGTGTTGATTTGCAGTTCCCTAATGATGTTGAGCATCTTTTCATGTGCTTATTGGCCATTTGTATATCTTCTCTGGAGAAATGTTTATTCAAGTCCTTTGCCCATTTTTCATTTGGGTTGTCTTTTTTTGTTCAATTGTAAGAATTATTTATATATTTTTGATACTAGACTCTTATCAGATATATGATTTACAAATATTTTCTCCCATTCTGTGGGGGTGTCTTTTCACATAGTGTTCTTTGATGCACACTTCTTAATTTTGCTGAAGTCTAATTTTCCTTCTGCTGGTACTTGTAGTATATTATTTAAGAATCCATTGACAAATCCAAGGTCATACAGATTTACCGCTATGTTTTTTCCTAAGAGTTTTACAGTTCTAGGTCTTTGATCCATTAGATTTAATTTCTATTTATGATGTGAGGTAAGGTTCCATCCTCATCGTTGTGTATGTGGTGATCCAGTTGTCCCAGCACCATTTGTTGAAGAAACTACTCTTTCTTCCACTGAATGTTCTTGCATTCTTGGTGAAACTCAGTTGACGATAGATGACTGGGTTTATTTCTGGACTCTCAATTCTATTCCACTGGTCTATGTCTATCCTTATGCCAGTACCACACTATTTTGATTAATATAGCTTTGTCCTAAGTTTTGAAATTGGGAAGTATGACTCCTCCAGCTTTATTCTTTTTCAAGTTTTTATGGCTATGATGGATCCCTCCCATTTTCATATTGTTAGGATTAGCTTTTCCATTTCTGCAAAAAGACCATTCAAATTTTGATAGGGATTGTGTTAAATCTGTAGGCTGCTTCTATCTTTCCATTTTTATGTAATCTGTAATTTCTAAGAACAGTGTTTTCTAGTTTTCAGTATACATCTTGGTTAAATTCATTCCTAAGGATTTTAATCTTTTTGATGCTATTATAAATGGAATTTTTTTCTTAATTTCATTTTTGGATTGTTACTTTCTAGCATATAGAGATAACTGATTTGTGTTGATCTTGTATCTTGCAACTTTGCTGAATTTGTGTTAGCTCTAATAGTTTTTTTGTTGATTCTGTAGGATTTCTTATATATAAGATCAAATCATCTGTGAAGAGAGTTAGTTTTACTTCTCCCTTACACACTATTAGTGGGACTGCAAACTAGTTCAACCTCTATGAAAGCAGTATGGAGACACCTCAAGGAACTAAAAGTAGACCATTTCATCCAGCAATTCCACTACTGGGTATTTACCCAAAGGGAAAAAAAAAGACATTTTATAAAAAAGACATCTGCACTCGATTGCAAAGATGTGGAAACAGCCCAAGTGCCATCAATACATGAGTGGATTAATAAAATGTGGTATATGTATACCATGGAGTACTACTCAGCCATAAAAAATAGTGAACTAGTATCTTTAGTAACAACCTGGATGGAAGTGGAGACCATTCTCCTAAGTGAAGCACTGCAAGAATGGAAAAGCAACCACCACATGTACTATTAAATTGGAACTAAGTGATCAACATGCATGTGTACATATGGTAATAAAATTCAATGGACATCAAGCAGGTGGGGGGAATAGGTAAATTCACACCTAATGCGTACAATGCATACTATCTGGGTGAGGGACACACTTACAACTTTGACTCAAACTATATAAAAGTAATTCATGTAACCAAAATGTTTGTATCCCCATAATGTTCTGAAATTTAAAAAAGTCAAAGGTAATGGGATTTAGAGCAGTAGTAGGGTGACTGTCCTTAAATAGAGAGGCAAGTCTGCCATTGGAAGAAGGGAGAAATCAGAAAATGCTGGTATTGATGCAAGAAACATGTAGATTTTAAGGTGAAGATAAATTGTGAGGTGAGACCATCAAATGTAGAGAATTAAAGAGGTATTGCTATGCAATAATACTCAGGAAATGTGCTAAAGCCAATCATACAGGGCAGAGTAAGCATTGTTGAGCAATGCTGAGTACCAATTTGAGGTATGGGGCCATAAATTTAAAGGTTAATTGTATGATCTTCTCTAGTGCTATTCAGTTGGTAAAATGAGGGCTGAGAATTAGTGGATAAGGTAGATAGGAGGAAAAAGGACAAGAGAATATTATTTGGTACTGTGGAATCTAGAATGGGTAAGAAAAGGACAGACAAGAAGGGTGAAGGCATAGAGAAAAAACCTGGAGTAAATGGCCTGGGACAACTCTGGAAAGGTTAGGGTGTAAGAATATTGGAAATGACAAGGTTATATATATAGCAGAAAGGTTTAGCAGGGCAGGAAGGAAGTGTGAACCTGGGCTGGATTACACATACAGTGCAGTACGGTACTAGGTATGATATATGATTTACGAGTCTGGCTAAGGAGGAGATAGACAAGGTGGTTAAGTCATGATGGAATTAGTTCTAAAGTCTTACAGGATAATTCCTGAGTGATGTTTTGTAGTACAACTCGTACTCTTTTAGACTAGAAACCCCATTACTCTCAATAAATCTTAGCTAATGCTAATAATTATATAAAGGTGACTAAGATGAGAAAGTTAAGATAAGCAAAGGAAAACCTAAGAAACCAGTTTTACCACTGTATTGAAATCCTGGTATTATTCAAATACTCTGCTACTATTAAATAGGCAAGGGATAGTAAGGCTGATTGGGATTCTGACTGAGGAAGGATATTTTGATCCAAAGTTCACAAAATAGGAATATAAAAGTTTAAAGTAAAGTAATTACCCAAGTGACATAAGCATTTTAACTTAAATGTGTATTTATTTTCATAATCTAGCAAAACATTACAATGAATACTAGAAGCTTAAAATTACTTGTCAAATATAGCCTGCTTATGAATTAAGACTTCTATATTGAATTTTTAGGCAATAAAATAGCTATTTTAGATTATTTAGTGCCTTCTCATACATTGGAGCTAAATATCTCCAACAGTGTGCTGAGAGTACCGATCTACCACTCAATCAGGGACTTCCTCTCCTTCTAAGTGTGGCAAATTTTTATTACTTGTAGTATGTTCTAAGATAGTAAATTTTGATAATATAAGTATTTAGTCCCAAACTATTTTAAAATAGTATAGTTAACTCAGTAATAGTTGCCTAATGTAAATATTACTACAAAAAATAAGGCACTTCCTTTTACATTTTGGTTTCATAAAACTTTCTCTCTCCAAAATAAAAAGAGTAGTATTATAACAGACAAAAGTCTTTGGGTTTGGAGTCATGTATTTTTCTCTTCATAGGACTACTCTATTTTCTGTTATACACAAAACAGATAAAATATGTTGATAACTGTATTTCACATATTAACATTTCTTTCATGAGCCATGAATAATGACATCAGTCCTCTGCGCACATTAAGAAGCTCCTCTTCTTGCTATGACCAAGAAAAAAAAATCATGCTTAGATTTCACATTATCACTGTAAAACCAGCAAAGTGTTATTAGGAACTAATTTTAAAACAACCTCTTTCATAAAGATACCATGAATCAGTGCTCATTTTACCTAATCCCCCCGAGTCTATACCTAGATATCTATAGAATTCTGTGATCATTAGTTTTATATTCAAGATGATCAATTGAAAGAAGATCTACAATCTTTTAAATCCCCAAAGCAATGAAATTTAGATTTAATTTAAAGGGAAGTAAAATAAAAATGGTTTAGAAAAAAATTTCAGTAAGAAGCAACCTAGTTAGGTAGCTTATTTGCTTCTAGCTTAGCCACAACCTCCTGATCTCCCCTACTATCTATGTTAGCATATTGAGTTTCTATTAAAACTTTGTAAGTACATTAATATACCCTGTATCTAAAGCCCAGTGTACTAAAAAATGCCTTCCAGCCTTAAGAAAACACCAAAGACATGTTTACTTAGAGCAGTGCCTTTAGTCCCTCCCAGGTCTACTTTTTCTTCTAGAATGCAGCTGCTGGTCTACTAGGCCTTTGGGAAGTCAAATCATTTGTCCCCAAGTCTAAGTAAACTGAAGTCTTCTTGTCCAAGTGGACAGTAACTCTCCACGTTCACAGCTCTTCTGGGCAGATCTGTCATACCATATACTTCTCCTTCAGAAGGCAGGACAGAGGTCTGCTGTAGTTCACAGTGTTTAGAAAAAGTACAAAAAAATTCAGCTAATTTCTCAATTTGCAAATTGATTTTCTTTAGGAGGGTTTCATTATTTAGGTTACCTTATTCCTGTACTAGCAAATATCCTCCCATTATTTAATTTAAAGAACTAGAAGTAACTGGGCTAAAACTGCCTTCTCCTAACCAAAAAAGAAGAAAAACCAGATTAGCTGATTTACCATTTCCTTAAGAAGCTTGTCTTGAAGCATTTTCATGTTTTCTTTCATCGTACACATCTGTAAGTAAGTATATTCCCCCATGAACTTTACCATTGATTTTTCACAGCAAAAAGTTAGACTAACCAATATTAAGATTATATATAAAAACCATAAAATTTATACCTCAGAGGTAAAAATGGTTTCCTCATAATCTGTGTTACAGAAGACATTTTTATCCAATGAAGTTTTCAAAAGATGAAGCCTAACAAGTGAAATAATGGAAGTTTCCTTTGTTATTTATTAGGAATTCAAATTAAATTGCTATAATATAGTATGTATAATTTTAATTTTTCAAATATGAACTTAATTTAAAAAGCAAATTTTGTAAGTTCTAGTCATAAAGAATCTCATACTAACCTCTGCTGTTCACTTTTTTGATATGCCTTAAACTTCTGAAGTATCTTTTCCCAAAAATCCTAAATTTTAAGATACAAAAACCAATTAAACTTTAATATGATTAAAAATTAAGACACAACAGCGGAATTACTGTATTTCTATCATTCCAAATTAAACAACTGGGCTATATGCTGCTAAGAATATTCCAAATGTCATGTACTCTTTCAGATTAAAAAAAAAAATGAAAGTAAAATCTTTCAGGATTTCTCCCTTATTATCAAAGATATTCATCATAAACTTAAGTTTGTAATTTAAGTGTGTTTATATGAAGCTGACGAAAAAAATCTAAGATAAAACTAAATAATGTTCTAAAGAACAAAAAGTTTTAGAATGTGCTCTCAAAGCAGAATGTAATTGAAAATTTTTCTAAGGGTAGCCCTTTAAAAGCAAAGTTTTAAAATTATTTTTAAATTAGAAGTACAAACCACAAATTCCTTTTCCAAATCTTTTAAAGATTGCGAATCTTTTTCAAAGTTCTCCAGTTCTTCTATGATGAGGAATTGGAATTTATCAAGTTTTTTAATCCTATTAAACAAAAGGAGATTTTTAAAATATAGCATTCAGAATATATGAATATATAGCATTCAGAAGTTTTCAGAACAAATTTTTATTACAAACCTATACTCCTGAATTTGATGTTTCATTGTATTCAGATGTTGTTGGGCTGTTTTCCAAGACTGCTTAGTAAAATAATCCATCATCTTATGTCGTATCTGAAAAATACTCATTTTTAACTTAAAATATCTTTACCAAACAGTAACCTAGCCAAAATTAGGTTAAGAGAAAAGCCTTTTCCATGAAATCGGAAAAGTGGAAACTTTAAAACACAATTACTTAAACTGAAGTGTTAGCCGGGCGCAGTGGCTCACACCTGTAATCCTAGCACTTTGGGAGGCTGAGGTGGTAGGATCGCTTGAGGCCAAGAGTTCGAGATCAGCCTGAGCAACATAGCGAGATCCTGTCTCTACAAAAAACAGAAAAATTAGCTGGGTGTGGTGGTACATGCCTGTAGTCCCAGCCACTCAGGAGGCTAAGGCAGGAGGATCGCTTGAGCCGAGGAGTTGGAGGTTGCAGTGGATGACACCACTGCACTCTAGCCTGGGCAACAGAGCAAGACCCTGTCTCCAAAAAACCCCTGAAGTGTTATTAAATAAGCTAAGTCAGAGCAGTGTCTAATCCCATTAGTAATTAATTGCTAATTAAGTGTTTTCATAAGAATACCACACTCTACAGTATTTACAAAAATGCTAATGATTATAAATTCTCTTTAAGGACACAAAATAAAAGTCACACTCAGAATTATTAACCATTTTTCACAAACACATATATTCACATCTAGCCACAGATGCGTAACAGAAAATATAAATCAGGCTTCTCTATTTAGATTAGTTTGACTTTTGGCAAATAAAATCAAAATAAACATACAGAACTTTAAATAGTTTCAGATTTTACCCCTGAATTGGAGAAAGGCAAGCAAGAAATCGGGATAATAACCTGTGCTGAAAAATAACTTTTATTCAAAAAAGTGCATAAAATAACTATCTATGCCAAATACACAAGAGAGAGTTGAGTAGAAAAAAATATATTACTAATAACTAAAGATTGTCTTAAAAAGCATTTTTGCATTCATCATCTCATTGGAGCCTCAAACTAAGACTACGTAAGTAGAGTACTATTAGTAGAACAAAATGATACAGGATTTCACTGACTGGAGGTTGCTCATCCTTTATACTATTAATGTATTACACCACCCTCACTAATGGTGACCTCTGTGAGATAAGAAAATGTCTAAAAAGGATGAGGCATGAAAAGAAAATTGTTCAGAAAATAAAAGAAAAATCATAGAAAAGCAAAAACATTAAATTGGAAAGGAAAGTAAAACAAAATAGAACTAATAGCAAAAGAAGGACTAATGGATAATGTACAGATTTTAGAAGACAAACTCAGCTCATGAGATAACATTATTTACCTAACAATTATTCCAATCTTTCACATATGAGGAAAGTTGGGTTTGTGGGTTTGAGGAAAGTTTTGGTGTTTTATTGCCAAAGGATCAAACAATCCAATACTCTAGTAGAAACTGTGGTATATTATTATTGGTCATAAATCATAATTTAAAGAATGATAACTCACATGAATCTTCTTCCTACATTCTGAATTGAGCTTCTCACAAATCATCCCTACACCTGAAAATTCACTGTCCCAGTTCTCCCCATGAATAGAAAAGTCTTTTGTTGATAATGGAGATATACTTTCAGATGCTAAAAAATGAAGATAATCAGCTATAGTTAAAATATGCATTATTACAAATTTAGCCTTGTCATTAGACTGAAAACAAAAATCTATTCAGATTCTATGTGTAATCTAAGGATAATGAAATTAACGGTAGACCTCAGGCTGTTTTAATTTAAAAATTATTCTGTTTATAAAAAACTTTTTGGCCTATCAAGGCAGAAATGACAACTTTAAACTGGAGCATTTTTGGATTTAACTGCTTTCAACTACTTCTACGTTATCAACACAAGTATTTAGTGACACACTAACACATCAGTAAATTCATACTTAGTAAAACTTAAATGTGGTAATAAGTGACAGAATGATGAAGGAGATCTATGAATATAGAAGACCCTTACTACAACACTATTCATATAAAGTGAACTTTCTGATAAAGCATCATCTGTTTGGGACTTATCTGAAGTTGTATTTACAAAGAATTTTGTTTTGTGGATGGAGTCATTCAAAATCTAAGATGCTAACTTCCAAATAATTGCCTTTTGACACAGGCTTTTGATCTACATACTTTTGTATATGTGATGATCTGCACCTTCAGTCTTACACATTTTTTTGGGAAGAAAGTTTGCTCTCCTTTCTTCTTTCTCTTCCATTTCTACTTCATCAGAATTACTTAGATTATCTTCTATGTACCTTCGTTTGCGATTAAGATGTTGAGTGAGGCCTTAGGACAGTTAAAGAAAATAAACAGTGTTACAATTTTGAGTAAAATACCTAATATTTTCTTGCTTTTATTTTAAAAAAGGTTTGTTTCATGGTTTGCACTATGTTCTAGGCAATTGTGCATTAAATTCTACCTAGTTTACTTTTCTTTTGACATTAACTAAGTATGACTTACAATACATAATTCCTTGAGATGAAATGTTACAGTAGTATTTCAGTAACTAGTAACTTTTTTAAAAAGCAAAGCTATGGCTTCAAACCTGATACATGAGTAGTGTTACAGGGCACGTCAAACCATGTATTCTCTCTTCCTTCGCTACACATGGATGATGGAGATGCTGAATGGCTTTCCTAAAATACATATTAGAAATTAGAAAAAAAAACACTAAGTATTTTTGGATTCACCTTTGACCATCTTTCTCAAATCCTAAGGCCAGTAAATTTCAATTGCTATCAATTCTTTTTTTCAGATTGTTTTGTTTCTATCCCTTCCTTTTCATCTCTAATACTAGATTAATGTGTTATTAATCTAGATTCCATGTTGACCTCAATATAAAAAAATTGGTGAACTAATACCTCTTACATTAACCTGGATGGAACTGGAGACCATTCATCTAAGTGAAGTATCACAAGAATGGAAAAACAAACACCACATGTACTTACCAGTAAATTAGAACTAATCATTCAAACACTTATGTGCACATATGGAAATAACACTCATCAGAAATCAAGAGGGGGGAGGAGGAAGAACAGGATGGGGAAATTCACACCTAATGGGTACAATGCACACTACCTGGGTGATGGGCATACTTATAGCTTTGACTCAAATGGTACAAAAGCAATTTATGTAACCAAATGTTTGTATAC
>NW_012150875.1:2050487-2052484 GCF_000956105.1 Propithecus coquereli
ATATCTTTTGTCACATGGAAATTTTGGAATTAACTAAATGAAAGGACAAGATGCATACTAGAAAAAGAATGTATTGTACACAACCAAAGAATAACCAGAATATATTAAGAACTCATACATATTTATAAGAAAAATCAAGCAATGCTATTTAAAAATGAAAAAACAAAAAGGCAATTCATAAAATAGCCAAAAAACCCTATGAAAATACTTATTTGATGCAGTTAGCCAGGAAAATGCAAATTTAAGATAGAACTTTACACTTAACCAGACTGGCAAAAACAAAAACATCTGATAACACCCCGTTAGTTAAAACTGTGGAGAAATGGGCACTATCACATAGCACTGTTGAGAGTGTAAGCTGGTACAACTACTTTACAAAGCAAATTTTTAACACTTTTTTTTATTAAGAGGTAAAAACAGTAAATGGGAAAAAAATGTCTCATGTGTGAGTGGCCAGCTGATAAATATGTGATTATTAAATTAAAATTTCATCTAGCACAGAGTAGCATCAAAGAAGGTGGGTGGGGATTACCTAGGTTTGGAGATCAGCAAAGTGGGATATTGAAGGCATTAAAGATACAGGGAAATCAAAGGTGACAGAGCAATACAGTCATCCCTCAATATCCATAGTTTGGTTTGGTTCCAGGCCCTTCCTCGAATAACAAAATCAGTGGGTGCTCAAGTCCCTGATATAAAATGACATATTTGCATATAACACCTCTGCACATCTTCCTAAATTAATCATCTCTAGACTACTTATAATACCTAATAAAATGTAAATACTTTGCAAATAGATGCTATACTATATTGTTTAGGGAATGATAACAAGAAAAAAGTATGTACATGTTCAAAATAGAGAGTTTTTTACAAAAATATATTTGACCCACAATTGGTTGAATCCATGTATTCAGAACCTACAGATACAGAGGGCCAATGGTACTGACAAGGGACCAAAGGATGATAGTCTAGTGTGAAGCTGGTTTTCAAATTGTGGTCTGTAGAAATTCAAGATCTTACAAAGGTACCGGGAGGGTTATTTGGGAGGAAGGCTAGACAGGCTAGGGTTCAGACCTCCTGTTTCTGCTTTAAACAGTGTAGTCCCACTTTTATCTGTTTGACATATAGTAGTCCCCCGCTTATCTGCAGTTTCACTTTCCAAGGTTCCAGTACCCACGGTTGACCACAGCCCAAAAATACTAAATAGAAAAGTTTTAAATCGTGTGCCATTCTGAGTAGTGTGATGAAATCCCTCACCGTCCCACTCTGTTCAACCCGGGATGTGAATCATCCCTTTGGCCAGCGTATCCACACTGTATATGTTACTTGCCTGTTCATCACTGAGTAGCCTTCTCGGTGATCAGATTGACTGTTGAGGTATCACATTGCTTGTGTTCAAGTAGCCCTTATTTTGCTTAATAATGGCCCCAAAGAGCAAGAGTAGTGACGCTGTAGTAAATTGTTATAGTTGTTCTGTTTTATTGTTATTGTTGTTAATCTCTTACTGTGCCTAATTTATAAATTAAACTTTATCACAGGTATATGTATGTATAGGAAAAAAACATAGTACAGGGTGTCCCAAAAGTCTCCAAAGGAAAAATGTTATAATATTTTGTAATGGATATTTTGTAAGTAAAGTACATTTAGCTACAATTTCCCATTTTCCCTATGTATGGTGACTTTGGGGACACCCTGTATATAGATGTCTCAGTACTATCTTTGGTTTTAGACATCCACTGGGGGTCTTGGAACATATCCCTCAAGGGTAAGGGGGGGACTACCATACAGAGTGCAAATAAGAGTTCTGTGATAGGAATGATCACTTCCAAAGAGATACTACTAAATTTGTCTACACATCAAAACTACATATGTTTTCTAGATTTCAATAGACTTAATCCTACAACATAGGTACTTTTTTCAGATTTCACCATAATTCAAAGTCACCTTTAATAACCTTTAGTTGCTAAAATTATAAGTTGACAAAGTAAATTGACAGGAAG
>NW_012150875.1:2056458-2057019 GCF_000956105.1 Propithecus coquereli
AATGAATGTGAAAAATCTTGTTCACTCTCTGATTCTGAATTTGAGAGATCTTTATAATTTTTTTTGGTTTTTGTTGCTCTTCGTGGAAGTCTAGTTCTTGCCTCTGGAACTGTCTTGTCGACCTTTTTGGTGATGTTTTTAGTGGGTGTCTTTGGGAGAAAAATGCCTGAATATTGTTAGATCAGTATTTGAGATACAAAAAATATAAGCTGTTTGCTGTAAGATTGGCTCTGTGACAAGACATACATAAAATATTTGTAGGATAAAATAATTCCTGATTAATATTTTTAAATGACTGGATTTTATCTTCTCATTACAACTATCTTCTTTACCACCTTTTTATCCCTACCATTAAATCCCTGAGAGGCCTGATATATATTATTTAGCTAAAGTAAAGATCAAAAATACTTAAAAACCACAGAATAAAGTAGACTTAAAACATGACCAACATGATTAAAAAAACAGAAGAAGTGTGCAAAGGCAGGAACAAATATGGAAAACTGAAAACGAGGATAAAATTATGAAATGATGAATTATTTTTACAAGACAAGAAAAAATAAT
>NW_012150875.1:2057069-2060590 GCF_000956105.1 Propithecus coquereli
CTATATACACTATGCATGAATTTTTTTCCTTCTTCACAATTTCATAGATAGAAGATTCATTCTTACCGTAGATCTTAGCAACCTCAGCATACCATTTTTTTTCTTTATTAAGTAGAGAACTTCCAATTTTTCACTTAACAGAAGCACTTTACAGCTTCTCTCTGGCATATCCAAATTGCCAGCATCACTACTCTTTCACTTTGGGCCCCTTATTGAGTAAAATAAGGGTGACTTAAGCACAAGCACTGTGATACCTCGATGGTCTGACAACCAAGACAGCTGCTATGTAACTAACAGGTGGGTAGCATCTACAGCATGGATATGCTGGACAAAGAGATGATTCGTGTCCCAAGTGGAATGGAGGCTGATGGCACGAGATTTCATGTCACTTTTCAACAGCATGCAATCTAAAACTTATGAATTGTTTATTTCTGGAATTTTCCACTTAATATTCCCAGACTGCAGTTGACTGTGGGTAACTGAAACCTTGGAAAGTGACCACAGATAAGGGGAGGACTACTATACTCTCATGCCACCATATTCTTCATCCAGTACAGCGACATATAAGTCTGTTAAGCTCATTGAGGGTTGGAATTGTATCTTACTTGTCATTAGGTCCCTCTCCCCCTAATCTCTAGACCAAACCCAAAATCTTAAGTAGACAAGCAATGTATATTTAAGACTATAGGGAAACGATTTACCATCTTCAGATATATCTGATAAAGGAAAAAAATATATACATTCTTACCAAAACAAGTGGTTGTGAAATTGGTGAGCAATGTTCACTTGCACATAGTAAGTTTTTATCATTGTTTTTGGGTGACTTTATTGGACCTCCAACTCCATTGTTACTGTTTAAGGATTCAGGTGATGAAGTTTTTAGATTAGGTGATACAGATTTTATTGTACAGTCGTAATCTTGAGTGAAATCCTTTTCTGTTATTTTCTCTTTACCTACATTGTCCCCAGACACACACACACACACACACACACACACGTACACACAAAAAGAAACAGACGATAGGTGTTATCATTGATGTCTGCTTTAGAAATAGCATGATTAAATTCTAAGAATATAATAATTTATCAAATCCTCAAAACTTAGCTGTATTTGAAAAGGACAAACTTTCAATAAATTAAGACCAAATTATGTTTAAAATATGGCTTTGAAAAATAATAATGGCTGAATTTAAAATGTATTTGTAGCCATAAGAACTTTCAAAACATTTCAAACAAAAATATCTACAGTATGACCTAAAATATAGTGATCAACTTAAGTATTATCTTGAATATTTTGACATCATAGCCAATAGTGTTATGTATTAAAGTCACAGAATTTAATGACTGGAAAGGCTTGGGAAATCATCTGGTCTAAATCCCTCATTTAAAAAAGAAGAAATTCATTGCTGAAATAAGTCTTAACATAAATGAACTCAGTTTTCAGATCAAATCAGGGCATGTACATCTGTCTTCTGAGTATGTGCTTATCTGAAGTGACAGTGGTCCTGAGCATTATGAAACTAATAGAACACAATAGCTATTTTAGAGGAAGTATATTAACTGATTTAAGTCTTGAATTTTAACTGAAGTAATTAACATTTAGAAATGCTTTAAAATATCCTTATAAGGAACTGAAAATGATGTAAGTACAAACTTACTCTTTTAATTTCTATACTAGAAAGGTACACACATGCCAGAGCTCCAAAGAATATGAATTTTTCCTTACCAATTGTTTTAAAATGAAAGCAAAATCTCAATTGTTTCAGAATCATGATATTCCTTGGACTTTGTAAATGAAATGTAAATAGGAAAAAATAGAAATCCCCATAATTCTTATGTTATTAAATATACTTTGAGCTAAAAGCATATATTAAAATTAAGCACTTATTTGAGCTTTCACATTATAATTTGTGAATACAGATTAAATATTTTCCATATTAACGTATTTGATCTGTAACTAACATGAAAAACTTCAGTATCCTAAGTAACATTGTTCGCAAATTAGCAAAAATCAAGTTACTAACATTAATCAATCAGCTACCTATAATCTTAAATTGACCCCTCATGATTAGTCTTCAAATTGTATTTTCGCATAGTTATATTAGAAAATCACTGAATATTCAAGTAAAGGAAAAATGAAATGATACTGACATCTCATTACTTCTATAGATGATGGACTTCCAGATAGAGGAGATAAGTCAAGGCGATTATCTTGCATAGTATCTTTTATTCGAGTTGAGTTCTTCCATTCTTTTGGTAGTTCTTTTTGTGTTTTAGCTGAGAAGACTTTCTGTTTTTTCTCTGGAACCTTTATGGTTTTGGTTCTGGAATGGGTATTCTCCTCCTAAATGTATTAACAATTTTCAAATTATACTCAAATACAAATATTTATACTTGGACACATACAACAATCTAAATTATATTCAAATATTTATTAAATATATTATTACATACAGGCATAACAAGGACTAGACATGAACAGTGAAAGACTTTCTAATATACTAGAAGGTATAAGACAAATTCACATGAAAATATAATAGACCATAATACCATAAGAGATAGAAATAAAATGATACAAGGGTTCAAAGAAGAAGATCATAGCCAGTTTAGGGAAACTAGGAATTCCTAGATTTCATGACACTCAAGATACTGAGAGTCTGTGAAAGAAAGTAGTGAGGGGAAGACGTATTGGGAATAAGGAAGACTGCTGACAAGAACAAAAGGAGTTGAGAAACACAAGTCCTATTTGGGAGTCACAAGTTATACTATTTGACTATTATAATTCTCAGTACACTGGGGAAGAGTGGAAATAAACATGGAAAATACTTTGATGCTTTTAATGTCTGACAACGGGGATATTTTCAGGGTTGTTATTTTGAAGAGGGATGGGATGAGAAGTGGTTTGGGAAGACTTATCTGACTATATGTATGGTAAATTAAAGAAAGAAGTGCTAGAAAATGTGGAGATAAGTTATCAAGTCCTTAAAGTCTTCTAGGTAAGAGATAAGAGGGTTACAACAAGGGGAGATGGAGGTTTAGTGAATTAAAATCAGCATAGCGTAGTGATCAGAAACCTACCTTCAGTGCAAGACTCTCTGGGTTCAAATCCTAGTTCTACCACTTCCTAGCTGTGTGAACATGGACAAGTTCTTTTTCTCTGAGCCTCAATTTTCTCATTTGTAAAACAGGATGACAGTAATAGCCTATAGTAATTACCTATAGTACTCATGAGATTTTAAGAAGTTAAATATATAAAGTGCTTAAAATATAACAGCTGGTACATTAGCACACTGTAAGCACTATTTTCCTTGAGTGTTTGTTAAAAAAGCTTAACAAGCAGTTAAGGCTACAACACAGGTGGCTGGCAATGTGTCTGAACATCATGTGACCTAAGTCAGGGATAGGCACAAGTGAGGCAGGGTATGGGAAGAACCTCAGACATCAAAATTTTTGTTTTCATTCAAGGGAAAGAGACACAGCATCTCAACAAGCTATTGAAGCATAATTTTAGAAAGATCAAG
>NW_012150875.1:2064448-2064752 GCF_000956105.1 Propithecus coquereli
AATTTTTACTAGCACTTCCCAAAGTGAAATAGGTAGCTATGGTATAAATCAAATGAAACATATGCATGAGGAAAACTACATAACTCTGATGAAAGAAATCAAAGACCTAAATAAATGGAGAAACATTCTACATATATGGATAGAAAGATCAATATCGTCAAGATATAAGTTCTTCCCAACTTAATCTCTAGATGTAATGTATTCCTAATCAAAAGAATAAATAGGTGGAGCACAGGGATATTTTAGGGCAGTGAAATTATTCTGTATAATGCTGTAATAGATATGTCACTTCACATATTTGTCA
>NW_012150875.1:2065473-2066173 GCF_000956105.1 Propithecus coquereli
AATCTGTATAATCTTTTTACTGACATTGTTGTATATAAATAAATGACCTCCTTATTAATATTCCACAAGATAAATTTTAGTGATGCAGAATCACAAAACAAGCATACTTCTACTTAGTTTCAGACTCTTCTTTCCCTTAAACTCTCATACAGGAAAATTTGGGAGAGGCTAAGCTTTATTAAAATCTCATGTGAAAGGGTCAAAAGGTATCAATTAACTAGTATCGTTAGGAAAAAATATAAGATTATCAATATAACATAGCTCAAAATATATTCAAACAGATCACAAAGAAGTTAAACAGAATTTTATAAATAATTGTAATGTTTTATTAAAGAAATGTATGATTAAATACAGAAATAACATCACTAAATAATTGGTTACTGATCAGAAATAATTAGAAGACTAACTTAAAATTAAAGTTAGAAATATTAAAACCTAAAATATTCATTTTAATTTTTGATTCATCTTCCATTTGATTATTTCTTTTGACTATTTTATAAAGAACTGTTTGCATTATTCCAGAAAGTTTCTCTCTCATCTTATCTCTCTGATCACTTATCTGACTTACCCTTTCCAATACGATTTTTACCAGTGTTTAGATATGTGCACCGTATTCTGTGTGTCAGTGGGTGTTAAGTGTTACAGAATATATAAAAATGAGCAAAGATGTTAAAAAGGATATGCAAAAGTAAGCAAAGGT
>NW_012150875.1:2068013-2071152 GCF_000956105.1 Propithecus coquereli
GCCACGGCACTCTAGCCCAGGCAACACAGTGAGACTCTGTCTCAAAAAAATAAATAAATAAATAAACTAATTTCAGCTTAAATTTCATATTTCATTAAGCAATGTATTTAAAATTTAGTTTTACTCATTACTAGATTTAATAAATACTATTCTAAAATGTCTATATCCTAAAGATTTATTTCTGAAATGGTATGTTGTATTGATATATTTTGATACTTTATAAAATGTAACTACACCCTAGAATGACAAATTTCAAATTTAGTTTCCTTCTTGTATAAACAGCTATTTATAAAATAAGTAACCATGTGTTTTCTACTGAAAAATTATATTATTTGAACCTATGTTTAAAACCTTTTTTAAGCTGTGTAAAATAATTTAGTTGTATCTGTCAGAAAAATATACATGTATAAAATTTAAAAACATACCTGTCAATCAAAGACTCCTTTAATTTTCTTGTAGACTTTATGTCATCTTTTGGTTTGTATCTCTTATTAATTTGGCTTATCAAGGATTCTGCTGCATCAGTAAATCCTTTCCCTTTTAACTTTTCTCTCTGAAACAATTTATCAGTTACTTTAAAACTCTATCAGTTAACCTTCAAAGGAAAATAAAGGCTGAAAAAATAATGTAAGAAAAATCTGGTTCTATTTATACCTACAAAGAAAAATAAAAGGGTCAGAAATTATTAGGTTAGTGCAAAAGTAACTGTGGGTTTTAGCATTGTTGAAATTTGCTGTTTGAAATTGGAATATATTCTTAAATAAATGTGGTTATGTTACGCATCATTTTAATGCACAGTTCTTGCTTTACTTTTTTTTGCTAATGACTTATTACTTGCTGTTTATTTTATATTTATTTTAGACTATGGAAATGATGTTAGACAAAAACCAAATTCCAGTGATTTTCTTATTTGAGTTCAAAATGAGTCGTAAAGCAGTGGAGACAACTTGTAACATCCATAATGCATTTGGCCCAGGAACTGCTAAGGAACACACAGTGCACTAGTGGTTCAAGAAGTTTTGCAAAGGAGACTGAAGATGAGAAGCGCAGTGGCCGGCCACTGGAAGTGGACAACGACCAATTGAGAGCAACCATCGAAGCTGATCCTCTTACAAACTACATGAGAAGCTGCCAAAGAATTCAAGGTTGACCATTCTATGGTCACTTGGTATTTGAAGCAAATTAGAAAGGTGAAAAGCTCAATAAGTGGGTGCTTCATGAGCTGACCAAAAGTCAAAAAATCGTTTTTTTGAAGTGTCATCTTCTGCTATTGTACGCAACTACAACAAACCATTTCTTGATTGGATTGTGATGTGTGAGGAAAAGTGGATTTTATATGACAACTGGCAATGACCAGCTCAGTGGCTGGACCGAGAAGCTACTCCAAAGCACTTCCCAAAGCCAAACTTGCACCAAAAAAGGTCATGGTCACTGTTTGCTGGTCTGCTGCCAGTCTGATCCTTTAAAGCTTTCTGAATCCCGGTGAAATCATTACATCTGAGAAGTATGCTCAGCAAATCAATGAGATGCACTGAAAACTGCAACACTTGCAGCCAGCACTGGTCAACAGAAAGGGCCCAATTCTTCTCCAAGACGACACCTGACCACACAACCAATGTTCAAAAGTTGAACGAATCGGGCTACGGATTTTTGCCTGATCCGCCATGTTCACCTAACCTCTCGCCAACCAACTACCACTTCTTCAAGCATCTCAACAACTTTTTGCAGGGAAAACGCTTCCACAACCAGCAGGATGCAGAAAATGCTTTACAAGAGTTCATCAAGTCCTGAAGCATGCATTTTTACACTACAGGAACAAACAAACTTATTTCTCATTGGCAAAAATGTGTTGATTGTAATGGTTTCTATTTTGAGTAATAAAAATGTGTTTGAGCCTCGTTATAATGATTTAAAATTCACATCCAAAACCACAATTACTTTTGCACCAGCCTGTATTGAATAAGTTTGGGTTTTGTTAAAACAACTCAGAATAATTCTTTCAACTTATAGAACTGTGCAGAATGCTCTGTAGAAATTTTTTAAAGTTTCTTCCCATGAGAATAAAAAACTGAAGAAAAAATATGCCAGTTGTTTGAAAAGATTGATAAACTTTTAGCCAGGTTAACAAAGGAAAAAGAGAAAAGAGAAATTTAAAATTTCTGAGAAAGATAAAAAAATAAAAAAGAAATTACTGATAACAGAAATGAAAGAGTGATCACTACTGATCACATGGACATTCAAATAATAAGGAAATATTATGAACTCCGTGTCTATAAATTTGATAACCAAGATGAAATGGACCAATTCCTTGACAGACACAATCTACCAAAACTCTTGCAAGGAGAAACAGATCATCTGAATAGGCCTATATCTATTAAAAATTGAATCAGTATTTAATACCCTTCCAAAAAAAAACACCAAGCTCAGATGGGTTCACTGGTGAATTCTATCAAACATTTGAAGAAGAAATTACACCAATTCTCCTCAATCATCTAGAAAATGGAAGTGGAGGAAATGCTTCCTAACTCATTCTATGAGGCCAGAATCACCTTAATACCAAAACCAAAGACATTACAAAAAAGAAAATTTACAGATCAGTATCTCTCATAAACACAGATGTAAAAATCCTCAACAAAATATTATCAAATTGAACCCAACAATGTATAAAAAGAATTATGCACTATGACCAAGTGGAATGCATTCCAGGTATGCAAGGCTGATTCAATATCTGAAAATCAACTAATGTAATCCATCACATCAATAGTCTAAAAAAGAAAAATCATATCAATTAGATGCACAAAAAACATGACAAACTCCAACACTCATTCATGATAAATGCCCTAAGGGAAATTTCCTTAACTTGATAAAGAACATCTATAAAAACAATTACAGCTAACATCACACTTAAGAGTGAAAAACTAGATCTTTTCCTGCTAAAATCAGAAACAAAGATAGCCCCCCTCTTGAAGTCCTAGCTAATGAAACAAGAAAAGGAAATAATAGGTATACGGATTGGAAAGAAAGAAAGAAAACTGTCTTTGTTTACAGATAACCTCATTGTCTATGTAGAAAATCCCCAAAACAACAAAAATAAATATGGCTGCAATAAGCAATTATACCAAAGTTGTAATATACAACA
>NW_012150875.1:2071202-2072458 GCF_000956105.1 Propithecus coquereli
ATGTCTGGAAAACTAATATTAAGAAATGACAATCTTTTAAAGGGCCTACTGAGCCGGTCTGTGTCTCTCCATTTAATTCAATAAACAAGAGGGACAAAAGAAGGTTTCTCAACAAATGAATGACATGATCAAAGCTGTGTGCTTTAAAAAGAAAAAAACAAACAAACAAAAAAGCTGGTATTGAATGTAATGAATGAATTAGCACAAAGAAACACTAGAGGCAAAGAGAATTACATAAAGGCAACTGTTATTAATACAATCCACAGATTAGAAATTAGAATTGAAACTAGGCTAATAGGAGGTAGCATAGACAGGAGAGACAAGGTTCAAGAGGAACTTACGGAGGATGAACCTCAAAACTTGAAATATTAAGTGGACACAGAAAGTAAATGTGAAGAAAAAAAATCAAAGATAATTGATACATATTTTAAGCCCGGATGAATAGTAAATGTTTTTAACAAAATTGGGACTTCAGAAGGATCTAATTGTCAGGAGAGATGGGATTAGCTAGAACAAAAGCATGGTAATAAGGTTATACTGAACCAAAATGTAAAATTATTGGGCTCATATGTGTAAAAGAAGGATTTTCGCTGAAAAACAAGGTTAGAGGGCTATTTTGAATTCTTGCCACTCGCAATGATAATCCATTTAGCAATATTCTGAAAATATTAAATCTAATTCCACCTTATTACTATGCTATTTTGTATTTATAGTCAAATATAGAGTTTGACTATAGGTTTAGTGAAGTTAAATAAATAATACCTACCTTACTGAGTTGAACATTAGATTTGTTTGAAAAACTACTGTAAAAAAGCAATTAAATATCAGTAGAATATTTTTCATAAAAGCCATTTTATATAAGGTAAAACTTATATAAGATTTAGGTCACTAAGTCTATATTTAATATGCTATAAATAACTAAAATGTGACAGCACTAGTCAGCAGTCCAATATTTTTGCAACTTCATAGTAAACAGTGCCTATAATAGTTCATTCTAAACTGAAACATTAATGCAGCGGGAAGTACCAATTTAAAATGAATGGTTCTTCCATTAAAGTCATTTTTTTCATGGCATATAATAAGGCCAGAATTAATTTAAACTTGAATTAACAACCTGACAGACTATAAATGGACATTTTATAATAAGAATTAACCTTCAGAAAGACTGTGAAGAACATATTTACTATAAAAATAACTAATTTCAGGCCGGGTGCGGTGGCTCACGCCTGTAATCCTAGCTCTCTGGGAGGCCGAGG
>NW_012150875.1:2073040-2074150 GCF_000956105.1 Propithecus coquereli
TACTTGTTTCTCTCTCCTTTATTCCTAAAAATTTGAAAAAGTTTAAATATCCAATTATTACATATTTTAAAAATTTTAAAGTACATGAGGATGCACATCAAAAAACATATACTCTAGTAACTGCATAGTAAATATAAGATAACTAGTAACTAAATATAAAATAACCAATGATTTCTAGCTTACTCCAAGTTTTATAACAGGTTCATCAGCTCCATTCAAACTAAAATTGTAAACATCATTCCTGTGAAAATGAAGAGAAATATTAACTGCATTGTATAATAAATACATTTAGTCTATTCAAATATGAAAAAAAGATGAAAAATTACTTACGATGGGCATTCAGAAGTAACATTAACAAAAGTAGTCTTCAGTTTTCTATAACTTTTTTTCTGAACCTTTTCCTAAATACAAAAGAGGTTTACATAAAGCCATTAAAACTTGCATATTACTGTATGTGGCAAACAAACAACATGTACAATTACATTTTCATATAGTTTCCAGTCGTGCTTCCACTAATATAAATCTGGCTATATTAACATTTGTAACATTTTCCTTAATGTAAATTGAATAAAAATATACCCTAAAGAAAAGAAATCGCCACCTCCTAAAGATATCTGCACTCCTATATTCACTGCAGCGTTATTCACAATAACCAAGACATGGAAACAACCTAAGTGTTCGTCAACAGATGAACGGATAAGGAAATTGTGGTATATACATATATACAATGGAATATTATTCAGCCTTAAAAGTAGGAGATCCTGCCATTTTCCACAACATGGATGAACCTAGAGAACATTATGCTAAGTGAAATAGCCAGACACAGAAAGAAAAATACCACATGATCTCACATGTGGAAGCAAAAAAAAAAAAGTCAAATCCATAGAAATAGAGAATAAAACAGTGGTTATCAGAGCAAGGAAGCAAGAAGGAAATGGGGAGACGTAGGTCAAAAGACACAAAGTTGTGGGATGTAGGATGATGTAAGATGTTTAAGTCTCAAGATCTAACATAGAACATGAGGTCTAAAATTAATATTATATTGTACTTTGGGATATTTGCTAATGGAGTGGATTTTAGGTGCTCTTGCCACACACACACACACACACA
>NW_012150875.1:2074298-2075903 GCF_000956105.1 Propithecus coquereli
GCAAGAATAAGCAAGGCATACAAAAAGACAGTGAAGCAAACGACCTTACTAAAGTAGAGAGTATATACTACAGTTTTAATAGAAAGGGTAAAATTACAGAAAGTCTCAGAACTAAGTCGAAATTTATTGGGTTAGTGTGATGAACACAGAGATCATGCAACTTTTTGACCAGAAGAATGTCATCAGGATACTGATATTTAAGAAAAATCACTGGTATACCATAAGGGGTAGTTCACAGGATGAAGCAATGATGTGAAAGATCAATGAAGAGGCTACTGAATTAACCCAGGTGTGTTCAGATAAGTAATGGTAGAAGAAGAAAGGAAAAAAGAATGTTAGAAATACTATGAAAGAATAGTCACTAGCACCTTGGTGTTAGATATGGGGGAGAAGAGGCTGGAATCAAGGATACTGCCAGAAAAAAAATAATGGTAGTATTACTTAAGTATAGAGACAAATGCAGATTTGAGGCAAAAGATAAAGTGTTTGAGCTTAGACTTCAGGAAAAGCCTTGAGGAAACACCCAAGAGGAAATATTAGAAGGTAGAGATGCCGCTATAGAACTTTGAAGAGAAGTCTGGTGCATTTTAAGAGCTCAAATTATGTACATAAAAGAAGTTCCCTAAAAGGAAGGCAACAAGATATTCAGAAGGCTGGGTATCAGGCTTTTGGGTTTAGAGTAAACCTGCAAGGAGGTTGGGAGAGAAAGTATCTTAGATGTAGTAATAGAAGTAGGAAGAGAATTAAGATGATCAAAAGAGAAATTGAAGAAGGAGAGGACCTTAAGAAAGAGGACTACCAACAATGTCAAGTGTCACAGCAAGGTATGGAAAAAAACAAAAGGCTGAGAAATCATTCTATTGGATGTGGCCTAGAGGACATCCTTCAGTGGAGGAAGAAGAAAAAGAAAAAAAAACCTAATACTTTTCTTTCTTACCTCGTGCAAATAAACAGATTATAAATTTGTATTAGACATTATAGCAAAATGCAAAGATAGAACAGAGAAGATAAACACAAAAAAGGTTTTCTTTATGTATCTCTAACTTGTAATTTACAAATATAAAGTATAGTTTATTTGTCCTAACCCCTACACATATAGACAATTTGCTAAGACACCACCTTTTGTTTGTATTTCCAAAAGGTGGGGGAAAACTCCAAAATGTAATTCATCAAGGCCATTAATATATAAATTCTAATTGCTTCTTTCTGTACTTATATATAGCAATGATTTGATCCATAGTAGTTTTATATGCAACTATTTCAATGACACTTTACCTCAGGCTGACAATTTTTTTTATCCCCTTGATTACGGTTTTTGATATATTTTGGAGGTTTAGCAAATTCCTTTTGGGAGTTAGAGTTTTCTTTTAAACTAACAAGTTCCTCTTTGACTGGTGAGATTTGACTTTCTGGCACTAGAATCTGTTGGAAAATGTGAAAAAAAGTAATTTAAAACTGCAAAAAATAGATATGGGTAACTGAGAATATTACTTCCTTATTGCTTTTCAAGAAGTCATTTATATGAAACAATATTTGCATGAGTTTGTGCTAATTAAAATTATTGCCTTAAACCAAAGGATTCTTGTCTAATGGGTGTCATTGATG
>NW_012150875.1:2076278-2078912 GCF_000956105.1 Propithecus coquereli
AAATTATTAACAAATACTTTCAAAGTAAAGTTACTTTGTCTGTATTATCTCTTCTATTTCTTCCTTCGGATGGTTTAGATTTAAGCGATACAGCATTATCCACTTCATTTGCCAATGTTTTAAAAACAGCAGATTTTTCTGCAGAACTCATCATTTGCAGTGGTGGTTTATTTCTTCCTTTTCGTGGTGTTGCTAAAGAAAAGGACAAAGAATAGCTACATTTTTTTTAATTATTGCTATTACTGAGTTACTTTTGATATGAAGAAAGTAAGAAAGGGAGGTTCTAAGATGGTTCCCAGGTTTCTGATTTAGATAAATAAGTGGATATAGATGCCATTTACTAAGATAAAAAATGGAGGAAAAAATTAGCCAGGCATGGTGGCACATGCCTGTAGTCCCAGCTACTAAGGAGTCTGAGGCAGTAGGATGGCTTGAGCCCAGGAGTTGGAGGTTGCAGTGAGCTATGATGACGCCACTGCACTCTAGCCTCGGGTGACAGAGAGAGACTCTGTCTAAAAAAAAGGTGGAGAAAAAATTGGCAGGGAGGGTAGAAAGGTGGAGAGATGAATTCAATTTTGTACCTATTAAGTTTCAGGAGCTTAGTAGGCAACTGAATTTTTGAAACAGAAGGTAAATATTAAATTTTCATAAAAACTAAATAAGATTTTATTCAAAACAATTAGTATAGAGTACCAGATTTTGCATTTTTAAACTTTTATTTAGCTCTTACCAGGCATTATTTGACAAGATTCCTTATTGAATGAATAACTTTTATTTAATTCTTTAAACAACGTGATGAGATAGATACTTTTTTCCACTTTATAGAAAAGAAATTTGGTTTTAAACTTAGCTAAAGGATAATCTGTACAAAGTACAAACCCAGGAGTGGGGAACTAAGCAGCCTGATTAATTTGATATTTAACCAGTATGTTACGCTGCCTCCTGCTTAAATTATGACACATTATTAATGCTTAATATTTTGAACACTGTTTATATATCAATACCCATTATACCTTTCTTCCCATTAGAATACATTAGTGGTTGATATTTTAATCCACTTTTATAGCCCCAACTTATCCTCTATGTAAATTATTTCCAGAATTTCTCTGAATTAAAATGCCTCATTTACAATATAATACTTGCTAGAAATCTTTTAAGATTATAAAACTTACTTGTGTTGGTTAAAAGTAGTGGACTTCTCTCAGTGTATCTGTGTGCACCAGTAAGAATCATTGATGCTTCAGACATTTTTCTTTTGCTAGGAGTAATTATCTTAAACCATGATGAGAAACAATCACAGTAAACACACATTCTTTTTGAAGTTAAATATCCTACAGTTTTACACATAAGCTTTTGCCTTGGCTACATGCAAAAGATATATGGTTTTTAATTAACAACAATATCCAGAAAAGTCTGTGTTTTAGGCTGACTTGAAAGATTTTATCCTCATATTTGGTATTGAATAAGTAGACAAAACAAGAAATATTTTAAAAAACTATAGAATATCCAGACTTATGAAATACAGTACTTTTGTACGCTAGCTGAAAATATTTTATCTATATTGAGTTTATCTAGTTAACCATAGCTTGCAATTTCCTATTCTATTTTGTAAGAGTGACATTTAGATACATACTTATGTAAAATTATTTTGAATGTTTTCATAATGTTAAGCATTCTTCAAAATTGTCACACATTTTTGAAGAGTTCATTAATAACCTGTGAAGACTAAACTGTAGTAAAGTAGTTACAGGAATTCAGAGATTCACTGGCACATAGGCTAGTGGTTCCAATAAGGTTTGTACTTTCCCACATCATCCCAGAGTGATTTATGAGAGTGACAGTAGATAACAGAGGCAGGGACTAAAGGAGATAGGAGTTTCAGAAAGTGCCACGTAAAGGAGTATATAGTGACATACTGTATATAAGCATTGGAGAGCTGTTTTTAAAAAGACATCTTCCCCTAAATTAGGAGGAAAAATGGAGTTGTGAGTAGTATGTATATGGGCTGTGGGGGAAGGGTAGGGAGAACAGAAGAAAAGGGAATTCTAAGATTAACCAGAAAACAAGCTTCTGAACCAGCAGATTCTTCCTAAGGAAATTAGTTTCTAGTAGTAGTACATTGAATAGGATCTGAAAAGCTACCTATTCATATAAATGCCTCAAAAAGTTAATCCTTACTGAAAATACAGCATGTATTTAAAAACACTACATTGTTTTTCAAACTTTGGTGTGCTTAAGACCTTTCCCAGAGTTTATGATTCAATAGGTTTTAGGTGGGGTCTAAGAATCTGCATTTTTAATATACACCCAACATGATTCTGATAAAAAGACACCAAAGATAGATTTTGTGATCTAATTATCTAGGGGAAATAAAAGATGACATTTTTATTTTGAGGACACAAGACTACAGGAAAAAAACAGTAACATAAATATGCCAAAAAATATGGAATCACCTGTGAGAGTTATAGTTATCTAAAGGTGAAAGATTAGCAAAAACTGAAATAATCAGGAAAAACTCCAGGAAGAAAGTAAAAATGAAGCAAGAATTACAAATGTAAATATGCGCACTACCCGAAGGATGGACATATTTGAAACACGGACTTCGGTGGGGGGGGGGAACCAAGGGCAACACAC
>NW_012150875.1:2079083-2081042 GCF_000956105.1 Propithecus coquereli
CAAAAATTCCTTGCACAAAGCCAAACACATTCTTTATAAATCTTTTTCAAATCAACCAAAGTCAGTGGGGTTAAAGGGAAGTATAGAGAGAAGAATATTTTTTAAAAAGTGACTAAAATTATCAAAAGGTACTTACTACAATTTTGGTTTAGGAATTCAGCATTCTTATTTTCTGTCTTTTCTACAACTGTAGCAGTTTTGATACGCTATAAACACAGAAAACATGTTCAAGTAAACTGGAATTAAGGTGTTATATGAAAACGACTTTTAAAAGTCAGAGTATTAAGGTCTGAATCTTTTAAAATAAACTTGCTTTGCTATGAAAAGTTGAACAGTATTTATATCTATTTCATAAATGTTATGCCCATTTTAGAATATTGCTTATCCTAAAACACAAGACTATAACTTTCACTGCAGACAAAGAGGCAAAAGAGTCCACAAACTTTCTGATCTCATCCATAGCCAGCATAATAATACAATTTTCATCAGTTACTGACGATTTCTAGAACATCCATGGCACAACTCCTATTGCTGTTGATCACATAGCCTGAATCTTGTCATTTCACTAAACTATATAGGAGAGTTGGAAATTATGAAGTATTATTTTTAAAGTTTTAGCTATTGCTGAGGTAACTTCTTGCCTGCAGCAAGATTCCCTTTTTCCATTGCCACAGATACTTAACCTAGATCAAATAAAAATCTGCCATCACTATCATAAAAATATACCCTCTAATCTAAAATATTTTGCCTCAGCCTGGCTGTCTTTCCTAATCTACCCAGTGGTTCTCCAAACTAGGAGGGGAGAAGTTATGGAAATATGCAGGTGTTTGGGGTTGTCACAATGGCAGAGGGTTTCTCCTGACAATAGGTAAGCACAGTCCTAGGTAGAATGTTTATTATCCTACAACATTTAGAACCATGCCACACACCTGAAAAACAGTGCTCTTATGAAGAAACACTTAGTTAGATAATTTGAACCATTACTTTGACTTTTTCCTAGTATCTTCAACTCTCATACCCTTTATCTTTCTGCCACATACTTACTTAAATTGAAAAAGAGTCTACCATCTGCTCTTTTTTTTTTTTTTACTCTAATACCAAAGTTACTAAGCTTTGAGAAAATTGTACATATTTATGAACTAATGACATAAAATTCAGTCTTAAATTTTAACTGGGTCCTCAACATGGTCTAACATTTATATTTATTCTTAGGCCTCTCCTTACTTCTCAGTAGCTATTCCAAATCTTTACATGTCCCCGAACCCTCAATTTCAACAGATCCTCATGAGAAACCTCACACCCCAGAGAAACAAAAGCTATTAAGTGTTCCTCATCTAGAAATTTATCTGTATCTCTGATCATCTCCTGTTTCTCCAAGATATTTTCTCTTATCCAGTTCCTGCTTGGTCCCTTCAACTATCTGGAATGAAGGCCCTTTTCCTCAAAATATCCATTTGACTAACCTTTATTGACCTTTCAAAAATCAACTCCCTCTCTGTATCTCCTTAAAAAACATTTCTTGATCTTTACCCTCCTTGTCCAGCTATGACTGGGTTCCTATTTGTATTCTATAAGTACATCTGAGAACACTTATACTATATGGTAATTATCTTATTAATTTGTCTAATTTCCATGTTAGACTTTGAGATACTTTAAGGGCAGAGTCTACTTGTATTTCACATTTCTATACCACAGGCTTTGCCATAGCAGTCACTAATTTTTATAATAAACTAAAGAATCGTGGCAAGTCCATTTCTCCTACCAAATGTGTAAATTAGAGTTACGGAGAATGAATATTCTTAAGTTTTATTGTAAGCACTGTAAATGAGTCATATGCCAAAAGGACCCTAACTTTCAAGGACAATAAATGATACCTAGAAAAAAAAGTAATGCTTTAAACAAAGTGAGACACTTACTGCTTGCAAAAGAAGTTACCTCGATATAAATATTTCTATAATA
>NW_012150875.1:2081092-2082546 GCF_000956105.1 Propithecus coquereli
TTGACAGTAGAAATGTATTCTGATTAAAACTTTTTTCTTAATCTACATCATGACAGCAATGACAAAAGAAAAGATTTATGATAACTATTACAAAAGTAAAATTTTCTTCAGTGTAAGTATGGTGCCAAGTAGCCAAAAATGGAGATGTTCTACAGAGATGATTAATCTGAAGAAGAAGGGGGGGGGGTCCAATAAGGATGATCAAGTTATAGCAAGATAGTCTCTTCCAAGCTATTTATACCCTTTTCTTACCAAACCTTATCAAGGTTAAATGCATTCATCCAAGAAATGTTTGAAATGCTACTGTATGTAAAGCTGTGCTAGGCCATGCAGGAAAACAAGTGCTGAATAAAACATAGTCCTTACTCTGCAATAGGTTACAATCACAGAGGAAAAAAACATAAAAATAACCATATATAAAAAAAGACAAAAATTAGAGAGGTACAAACAGTTCTATATGCATGTTAAAAACAACAGAGTGGGAGGAACCCAAATAGAATAGATAGGAACTGCAAGGTTCATTCTTTCTATACATATTTACACGATTATGTGCCTACTACTGTTCTATCAGGGCTGGGACTAAGGAAGGGTGTGGGAGGAGGAACTCACTCTCAAGAGTCTAGGCACTGAATTAAAGAACAAGGAATTACATATGTTAAATTTGCTGCAATCAAACTTCTTTCACTTTGTGTTAGGCAAAAATCAAAACACACTGAGAGCTCACCACTTTTTTTTGTTTCATATCCCAAGAATTCAGTTCAGAAGTAAATTCTTTCCCTGATTTTCTATGACTTTTTACATTTTTTCTAGGAGAAAAGCTTTTATCACAAATAGCAGTATTCATATCTTCTGACAATACATATTTCTTTCTATATATCAGCGATTCTTCAACTGTCTTATTTAGGAGAACTGATTTATAGGTAGTTTCAGATTCAATATGCCAATCATTCTGCTTGGTATTTTCAGTATTTTTATCCTCAGAATATTTAAGATGATTTCGTTGTTGACTGTTTCTTTTGCAAACTTCTGCTTCTGATTTGTTTATTTTTTTATGGTCCACTGTTTCTTTCTTATATTTCACCTTCTCTGTTTCTTCAGAATTATTGGATATCGAAGAGGATGATTTTTGTTTAGTGAGTTTTTTATTGATAATAGCTAGTAGGAAAATTAGAAGAAATTAATTCTTATTAATAACCTGACATGTAAAATTTGTTGAAATGAAAAATGATTAGACATTTGAGGAAATTAATATTCCCCTAAACTATTACATACAAACAAAACTGTATCTTTCACCTTGATTAAATGTCTCTCCTGATGAAGTACTTGCTCTTTGATTATTACACAGTTCAATATTTGTTACAGGTGTCCAACATGCCCATTTGGAGTGCATTTTATTTCCACAGATGTTGTCTAAAACACCAGGTAGTCTAGAAAATGATTTCATTTGCTTATTA
>NW_012150875.1:2095511-2098855 GCF_000956105.1 Propithecus coquereli
CTCTCTATACTAAAATTATCAATAATAACATGTTTAAAAATCATATATATTTTATGGGGGCACTGTTTATATTGAGACCATTTGTTTTCTATATATTCGCCCTCATCAACTTTATTACTGGTCTCTTATTTACAGTTAAACTTTGCCCAATGACAAAAATCAAGTAAGTCAGAGACATACCTGTGATCCACTTGCATCAAAAAGTATATGCACAGATGTTTTGGCAACTGAAATACTTTGTTTTCTGGTAAATTCCTAAAATTAAGTTAATTCAAAGTGATGTCATTTTCTTCATTTTCTGTGCAGTTTTCCCAATACCAGTTTGTTTCCACTTAATGCAATTTTTTCCTGTTTTCTTCCAAAATTGCCAAATTATCCCAGATCATTACTTCGCATATATAAATACCTTCTCAGACCACTTCAATTACTCCCCACTAACCACAATCTCTGTAGCTTGTCACTTTGTTCCCTGTACAAAGGCTCTTCACAAATATATTCTCTCATATTCTTTAATACAAATCTTTTGCACTATCCAAACTTGTCAATAGAGTATCTCCCCAAAACGGCACAAAAATTTTTACCTTAGAGTCTCAGTTAAATATCTAGCTTATAATGTCTTCCACAATCCTGGAAAGTATCTCATCTAAATCCTATCTTCAACTCAAAGGCCATTTCAAGCCCCATCTCACAATAATGCCTTACTTTCAAACCTGACTCTTAATAAGCATTCTCTTTCCTCAACTTCTATAATTCATTTTGCCTATGCCTACTTACTTCTTCTGAAGTATCATTTGTGTAATTCTCACAATGTTTAATATCTTAAAAATAGTGCTTTTTCTCAATTTACTTTTTAAACACCTGGCAGGAATTCATTAAGAATGTTTTGAGCCCTTTTGCTGCTAATTTTGTCATCTGAAATACTTTCTAATAGGTATCTCAAAGAATATGCCTAACAAGCTGATAGCTATTCCACAGTACAAATTTAAAGAACATCTATGTGTCACTTTAAGAATTCTAAAATGGAATAAAAAAAAGCAATGAAGCCTGTAGCCCCAGAGTTTCCAAAAATAGTAAATACATATTAAAAGGAGTTTAAAAACTTACCCTATATTTATTTGCACCAAAAATTTTTTGAGTCACATTACTGATTTCTAATGATGCATCAAAATACAAAAACAATTCTTTTCCTTCTTTTTTACTAATTTTTATAATATTTTTCATAATTATGGTCAGCAGCTTCTTTGATTCTCTCACTGTACACAAACAAATCACTCTATTAGTTTACCTCAATTTCTATGATACTACTCAATAAGTATACTATTAATAAGAAAAGTATGCAGCATATTAATTAAAATTAGAATCAAATTCAAACTAAGAATCAAAAAGTGTTTAAATTAATCAATTCTGACACTAACTACCTATGTAAACAAATCAAGTCAATTTACCTGTTAGAATCTCAGTGTCCTGACCTATAACTTACAGGCTAATGCCATAACTAATAAGATAGAACCTCAAATAGGTCCTAGACCCTAATAGATTCTTAATAAAATATTCCTTGAACATATCTGAGAAAACTGTTTTCTTAATTTTAAAAAGGCAAACAAAAACAATAACTTTAATTCCATCCAATTACTATATTTCTAGGCATAGGCATCTATTCAAACATTTACATTAAATCCACAAAAGTTATCAATATGTTGAAAGTAAATAATAATATTTGCTAAAAAATAAGCATCAGGAAATTATGAGGTGAGGTTTAGTCCTTATCCTTGATGAATTTACCAATCCAGTAAAAAGAAAATATAAGTGCCAATTTAAAAGAGGTGTTCACACTCTATCCCTCTAAAAAGTTACCAAAAAATTACGGGGCACCCAATTAGTGTGCCTGTATTATGGATTAAAGCCCCAGCACCAGGAGCCACCATGCTCCTGTCCTGCCTCTCTGGAGGGGCTCCTGTTGTTGGCTGAGAAGACTCCACACTTGCCTCCAGTGTATACTTTTGGGCCAGAAGAAAACATCCTGAGGGAGAAAGACCACACAGGGTAGGCAAATTTATCTCTGCATCTGAAAAAGATCTGAAGGCCACTCCATGGTGATCTACCATAAGAGACAAATGTCCCTAGAGGCTATAAAATGTTCTGATTCTTCTGAGGCTTGCCCAAACAGAAAATGTTTTATTTGCTTTTGTAAGTATAGGGTCATGAAAATTCCACAGTAATGACCTTTGAAGGTATCAAGAATTATTTATTGCTTGAAGGTAGTGGTGACATAGTTTCAAAGTCAAAGAGTGCTAGTAGTTTAAAAAAAAAAAAAAAAAGTCATGTGAATTCAACAGTAAGTTTTCAGGTTTCAGAGATGAAAATTTAGGCGGCTTTAAAGATGGCAATGTTTCATGCTATAATAATGAAGACTAAAACATTTATAATCCTTATGGATATTTTTGTTGATTGGTATATCCCTCTGATACACATTTGATTTTTATTCCTGCAGCCTGCTGTGAACTTGTATTAAATGCAATGTTTGCTTTTGTTGCTTATATGCAGATGGTATTAGAGTTACTTCGAATTTATTATTTTGCTGAATGCTTTGTGCCTATCTGTACAAAACTTTGTCTACGTATGTTGTGAATATCCACACAGAAATTGTTAATATTTGTTATATCTTACTGATTGCTTTGTTGAAGTTTCTGATGTTTTCTCTGACCACCTGGACTGTATCATGGCTTCCTTTGCTTTTTAATTAGTTAGCAATATTACTGAAATTCCAAAAAACCTCCTGTTTTGTTGCTTGCTATGATATCCAAGTGTTTATGAATATCAACATATCAAGATTTTATAATATGTCTAGATACTTCTATGGGATTCCAGTATACTATACTTACGCAAATATTATATGCTTTCTTCTATAAAACCATTTTAAAAAACCTTTTAATTCACACTTAAAGAACTTAAATTTTTATAAAAGCATCCTCATAAAATGAGTTATATATTGGCAAATGTATCTTGAAAACCAAGCTTTAAGCTGTATCATTAAATATATGAAAATAACTCTTCATCCAATTACATGAACCTAGATTTGGTGAGATGCAAAAGACAACTTTATCAGGAAGTGATGGCAATGATTAACATGAATCACTTCAAGTTAAGGAAACATGAAACAAAGAGATTCAAAAGATATTAAGGGGCAGAAATGAATGAACATGGAAAGTAATTAATTAGAGGAGAGAAAAAAGTTAAGAATGGCTTTTATATTTTAGGAACCTGACAGATTATCATCCCATTTGTGAAGATAGAAATAGAGGAGGTACTCTTTAAAGTATGGTTTCAGATTTGGGTTTTAGATA
>NW_012150875.1:2102790-2104441 GCF_000956105.1 Propithecus coquereli
TAAAAGAATAAATGAATGAATGATTATCAAAAAAAAATTTGTGTCATTGGAATCTCTAAAAAAGATGAGAAAGAGTACAGTGCTGAAAAAGTGATAAAAAAAATAAAAGAATATCTTTATGACTTAGGAGTAGGCAAAAAGTTCTTAGGTCACAGATGGCAATAACCATAAAAAATTAATCAAGTAGATTTCAAATTTTAAAACTTCTGCTCACCAAAGACACCATTAAGAAAATAAATAAGCAAAATACAGACTGGGAGAAAATACAGAACACGTATCTGTGAAAAGATTGGTATCCAGGATACACAAGAACTCCTAAAACTCAATTAAAAAAAGACTATCCAATAAAAAAATGGACAAAATATTTAAACAAATACTTTACAAAGGAAGATATAAAAATGGCCAATAAGCATGTGAAAAGTGCTCAGTATCACCTGTCATTAGGAAAATGCAAATAAACACCATAATGAAATATACTACATGTCTATTGAGATGATTAAAATATTTCTTAATATCTGATTTTGTAATAATTCTGGTCTGCCAACTTATATGATTTTGTCCAACATTGTTATGCAATTCCAGTTATAGGAGTGGAGAAAACAGATGTTTGGATTTAAACAAATGGGATGGAAGGGCAAGAGCCTTAAATATATTGCCCAGAGAGTGGTCAAACTCATTGATCATGGGTTCTAGACTAGATAGGGAAGGAAATAAGTATGGGAGAGAGCTGGGAAATTGCAGGGGAAAATTCAGGGTCAAGGAATTTGATGCATTGATTAAGTGAACATCTGAGAACGTTGATTGTGCCTTCATTAGTCCATTTTGTTATCCCAGAGAGGATACAACTTCTATTCCACATAACAATCAAGAAGATAATTATAAAAAAAGTTTAATACCTTCAATGCTGTATATTTGTACTTTTTCCTCAGGCACAGTAACTGCTTCCCACTGATGATCCTTAAATTTAAAAACAGGTTTTGGCCATAAATAAATAATGATTTATTCATGATTTAAAGCCTCTTTTAGCACCAATTTTTATGCTATTCAAACTATAAAGTTTTTTTTAACCAAATATCACTAAGTAAACAATTTATATAACACTTTTGCCCCATCAACTATGTATTATACATGTTACATTTAATCTACTTGTTCACTCCTAAAAGGAAATGATGGTGTTGACAGTTTCCTATTCTTAGCCAAAAAAAGAATGACTATCCATTAATATTTATTAGAAGATATCCTTTTTTAAAATGTTACCAAATCCTTTTGTTTTTCCTTTGAAATATTTTGTGAAATCCTACTCATTCCTCAGTTCCCACTACTACTACCTATTCCACATCCTGTAACCACAATACTCGTTGATTGTCCTTTTATCAAGCATTGAATGTACATGAATAACAACCTAAAATGTTTCCCTTCTAAGTACTTTCATTAAAAATTTGTATAACTGAATAAAATGGTATTGAATTTACGAAGTTATAGTAGAAAATAGATACCATTCCTAAAAAATGGGACTCTAAAGCTTTCCCCAAAGCTGTGAGCAGCTCATATTTCTGTGTATAAAAAACTTGCTCCCTTTGTCAAAGATTAGATTGCCATATGCAGATGGTTTCATCTCTGGATTCTCAGTCCTGTTCCAGAGGTCAATGTC
>NW_012150875.1:2104686-2108074 GCF_000956105.1 Propithecus coquereli
ATATTGAGAAAGATGGCATCCTTCCTAACTCATTCTATGAAGCCAATATCACCTTGATACCAAAGCCAGGAAAGGAGACAACAAAAAAAGAAAACTAATGAATTAAAAAAATAAAGTGTGGTCAACAGTGACAAATGTGGGAGAAATGTCAATATAAGGACTGAAGTGAGTGATTTTAATTATTTATTATAAAAGAGTTAATTGTTATCTTGATATCTGAAATTTCAGTGGAGTAAGGATATAAAACACAATGTAATAAGAACAAGAAATAATAGGAGAAAAGTATTAGTAAAAACTATTCTTTCAAAATTGGCTATGAAAGAAAAAAAGATAACTAAAGGAAGACATAGGATCCAAGTAGGCTTTTGATTTTAAGATGTAGGCAATTTGAGCCCACTTATCTGCTTAGAGAAAAGAGTTATTGAGAGAGAGGAAGAAGATACAAGAAACATCAACTGATGGAACAAAGACCTGGAGAATTTGAATGAAGAACTCAGAGAAATTAGCCTTCAAAAAGAGAAGACATCTCTTCAATTTACAGGAGAGATAAATGAGGATACAGATGCAAAAATGTTTGGAGATGGAGGATCTGAAAGGCCAAAATTAATAGGAATTCTTACCTGAAAAATTCATGTTTTTCTGAATTATCACAGTGAAAGAGAAAAAAGCAAGGCTCTTAAGGATGGTTATAAAAATTTAAAACAGCTGCTTTAGAGAACTGGATAGGGGAGGTGACTATGGACACAGAAGAAATTCCAAGTAGCAGTGAGAGAGACTCCAAAGTTGGAAGTTGGAGACTTCCATTTCTGGATAAAATGTAGTATATTGTGGCAGGCCAATATCCTGAGGAGAGGAGAGGAGAGGAGAGGGGAGGGGAGGAGAGGAGAGAGGAAGGAGATGTAGGGGAGGGGAGGGAAGAAGGGAAGGGAAGGGAAGGGAAGGGAAGGGAAGGGAAGAGAAGGGAAGAGAAGGGAAGGGGAGGGGAAGGGAGGGGAGGGGAGAGGAGGGAAAGAAAGAAAGAAACAGAAAAAAATCAGAATTAAAAAATCATACATTTAAAGGTGTCAGAGAGCTGTGGAAGTAACAGGATCTCTGGCCTTTTTTTTTCTAGGGGCATTTGCCAATTTTGGGTGTGGGCTTAGGAAGAGAATCTCTGCTCGAACAAACACAAACTAGCAAGTATTGAGTGATCAATAGGGCCTGAAGAAACAAATATGAAACTTAGAGGCTTAAAGGCATGACTCATTTTCTCTTGTTTCTTGGGCAGCACAAGGAGCTGGACCAAAGCTGCTAAAAGGCAGAGTTAACTCTCTAATAGTCTCATGGGCTTAGTCTGACACAGGTGCCAGCCTCAGACATATACTCAGTTTCCCCCTTCAAACATCTGTCAGAGTTTGGGCTGAGTGGAGTGAGAGGCTGGAGAGCTGGGCTGCAACCCTATAAAAGGCATAATTGTATCTTTCACAGCCTCTTAGGATCAGAAGACAGAAACCTAACAGGTTCATAACAGACTGGAATGATCACACCTGAGGAACAGAGGCAACCAACACAGAAAGTCTACTAAAACTAGAACCAAACATGGATCAGCATCCATGATTGGATTTAAATGATCAGTCATTTATCCTCTCTGCCTAAGACAGAAAGAAGAAACATCCTCTGGTGGAAGACCATCTGGAAGCCTCTTATAGTTCTTTATACGATTGCCTGTCATAAAATTACTCGACATGCATAGAGACAATATATGACTGACCAAGAGAGGAAAACAGACCTCAGAACAACACCTACAGATGATTCAGATATTATAATTAGTAGACATGATGTACACTTTAAAATAACCATAGCATGATAAAGGAAATAAGAACAAAGTAGGGGGAAATGAATTATTTTAGCCAATAATTCTATGAAATCTGTTATAAAAAAAGTTAAAAGATAGAGGGCATATATGAAAAACTGTCACCATGAAATACTTCATGGAGAGAAAAATGAATGCCTCCCCCCAACATCAGGAATTACGCAAAAATATCTGCTATCACAATTACTATTAACATTATACTGAAGGTTCTAGCTAGTGCAATACAGCAAGAAGGTAGGACTGACCATATGAAGTGTTGGCAAGAATGTAGAACAACTGAAACTCTTACACACTGATGGTGAAAATGTACAATACTAAAATCATTTTAGACATTTTAGAAGTTTCTTCCAAAGGTAAATATATACCTACGGTGTGACCCAACCACTGCACTTCTCAGTGTTTACCCAAGAGAAATAAAAGCATATATCCACACAGGTAAGTAGCTATACATGAATATTTATAGTTTCATAATATCTAAAAACTGGGAACATTCCAAATGCCCATCAACAGGTGAATGGGTAAACAAATTGAAGGATATTCATACAATAGAATACTACCCAGCAATAAAAAGAATAAACTATTAATGCATGCAAGACGGTTGAATCTAAAAAAAAAAGTGTTCTGAAAGAAAGTAGCCTGACCAAAACTATATACTATGATTACATTTATATCAATTCTAGAAAATGTAAACATATCCATGGTAAAGAAAACATCATTGATTGCCTGGGGGTAGAGTAGGTGGAATAGGAGAAGAGATAGATTAAAAGGAGCATAAAGAAATTTTTGGGGTGATAGATATGTTTATTAACTTGATAGCCATGATGGTTTCAGCTGTGTGTGTGTGTGTGTGTGTGTGTGTGTGTGTGTGTGTGTGTACATAAAGGTGAAGACTCATCAATTTCCTCAACCTGATTAACTATAAAAAACCTTCAGCTAACATCATGCTTATGGTAAAATTATGAATGTTTTTCCATAAGCCAAGGCAGGAAGTAGGCAAAGATGTCTACTTTTACTACTTCTAATCAATTTTGTATGGGAAGTTCTATCCATTGCAATAAAGTAAAAAAGGGAAGGGAGGAAGAAAGAAAAGGAGAGAGGGAGTGCATAAGGATCAGAAAGGAAAAAGTAAAACTATGTCTCTGTTTGCAGATCCCATAAATGATTGCCTAGAATATCCTCAGGAATCCACACTACAACTACTAAAACTAAACAGTATACTTGGCAAGGGTGTAAGATACAAGGAAAATATGCAAAAAATCAATTGTATTTTATATATGCCAGTAGAAGATATTTGGAAATAAAATTAAGTATCAATTCTATTTACAGTCATAACGACTGAATACTTGGGAATAAATTCATCAAAAGACGTGCAATACAGGTAAATTACAAATAATCTCTAAGCAAACATATCCAATAAAAACCAAAGCAATTCAGACAGAGAAGACTGGAATAAATAACTAATCCTTCAATATAAAGACATAGATATACATCTATGGATAATTCTAAACATAAAAGCTAAAACCATAAAGTTTTTAT
>NW_012150875.1:2112274-2113580 GCF_000956105.1 Propithecus coquereli
AACTTGCTCCCTTGAGGAATACGCCAGCTGTCGTATTTCACCTCTTGTGATTGTTATAATCTACCAACTTCAAAATGACTCTTCCTCATATAATGGGGCATCTGAGTTTACTGCCTTCCTTTTTAAAATATATACATACAATGGAAATTTTCAAACAGATTAAAGTAGAAATCATAGTATAACAAACTCTTACCCAGCTTCAACAGTAACCAATATGTTGTATCAAACTTGTTCATTTTCACTACCTCCTCCATTAATTATACTCCTTCCTCCTGACCTCAACTTTTTCCTTCAATCTCCCCCTCTGTCCTCATTATCAATTTTTAAAAGTTCTTATCCTTAAAATAAAGTACCTACCAAAATCCCTTCCCCCTTGAATCCACGTCTCACTCTAGCTACTACTATGCTCTTTCCCTTAACTTGATGTCTTTACTTTCTCAGCAAATATTTCAGCTTTCCAGGAATACCTAATGTCTCATCACTTAAGTGAAACTGCTCTTTCATGGATCGGCACTTTTTTATTTAATCCCCCCAGAAATATGTGACAGTGTTGATGACTTTCTCTTATAAAAACTCTTCCTTTGTCTTCCATAACACTATACCCCTTAATTTGTTCTCTTTTGGCTGATTCTTCAGGTATCCTTCTGGCTAGAGTCTTTTACCTATCCTGTAGAAATTTGTGTTTTTCACAGGTCTTTCATCTAGGCACTCATTAAATCCCATGGTTTTATTTGTCATCTATATATAGCTTCTATATCTCCAGTTATGGCTCAGTTCTTCTTGTACTTAGCTTCATACCAACATATACACCTACTTACCAGATTATCTTTGGCTGAATATACTACAAGCATCTCCAGATCAATACATTTAAAGACGAACTCATCATCCTTCTCCTACAAAATGTAACCCCCTGTGACAGTATCCCCATCCATCTAGTTATCCAAGTTTTTTTTAATCCTTCTTCTTTTTTAACTACAGGTCACCAAGTTTGCTGAATTCTACCTGTTCAAGTTTTTCTGGAATCTATCCATTTCCATCCATCCCCATTATTCCTTCCCAAAACCATGCCACTATATTGATTTCTCACCTAGATTATTACAAAAAGCCTCCTGATGCCCACTGGTCTTTTCCCTTTTTAATCCATTCTTCCCACTATGTATTATTAAATCCACTCTTCCTACCAGGGGATCTTTTACACAAATGTGTTTCCCAGCACCTAGTATTTATCTGGCACATAGTTAAGTTCTCAATATTCACTGAATTGATGTTACCTCTTACTTATAATCTTTCTTTGGCTCTACACTGC
>NW_012150875.1:2115370-2116511 GCF_000956105.1 Propithecus coquereli
TACAAACACTGCAGGAGAAACACACTAATAAAAACTGTCAATATCCCTGAGAAGCAGTGCTTGTCACTGGAACTCAATTTTAATTAGGCATTCTAAGAAGGCAAGGGCAACATACGTAACCTAAACATCTGTACCCCCATAATATGCTGAAATAAAAAAAATAAATAAATAAAATGAAATTCTAGTTCCTCAAAGAAAATTCAGGTAAAAATACTCCTACAAACCCTGCAGGAGAAACACACTAATAAAAACTGTCAATATCCCTGAGAAGCAGTGCTTGTCACTGGAACTCAATTTTAATTAGGCATTCTAAGAAGGTACTCTAAAATAAAAAAGAAATAAAGGTACGGTGAAATCCTAAGAGGTATTCTGTTAATGTTCACCTATAAAGAATTTACCTGGAACAAAAAGCAGAATTACATAAGAAATAGAGGGAAAAGACTAAAGCCTTATTATAACATCACCAGCCACAACCAGATTAGTAAATGCTGACCAACTCTAATTCAGATTTTGGCTAAGTGATTACACAGTTTGAGCTAGAAGTACGGCAATGCACCAAATATGAGGTGGTAGGTATTAAGAAACAAAGACTCAAGGATTTTCCTCAGGTAAAAACAGTATCAGTAGAAAACGTGCCACCTGTTTGGAATTTTTAAGCACAGCCACAATTTGGCATAGAAAGAAAAGAACTAAAAATCACTCCCAAATGCTACTGTAAGAATCAAAGACCATTGCCCTTTCAACACAGCCTACAATTTCTTTTCTGAATTATCATATTTTGAACCTGGAGTAATAGTGTTTGAATTGTGGACATCTTAGTCTTGGTAACTTGGTGGATTGTTCCAGGAACAATGACTATTAACTGAAATTGTATTTCTTAGATCTCTAAAATTCTACCACAAGGCATGTAGTAGAATTATTAAGTTATTAATAATAACTTATTAAAGTCTTTGAAAGTTGGCTTGTTAAGCTATGGAAAGAAATTAAACTTTTTGTGTTTTTTGATTAGGCAGCTTATGTGTGAGAAAAGAGAGACTCCATTGGAAAGCTGTTTCCCTGTTCCCTTGATTGGTGATGCAGGCATCTCTTTTAATTTGTTGCAAAGTAATTGTCTAGGACTCAAATTCTGCCTCTGCCAACA
>NW_012150875.1:2118126-2119623 GCF_000956105.1 Propithecus coquereli
TTAGGTGGGAAAAGGAGACTATAAGTGAATAATTCTGATAATAAAAATGGATAAATTCATAAAATGCTTTCTTGGTCAGATACTATTTTTAACACTTAGCATATTATGATCTCATTTAATCTTTACAACAAACCTACGAGGTTGGTACTGTTGTTGAACATCAAAGGAAACTGAGGCACGTAAGGTTAAATAATTTGCTCAATGTTAGAACAGGAAGAAGGCAATCTATCATTCAAACCCAGGCACTATGATTCCCTGCACTTAATCCTCACCCTATCTTTCATTTCCTAAGTAAATGTGAACTCATTCATCCAATAAATGTGTTATGAACATCTATAAGCTGACAAGCATTGCAAATAGTCTGTTGTTACGTCATTTAACACATTAACTGCCATGAGAGTTGCATTTCACTCACTCTAGTTTTGACCCCAGGGCTGTGTGAAGCATGTATAAACTCTTACTTGTTGATGTTCTTACATTACAATTAATATTGACAATTTAATTCCAAAAACATGGATTAAATAAATAGAAGTCTATCAAGTTCACTTTTCCATTTATGTTTACCTTTAAATTACACTTGAAGTTTTTATTCTATTTTCATAATAAAACACTGTGGCCCCAAGGAAAATTTCCTGTTTCTTTTGTGTGACAATGTGTTAAAAAACTGATAAAAATTTATAATCATGTATCCTTTATTCAGAAAGATCATACTTACAGTATGTTAATTACAAAGAAAGATGACTTGTTTGCTACATATTTTCATTTCAGTATGTGTATGAAGGAGGCAATTCAAGTAATATATGTATCGACTTTTATTTCTCCTCAAACACTAAATAATAATGTATGTGCAACTCAGAAATACAGAAAATCAATTTTGGGTAAAGTTATTAATTAGTATGAATTAAATAAAAATGAACTTTTTCCTCTAAAAAGTACAAAGCAAAACAAGGCCAGTGAAAGATTATTTCAGACTACCAGTGCAGTAATTTACTAAATGATGTTATGTAAGACATTGTTTTAAAGTAAATACCCATGCACATTTTACACTCCAACATAACAGAGTTAAATTTACAAAGACCCAAAATTGGGTGCTCCCTCTTGAACTCAACTTTTTTGTCAGTAAATGGTTGTACACTGCATTAAGCTCACCTTCTCTTGTCTCCAAGCATGCCATTTACAAGGTTGAGAAATAACCTGCAATCCTATTTTTAAAAAGAGAGAAAGATTTCTTAAACTGACAATAATTTTTTTTAAAAGTTAACCAATTTCTGTTATTTTTATACTACTTACTGTTTCAAATTCAGAGTCTTTAATTCCTTTAAATGCATTAGCAATAAAATCCATTGAAAACCACTGACATGCCAGTTCTTGCCTTTGTTTTTCTGTGGTCATTCTACATAAAGCTTCTACGATGCCTACCTGTAGGTCATAATCTATAAAAAAATTTGTTAATCAATGTTTGATTTGAAATTATGAAAAATAAGTTTATAAAAGTCC
>NW_012150875.1:2121057-2134990 GCF_000956105.1 Propithecus coquereli
TAAGAATCACTAATATCTGGATAGTATAATTCATTTTCATTCAGTTATATACCTATATGATCCCATATGGTCATAAAATTTCAATAAATATTTAGGAAATATGTTCATTATGTCAAACAATGAATTGTTAAGACAACAGAAATATACTCCAAGATAAGTAATTTAGTCCAAGATAAAATCATTTTTCTATTTGATGAATTACTATCAAACTTTCTTCACTTTCTCATTTTTAGGTTTTAAAAGATAATCAAGCAAATAACTTTACCTCTTGCTGAATACAAATATTCACTCTTGAGTCAATAACCAAGGCACAAATGCGAGGTACGAAACTTTCCACTACTTGTTTTTTACCTGAATAAAAGTGTTAAATTATTGATAAATATTCATTTTAAATCCTTTTAAATGGAAGTCTTTTCTCATATAAGTTAATGGAAAGGATATACTAGTGCAGTTCAGAAGAAAGCCCTCTGGCCTGGGCATCAGGAAACATGAAAATTAAATCCTAGTTCTGTCACTCACTAGCTATGTGGCCTTGAAAAAAAATACCACTCAACAGATGTGACTGATCTTAACGCTATCAAGGGAATAACTCCAGATCCAGCTTATTTATGTAAATAAAGAAGTTTTTTTTTTTTAGATGAAGTAAATATAGTTCAAAAGTGGAAATTTCTATTTTGAGACTTTTACAAAAATTGGCCTCATTAATTTTTAGTCATACCTCAAAAATTCTTATAGACCCATAAAGACCATTAATATATCTTGACCTTGTGAAGCTCTAGATGATTTGAGCTACTTTTAAATTAACCCATTTTCAAAATATGAGGCTTTGTCAATACTAAATATATTCAGAGGAATTTGCTACATGCCATTTCATAGTACAAGTTTTAAATATAACTTTAAATAGAAATACTGCAAGAGCAAATGCACAACTTTCCAAAGTGACTACATTGAAAGGAAAAAAACTCAGATAAAAAGATATAATGATTTACTTTAAAAAAAAATCAGTTGAATCACTTTACAATTGCTGGTACTTTAGGATTATTTTAGCCCTTTAAGAATTTAGACTAAATTATTATGTTACCTGCAAAAAAATCAATGAAAAGGTAACAGTAGCCATTATTTAAACCAATGACAATTCTTTTAAAACATTTTGGCTTTGAAGGCAGTGCATAGTTTTATTTATGAACAGTTCACCAGCCTCAATTACCAGTCCTAGGTAAGTTTTCTTCCAACCAACAGAGATAAAAGAACTTGGGTCTGATTGCTTGGCACAAATCACTTGTCAGCCACAAGTAAAAGGATTAGTAGTAACATGTTCTGTATTTTCAGTTTTTCACTGAAAATTTTATTCTAATTAGATCAAGGGTTGGCAATATATGGCCCACAAACTAAATGCAACTAGTTGACTGTTTTTGTATGGCTATATTATTCATCAGCAGGTGGTCTATGGAAAATATTTGAATCTATCATGTTTTATTGAACCAGTGGTGCCAAAGATGAATTTCATTCATTCTTATAAACTTACCTTCATCATTGACATCATGTATAACCTGAAAAAAAGTAAATATTTAATTGACACTTTACTATCTTCTATTATAAATCATTGCAAACAGTATTAAAATGACAGATTACATTTTAACTCACAGCATAATTATTTATTTTTTATCTATTAACTAACCATTTAATTATATTAACCAGGATAAATATACAATATGAATAGACTCACTAACCAATCTGTTAGTGACCTTTACACTCAGGGAATAGAGAACAAAAATTGTTTTCTAAATAAACACATGCTTTATGACATCAGTTAATCAATGAGATTTTTACCATCAAAAGATCGAAAAAGTCTTCTATCATATTTATAACAGCTTCATCTTTTGAATTTCTTCGACTTAGAATAATCTCCTTGGATTTTTCAAACCAGGCAACCATGTATAAAAAAGGAATTAACACATTAGTTACTTTGATTCCATTTTAATAATTTTAAGAATGTATTTATCTACCTTTATATCAACAGTAAACCTAGGAATAAAGAGACATGAAAAATAAAATTCCAGTATTGTATCACAATAACTTTATGCTTTTAAACATCTTCCTTGCTTTTGTTTTTTCATTGTTGTTAACTCACCATATTTTCCCATTGTTTAAGATGGGAATAGATGAAGTTAACCTTAATTCTGGGTAAGAACCTATTTCCCCCTTCAAATTCCTAATTCAGGTACATTTATGATAATAGATAAAAATCAATTATCACCACAATTTAGATTATTTTTGTATCATTACTATTTGAAAAGTTTTAGTATTATTTTACCTTAATCAATTCAGACATTGAGTACATACTACATCCCAGGTACTGATCTAGGTGCTGGTTATACAGCAATGAACAAAACAGACAAAAATCGATATCTTACATTCCAGCATGGGACACAGATAATAAATAATACAAAAACAAAGTTAGATAGTAATGAGGAAGAGTTAAAGAGAAAATAAATCAAGTAAAACCTCTAAGGAACCTTGTGATCTTACACTCACATGATTATCAAGATGCCTGTGTACAGAGTTTTCTTGTGACCTTTATATTTGTAACATATACCACAAATTATAACAAATTTTCTTTTCGAAGTTTTATATAAAGTTCCCAAATTTATTTTTTAGCAGTTTAGAACATTTCTAATTTCATTAGAAGGTATATTTTATCATGTTTCCTTCACCTGAATATGTGACATATTCTATACTTATCTTTTGGACTAGTCCTTGTTTTATCATAGTTAAAAGTCCAGCTTGCCCCGATACCCTGATATTTTTGCCACATCTTCCAATAGAAACCAAAATGGTTGAAATAGTTTGGATATCCTTTTTATTAAGTTCCTGAAATGAAAAGTATATATTTAAACTTTTGCAAACACAAAATAGTATGAAATAGGCATTGGGCTAGGTACATATATTTCTAATCTTCACAAATCCTGAAAGGTAGCCATTACTCATCATCTCCATATTGCAAAGGATGAAAGTGTAGTTCAAAAGAGTAACCTGCCCAATGCTACCCAGCCAGTGAAGGAAAACTCAGGACAAAAATTAAGATCTGTATAAATTTAAGAAAATTTATACTACGATACAATGAATCAGTTACCTTCCATTCTAAAAAGCTCCATGTATTTAACTAAAGATCCAAGAAATTTTTATTCAATCTCTTAGATTCATAATAAATCTCAAATATGTGGGAGATTATCAATAATCACCTTTTCTCATGTATGAAAATGCCCTAGATATGTTAAATCAAATCCAAGGTTTTGGTAGATTTTTTGTTTATTTTTGAGAGCATCCAGCATCGTCTATGTAACATCAAGAATATGCTGATAGGGTTTTTGTTTGTTTTAATTATTATGGGTACATAATAGTTGTATATCTTTATAGGGCACATGTGATTTTGATACAGGCATACAATGTGAGTTAATCAAATTAGGGTAATTGGGGTATCCATCGCCTCAGGCATTTGTCGTTGCTTTGTGTTAGAAACATCCCTATTCCACTCTTTTAGTTATTTTAAAGTATACCCTAATTTATTATTGACTATAGTCTATTTCATGCTATCAAATATTGTTCAGTTGATCTAACTATATTTTTTACCCATTAACCATCCCCACTTTTTATTCCACCTTCCCGCTACCCTTCCCAGCCTCTGATAACCATCATTCTACTCTCTGTCTCCATGAGATCAATCGTTTTTAATATTTAGCTCCCACATATGCGTGAGAACATGCGAGATTTGTCTTTGTGTTTGCCTCACTTAACATAATGTTCTCCAGTTCCATCTATGTTGTTGCAAATGGCAGAGTTTCATTCTTTTTGTGGCTACATAATACTTCATTGTGTATATGTACCACAATTTCTTTATCCATTCATCTGTTGATAGACAGGTTGATTCCAAATCTTGGCTACTGTGAATAGTGCTGTAATAAACATGGGACTGCAGATATCTTTTTGATATACTGACTTCCCCTCCTTTGGATATATACCTAGCAGTAGCATTGCTGGGTCGTATGGTAGTTCTATTTTCAGTTTTTTGAGAAACCTCCATCCTGTTCTCCACAGTGGCTGCACTAATTCACATTCCCACCAACAGTGTACTAGCATCCCGCTTTCCCCACACCCTCACCAGCATTATTGCCTATCTTTTTCATAGAAGCCATTTTAACTGGGGTGAGATGATATCTCATTGTAGTTTTGATTTGCATTTCTCAGATGACTAATGATGTTGAGCATCTTTTCATATACCTGTTGGCCATTTGTATGTCTTCTTTTGGGAAATGTCTCTTCAGATCCTTTGCCTATATTTTATTTAGATTATTTCTTCCTATTGAGTAGTTGGAACAGCTTATGTATTCTAGTAATTAGTCCTTTGTCAGATAGGTAGTTTGCAAATATTTTCTGCCCTTCTTGGATTGTCTCTTCCCTCGTTGATTGTTTCCTTTGCTGTGCAGAAGCTTTTTAGCTTGTTGTGATCCTATTTGTCCAATTTTGCTTTGGTTGTCTGTGCTTTTGGGGTATTATTCAAGAAATCATTGCCCAGACCAATGTCCTGAAGTGCTTCTTCAATGTTTTCTTTTAGTAGTTTCATAGTTCCAGATCTTAGATTTAAGTCTTTAATACATTTTGATTTGATTTGTGCATATGGTGAGAGATAAGGGTCTAGTTTCATTCTTCTGCATATGGATACCCAGTTTTTCCAGCACAATTTATTGAAGAGACTGTCCTTTCCCCACTGTATGTTCTTGGCCCCCTTGTTGAAGATAAGTTCACTACAGATGTGTGGATTTATTTCTGGGTTCTCTATTCTGTTCCATTGGTCTACATTGTCTGGGTTTATGCTAGTACCAGCTCTCTAGTACAATTTGAAGTCAGGTAATGTGATTTCTCCAGTTTTGTTCTTTTTCGCTCAGGATGGCTTTGACTATTCTGGGTCGTTTTTGGTTCCATATACATTTTAGGATTATTTTTTATATTTCCGTGAAGAATGTCATTGATAGGTTTTTTTTTAAAAATAACAGATCAAGTTGTTTAAACTTCAAACAGATAAACTATTTTTTCCCAGTTTAGGCAATGGTAATCCTATGTAAAACCAACTTTTTGCATATTATATTTGGGAAATAACATTCCAATATGTTCAGACTCCTTGAACAACAAAAAAAATTAAGCAAATGGTGAAATAAAAATGAATTGTATACAGGTAATTATAAATTAGCTTGCCCAAGCCTTTCTATTTATTTTTTTTCTGATGGAGTACTTCTTCCTAGAAAATAGAGTTCAATATAATCATTTTAATAGCCAATCAGCAAAAATATTTACCCTGCATATAAGGTTGTCCAACTTGTACAAAAACTGTTTGCTGCATTTAATCTTCACATCTTCACAAACAGCAATTTGTAAAAGTGTTCTCAAAGGTTTAAAATCATTTTTTCTTAAAGCATCATCGAGGCATTTTTCCAACTGCTAGAGAAATAGAGTTAATGGCACATATATTGAATCAAAACCAAAATTAATCACCTTATGTAATCTAGTAATTCGAAAACGGTTTTCACATGAAAACTCTCAAATGAGTTCATAAAATATCAATTCACTTACTTAAAAATCCCTGTCCATTATTAAATTTGGAGTAATTGAGTTAGAGATTAACACATTAACTACCATGTGAGTTGTATTTAATTCAAGCTAGTTTTGAGCCCGGGGCCTTATGAAGCAAAACCCTGTAGTTGGTTTGTGAAAATCTTACTTGTTAATGTTCTTACTGTTACAATTAATATTGACAATTTAATTCTAAAAATGTAGATTGCGTTGCATATAACTCATGCGCAGAAAACAATAAAAATAACAAATTATTAAGGATTGTTTTGTTTTAACAAAACACCATGGCCCCAAGGAAAAAAAATTTTTCTAGTGTGGCAGTCAATGTGTTAGGCCTCTTTGATAATATCAATATCAAGACTCTAAGTAGGGAAAAAAATTTACTAGTATTTCCAATTCCATACCCTTTTATTGCTAAAGTCATCATTATATTGAACTCAACAAAAACTTGATGAAACACACACAAGTAAAATAAACTTTACAGTAACTAATACTTAATACCATGAGTAAAAACCCAGTGTATCTGACTAGTAACCTCTTCCATTTAAATTGTAAAGAAAAATGAATAAAGACAGGCAAAAGTATCTTTTTGAAACTATACCAACCAATATACCTTAAGCATTACCCTTATAATCTTTACAAAATCTGCCATCCCTATTAAAGTACAACTTCATTAATAAGGAATTTTCATACTATAATCTGATCGCCAAGCTGATATGGTAGTGAATTGCATACATGCTAAATAGATTATTAAAATTTACATTTTGCCCAAATGAAAATATCTTAAAAATTTAAAAAACTTGACATACAAATATCCAAGTATAAGCTATATATTATTTAATAATTCTTTTCAATGTAAAACATATATGTAAACAACCAGCATCTTTAATATTTCACAAATATTCTTATAGCTTTTAAAACTTATCTATTGAACAAATGAAAAGACTCTTAAATTACTCTATTCCTGACCATTTCATAAAAAACATGTATAGAACTGAATACCTATAAGTAAACAAAAAATGATTTTAGGAATTAAAATACTTCCTTTCAGGCTAGGACTACCTACCTGGAGATCTGGTCTTATTGGCATTTTGACTGCATTTAAAAACAGCAGGACAAAACAAACACCTATAAAAGAAAACATATTTTCTGTGTCCTACAATCTGTTTATGTATTTACAGTTTAAAGATCTTGACACATAAATAAGCACTGTCGCTTGTATCAAAGGCAACAGATATTGTTTAAGTTCCTCACTGGACATTTTCTTTTCCTGAGTATCAAATTTCACATTTGAGTCTAGATGAAGAAGTTTCTAGAGAAAAGCCTGAAGATCACTTATTCAAGCCCTCTCTTTTTATAGATTACTTAAATTAACGTCAAAAGTCCTGCCAATGGCCGGGCATGGTGGCTCTATCCTAGCTCTCTGGGAGGCCGAGGCGGGCAGATTGTTTGAGCTCAGGAGTTCGAAACCAGCCTGAGCAAGAGCAAGACCCCGTCTCTACTAAAAATAGAAAGAAATTAATTGGACAACTAAAAATATATAGAAAAAAATTAGGCGGGCATGGTGGCGCATGCCTGTAGTCCCAGCTACTCGGGAGGCTGAGGCAGGAGGATCGCTTGAGCCCAGGAGTTTGAGGTTGCTGTGAGCTAGGATGATGCCACAGCACTCACTCTAGCCCGGGCAACACAGTGAGCCTCTGTCTCAAAAAAAAAATAAAAAAAATAAAAAAAGTCCTGCCAAAAGGTCATGAAGCTAGTTAGTAAAAGAATACAAACCTGGATCTCCCTCACCAGTGTAATTCCTGCTATACTTGTTCCACCTTTGGGAACAAAAAGAAAAATACTCTTGAATTAATGTCTCAGTGAAATTCAGGCTATTAAAATATTCAAGAAGGGAAGAATATGCAAATACATCAACAAAGAACAGAATCAAAATATGCGAAGAAAGGAGCAAGAAAAAGATCACCTACATACATTTCATACGTCCAGGAAGGTGTTCAGGAAAGAAAGAACCCCCAGTTTCTGGCTGAATGCCCAAATCAAGGGGAGGAGATCACTTTCCCAAAATGCTTTTGGGTCTCTTAAGACCATGGGATGCAAATACAAATGACCATCCCAAATTGCAATATGGCTTTTTAATAGAAAATATTCTCAAGGTTCAAATACAGATTCCATGCTCATGAATACAGGGTCAAAAATAGATAAGTTACTTCAAACAATCCTATTTAGTTTGTTTCTGACCAGGGGAGACATAAAGGTCATTTAATTTTCCCTGTTGTTAACACCTAAGGGATTAACATTATTCTTGGCAAGAAAATGCATATCATTGCTATAGTTATCCTCAAAAATCCTATACACCTATTTCACTTTGTTGAATATGCGTAAGTATTTTGACTGTCCTTTTTGGAATGAAGTACCAAACATTCTGAAAGCAACCATGTGTCTGACAGTATAATAACGTCTAATAATTATGTTTTAACCATCTCATTTTAATTACAGAAATGTTTTTAAAAATCTGATATGCTACCAATAATGTACCTAAGAAGTACTTGTTGGCATCCTCAATAAAATAAACATTTATTTCTTATATATATATAAAAAGATAACCTAAACAGTTTTTCCCTTCAAAGGAGAATGAATATAGGAAACAACTGGCTTACATTAAGCACCACCTACCATCTTAACAAACACATCTAACATCTCCAAATGCAACTGAAGGTTAGTTCTAGACAGGAAAAGAAATAATTGCTTCTTTTTGTAGACATCATGACTAGAATAATTTTAAAATAAACTATGCTATGAAGAACTTTGTAACAGAATCACCAGAAAATACAAGAGAGAGGTAATTAATTAATCCAAGAGGAATATAGGACACTGTATCCATAAGAAAACAAAAAGCATTATTCACAGTCTACTTTGTTGCAGGCATGCCAGTAGAGAAATTTAAGTGCCAATTAAGACATGCATATAAGGCATACGAAAGGTGTGAGTAAAAAGAAACAAAAATCTTTTGCATTTCTAAATGTAACTGAAGATAAACTACAGGGGGAAAAATTTGATCCCTAGAGAAACATTTATTCCATGTGCATAAGGAACTGGGTATAAATATGTTTTTGCAGCACTGTTTTGAGTGACAAAATTTCAAAAGTATTTAGATGGGAGTTGGGAATGAGAAGGAGTGAGAGGAATGAATAAATAAAATGTGGTACAGTACATAATTGTGTAAATAAATATAATAAAATGAACCAGGACTACAGATACCTGTGGTAAAAGAATTTTATGTGATTAAAACCATGTTGCCAAGTGATACATACATGTAATGCCATTTATATGAAACAAAAGCTTTGTATTATTTATTATTACATATCTGATATATGTAAGTATATATGTATGTGTATAGGAAGAGTATATTCACCCACACCACTCAAGACAGTTGGGGTGTTTGTCAGCCCGCTGGGGAGGAAGAGTAGGAAGGTGCACAGAACTGGAACTGGCTGTTTATCAAAAGGAAACTTTATTTTTATTTGTAATTTACACTTTTATGCCTTTTTAAAAGTAAATACTTAAAAAATTTAAAGTGTGGGGATCTAAAAAAGGAGATCAGTAAAAATGTGAGTTATTGTAAGGGAAGTAAGATGACCAAGCTGTGCAGGTAAGCAGCTAGAAGTCCAGCTGCTTCATCCAAATCTATCGAGGACCTATGGTTTAACCCTATTCTGGTGTGTTTGTCTGCTTGAGTTTAAATATCAGAGGGACAACTCTGGGTCTGTGCCTAGCTGGGACTTCCAGGATAGCAGCAATTATTTCAGGATCTCTAAATAGTTGGTGGCCATGTTGTCACCCTGACACAGAGATTCAGCCAGGAGAACATTGGAAATGCAGGGATCCACTCTTTGTCTCCCCAGTTCCCAAGAAGAAGCTGGCCTACTACTTTCCCTTGGGCTTCACTTTTTCATTCCCCTGGGGCCATCACAGACAATAAGAAATTTAGCCTGGTCCTGTTTGAGAACATTATCATATGACGCATTGTTACAGGATATTAATTTGCGTGTGTGTATGTATATGTGTGTGTATGTGTATACATAAAACAATTTGCTTCATAGGTAGAAAAGTTAGAAAAAATGGGAAAAGTACTATCTCAAATATAGAGGTAAGAAATATGTACTGAAAGTATTGGATTAATGAATCATAAAAGGAGCAATTTAACCTAGGGAACCCTGAACATCCACCACTTCCACAAGAATATAGTCCTGAGGGCTTCTATAGAGGGTGGTTGTTTTCAGGAATGAACATTCCTTGGGCTAGAAAGAACATGAGGAAATGATCCAGAATATCGCAAAGAAATAAAATGATAAAATATATATTTAAAAAGTTGAGAGATGCAGATATTCCAATATCTATACAATAAAAATTGCAGAAATTAACAAAGATAGAAAAATAAAAATAGTGAGGTGGGAACAGCTGAATAGTAGCCAAGAACTTTCTCAAATATAAACATCCACAAATTGAAAAAGCCCACTGAGTCCCAAGGAAGATAATTAAGAAAAAGTATATCTAGATGCACTATGATGACATTTCTGAAGAAGAATAAAAGTGAAAATCTTAAGTTACTAGAGCAAAACCAAATAAAAGCATGCAAAAGAATCAACATAATAGATACTTGGATCTCTGATCATGATGCAGTAAATTTAGATGTTAGCTAAAAAGGTTGATTCAAACTTACTATATATTCTGAAATATATGTACATTTGAATATCTATGGGATATAAAAAGTTAGAAATTACAAAATATTTAAGTAAACCACATAAATATAAAAATCTATAAGATGTAAACAGGGCAACACTTAAAGTGCAATTCATAGACATACTAAAAGGTGAGAAACAACAGAACTAGCCAAAAGAAACAGACTCACACAACCTCTGGATGGTAGAGTTACTAGACAATTTAAAATAGCTATGATTACTGTTTACTTAAAGATTACAATGCCCCACTTAAAATATATAGCTTGGCTGAATGGATAAAAAACAAAACAAATACATAGTGTCTCCAAGAAACTCATTTAACTCACAAAGATTCACAAAGACTCAAGGTAAAGGGGTGGAAAAAAATATTCCACCAAATGAAAACTAAAAGTGAGCAGATAAAATAGACTATGGTTAAAAAAAAGACAAAGATGGTCATTATATAATGATAAAAGGATCAATTAACTAAGAAGATATAACAATCCTAAATATATGCACCTGACACAGGGCCTCCTAGATTCATAAATTCTACTACATCTAAGAAATATTACTAAACGGCAACATCATAATAGCCAGAGACTTGACCACTCCACTGACAGAACTAGACAGATCACTGTGGCAGAAAATCTACAAAGACTAGACTTAAACAGGACTCTAGAAAACAGGGACCTAACAGACATTTATAAAACATTCTACCCAAAAACTGCAGAATATACATTCTTCTCATCAGTACATCAGACATTTTCTAAAACAGATCATGTTAGGCCACAAAACAAGTCTCAGCAAAATTTAGAAAAATCAAAATCATACAATGTTATCTTCTAAGACAACAGCGGGATAAAACTAGAAATCAATTCCAAGATGAACTCTCAGAACTACACAAATATGTGGAAATTAAACAACCTGCTTCTGACCAATAATTGGGTCAATGACAAAATCAAAATGGAAATAATTTTGAATTGAATGACAAATGTAACACAAGCTTCTAAAATTTCTGGAATATAGCAAAAAGCAGTGCTAAGAGGGAAGTTGATAGCCTTAAATGCCTACATCAAACAGACAGAAGGATCACAATTATCTAATGTCACATCTCAAGGAACCAGAAAAAGAAGAATAAACCAAACCCAGAGCCGGCAGAAGAAAACAAATAGCAAAAATCAGAGTAGAACTAAATGAAATGGAATCCCCCCCCAAAAAAAGTACAAAGAATCAATGAGACAAAAAGTTGGTTCTTTGAAAAGATAAACAAAATCAATAGATCACTAGCTAGATTAACCAGAGAAAGAATTTAAATAAGCTCAATCAGAAAAAGGAGACATTGCAACTGATATCACAGTAATACAATATATCTTCTGAGACTACTATGAAAACTTCTACCCACATAAAACTAGAAAATATAGAAGAAATCAATGAATATTTGGAAACATACCACCTTCCAAGCTTGAATCAGGAAGAAACAGAAATCTTGAACAGACCAATAATGAGTAGCAAGATTGAAACAGTAATAAAACAATCTCCCCACAGAAAAAAAGCCCAGGAGCACACAGATTCACAGCCAGCTTATACCAGAACTACAAAGAATTGGAACCTATCCTACTAAAACTATTCCATAACACAGGGAAGGAGAGAATCCTCCCTATCTCATACTACGAAGCTAGTATCACCCTGACACCAAAGCCAGGAAAGGATACAACCGCCAAAAAAAAGAGGAAAGAGAGGAGAGGAGAGGAGAGAAAAGAAAAGAAAAAAGAAAAGAAACCAACATCTCCATGAACATAGATGCAAAATTCCTCAACAAAATGCTGGCAAACCAAATCCAACAGCACATGAAAAAGATAATTCATTATGATCAAGTGAGTTTCATCCCAGGGTTGCAAGGATGATTCAACATATACAAATCAATGTGATCTACCACATAAACGAAATTAAAAACAAAAACCATATTCAACATAGTGCTGGAAGTCCTAGCCAGAGCAATCAGGCAAGAGAAAGAAATGAAGGGTATCTGATTTGGGAAAGAGGAGGTCAAACTATAGCTCTTTGCTGACAATATGATCTTGTATCTAGAAAACCCCAAAGATTCCACTAAGAGTCTCCTGGAATTAATAATTTCAGCAAAGTCTCAGGATAAAAACAAACAAACAAACAAAAACCATGTGCATAAATCAGTAGCATTTCTATATACCAGTAACAGTCAAGCCGAGAGTTAAATCAAAGGTTTAATATCATTCACAATAGCTACAAAGAAAATAAAATACCTAGGAATATACTTAACCAAGGAGGTGAAAGATCTCTACAAGGAGAACTACGAAACTCTGAGAAAAGAAACTGCAGAGGATACAAACAAATGGGAAAACATATCATGCTCATAGATAGGCAGAATCAACATTGTTAATACCCAGTGATTTACAAATTCAATGCAATCCCCATCAAATTACCAACATCACACTTCACAGACCTAGAAAAAAAATACTAATACGTTTCGTTTGGAACCAGAAAAGAGCCTGAACAGCCAAAGCAATCTTCAGCAGAAAACAAATCTGGAAGCATCACATTACTGGACTTCAAACTATACTACAAAGCTATAGTAAGCAAAACAGCATGGTACTGGTACAAAAATAGAGACACAGACCAATGGAACAGAACAGAGAGCCCAGATATAAAACCATCTACCTACAACCAACTGATCCTCAACAAAGCAGACAACAACGTACACTGGGGAAAAATGCCCCATTCATTAAAGGGGCTGGGAAAATTGGATAGCCACATGCAGAAAAATGAAACAGGACCCCTACGCTCTCACCACTCACAAGAATTAATTCAAGATTGATAAAAGACTTAAATCTAAGGCATGAAGCCATAAGAATTCTGGAGGAAAATGTAGGAAAAATTCTTCTCGATATTGGCCCAGGCAAAGAATTTATGAATAAGACCCCAACGGCAATCATGGCAACAAAAAATTAATAAATGGGATTTTATTAAACTAAAAAGATTGTGTACAGCTAAGGAAACAATGATCATCTCAATAGATGCAGAAAAAGCATTCAATAAAATCCGGCACCACTTCATGATAATAAACCTCAACAAACCATGCACGGAAGGAACATACGTCAAAATAATAAAAGCCATATATGACAAACTCACAGCCAATATCATACTGAATGGCGAAAAGCTGAAAGCATTCCCCCTAAGAACTGGAACAAGAAAAAGATGCCCACTGTCACCACTTACATTCAACATAGTACTGGAAGTCCTAGCCAGAGCAATCAGGCTAGAGAAAGAAATAAAGGGTAACCAAAAACAGGAAAGAGGAGGTCAAGCTATCCCTATTTGCCAATGACATGACCTTACATCTAGAAAACCCTAAAGACTCCACCAAAAGACTCCTAGAATTGATAAATTCCATAAAGTCTCAGGTTATAAAATTAATGTATACAAGCCAGTAGCATTTTTATATACTAATAACGGTCAAGCTTAGAGTCAAACCAAGAACTCAATACCATTTACGATTGCTGCAAAAAAAAAAAAAAAACCTAGGAATATACTTAACCAAGGAGATGAAAGAA
>NW_012150875.1:2135711-2136777 GCF_000956105.1 Propithecus coquereli
TGAGACTTAACTAAAAAGTTTCTGTACAGCAAAGGAAATAATCAACAAACAACCTAGAGAATGGGAGAAAATATTCACAAACTATACATCTGACAAAGGACTAATATCAAGAATCTACAAAGAGCTCAAATAAATCAATCAGAAAAAAACAAATAACTCCATCAAAAAGTTGGTGAAAGACATGAACAGTTTTTTCAGAAGAAGATAAACAAATGGCCAATAAACATATGAAAATATGCTCAACAACAGGCAAATGCAAATTAAAACCACAATGAGATACCACTTTACCCCTGTCAGAATGGCCAATATCAGCCAGTAAAAAAAACAATAGATGTTGGTGTGGATGCAGATAAAAAGGAATGCTTATACACTGTCGGTGGGACTGCAAATTAATACAGACTCTATGGAAGGCAGTATGGAGATTCCTCAAAGAAATAAAAGTAGACTCACCATTCAATCCAGCAGTTCCACTACTAGGTATCTATCCAAAGGAAAAGAAGTCATTTTATCAAAAAGACACGTGCACTTGAATGTTTATCACAGCACAATTCCCAACTGCAAGATGTGAAATCAACCGAAGTCTCCATCAATTCATGGGTGGATAAAGAAAATGTGGTACCCATGGAGTACTACTCAGCCATAAAAAGGAATGAAACAATGTATTTTGCAGCAACTTGGATGGAAAATCTCCAAGGAGATCATTATCCTAAGTGAAGTATCTCAGGAATGGAGAAACAAATACCACATGTTCTCATATATAAGTGGGAGCTAAACAAGGGGTATACATGGTCACAAAGTGGTATAATAGACATTGAAAACTAAGAAGCGGAGAAGCTGGGAAGGGGTGTGGGATAAAAGTTTGACTTTCTGGTACAATGTACACTATTCTGGTTTTGGGTACACTGAAAGCCCTAACTTCAGCATTATATAATTCACCCATGTAACAAAAAAACACTTGTATACCGTAAATCTATTGAAATTTTAAAAAATCAATTGGTATGTTACAAACACGCACACACAAACACACAAAGTGCTTACCAAAACCCCCCTGCAAACCAGAATTCTA
>NW_012150875.1:2139032-2142076 GCF_000956105.1 Propithecus coquereli
ACTCTTGTTCAAAAAAATATCAGTGAGAGTGATAAAGCCACAGAGCAGAAAATATCTGTACTTTTTATAGTCAAAAAAAGTCTTGCCTCAAAAATCAGTTTTAAAAAGATTAAAAATATAAAAAAAATGAGACTAATTGGCATAAATATGTAATTTTATGAGTAAAATTTAAAAGATGGTATTGTCAGTCTTTTTAATTTTAGCCATTCGAAAAGGTTTGTAGTGTTTTCATTGTGGTTTTAATTTGTATTTTCCTAATGACTAATGATATTGAATAATATCTTCTCATGTTTATTTGTACCCAAATATCTTCTTTCATAAATTTTCTGTTTAAATCTTTTGCCCATTTTTAATCGGGAATTTTTGTGCTCTTATTGAGTTTTGAGAGTTCCGTATATATTCTAAATACAAGTCCTTTTTCAGATATATGATAAGCAAACATTTTCTCCCAGACTGTAGCATGTCTTTTTATTCTCTTGATAACTTTTTTCTTCAAAATACATTTTTAGTTATGACGCAATACAATTTATTAATTTGTTCTTTTAGACTCATGTTTTTCTTATATCTATTTTTGCCTAATCATATAGGTCACGAAGGCTTTCTCCTGTGTTTTCTTTATAGTTTCAAGTTTTACATTCAGGCCTATGATCCACTTTGAGTTAGCTTTTGTGTGCAGTATAAGTTATCAATAGAAGGCATACAATTATTTGTGCACCAGTTGTGGAAAGGAACATACTTTTTCCATTGAATTGCCTTTCATTTCTATCAAAAGGCAATGTCCACATATCTGTAGGTCTATTTCTGAACTCCCTATTCTGTTCTATAATGTCCCTATTATCCTTTCAGTATCTATATAATCAGATGTAGCTGTTACCTCTCTCATTCCTGATACTGCTATATGTGTTTTTTTATTTTTTTCTAATAAGTTTGGAGATTTATCAGTTTTATTCATCTTCTCAGAAAAGAATGACTTTTAATTTCATTGATCTTTCTCTTTTTCTGTTTTCAACTTCATTAATATCTGCTGGTTGTTCTCATTTTATTTTTTTACTTATGTTGGTTTAACTTGCTTTTTCTGTTTTAGTTTCTTAAGTTAGAAACTTGGGTGATTGATTCAGGCCTTTCTTTTCTACTACAGGCATTTAGAGCAATAAATTTCCTGTTAAGTACTGAATTAGTGGCATTGTACAAATTTTGATATGTTTTCATTTTCATTCAGTTCAAAATACTATGAAGGTTTTCTTTTGATTTCTTCTTTGACTCACAAATTATTCAGAAGTATGGTAGTTTCCAAATATTTAGGGATTTTCCATATATCTTTTTGATACTTGCTTTTAACTTAATTCATAGTCACGAAACATGCTTTGTATGATTTAAATCCTTTTAATTTTTTCAAGAGCTGCTTTATATGGTTTATCTTGGTAAATGGTCCATGGACACTTTAAAGTAACAGGTATTTTTCTGTTGTGTGGAGTGTTCTAACAATGTTAATTAAGTCGAGTGGTTGTGCCACTGAAACTTTCTATATCCTTACTGATTGTACTTATTCTATCAATTATTTAGAGAGGGGTATTGGAAATCTTCAATTGTAGATTTGTATATTTTACATTCTTTTGTTCAAAACTAAGTCTCTGAAATCCAGGGTGTATTTTACATTGACAGCACATCTCCGTTTAGAGCAGATATATTTCAAATGCTAAATAGACATGTGTGGCTAGTGGTTACCATACTGGACAGAACGGCTCTTGAATAACCCTATGGAACAGGTTTTTTGTGTTTTGCTTTTTTTGTTTTTGTTTTCACCTTGACTATACAGTAACCACATCTGGTTTTCTGGTCCTCCTAAAAATTCTGTGACCCAATATTTTTCAATAATCGTGCTTGCAAACAAGAAACCTAAACAAAATATATACATTACAGAAAAAAATTCTGAATGGGTTAAATTCAAAAATAAAAACAATAGGAAACCTAGAAGAGAATCTAGGATCAAAGTCAGAGACCATCCTAAGAAAGAAAAAGGAGAAGCTATAAAAACAAAGACAGATATACTGACCAACAAAAATTAGCAGAGAAATAGACAATATATTTGGGGAAATATATGCACAAAGCAGAGAATAAAACAAGTCCAAATAGTCTGATTTGATGAGGTACCAAATTAAGATTATAAGAGTATTAATCTTTTTCTCTTGTCCACTATTCACACTTGTACAAATATTCTCAAATGTTACTAAGTTATTCGGTTATCAGTTAACATAAATATACTCTTGGAAATGTTAACCGAACAAAAGGGTCTTAATTTGGCACCAATGTCATATCCTCTGACCTTCAGCCTTCAAAAGAAGTCTATATTCTGACCAGCTGCCTCATCTCTTAATTTATTACACTGGTAATAAGTTTATAATTGACATCTGATTCCAAAATGCTTTAAATACACATAACTCACATCACCACTGAGGAGCAGGAATTACTTATTTGGTTGGTAAATTTTTTTTTTTTTTTTTCTTTGAGACAGAGTCTCACTCTCTTGCCTGGGCTAGAGTGCCGTGGCGTCAGCCTAGCTCACAGCAACCTCAAATTCCTGGGCTCGAGCGATCCTCCTGCCTCAGCCTCCCGAGTAGCTGGGACTACAGGCATGCGCCACCATGCACTAATTTTTTCTATTTTTAGTTGTTTGGCTAATTTCTTTCTATTTATAGTAGAGACGGGGTCTCACTCTTGCTCAGGCTGGTCTTGAACTGCTGACCTTGAGTGATCCACCCGTCTCGGCCTCCCAGAGTGCTAGGATTACAGGCGTGAGCCACCGCGCCCGGCCGGGTTGGTAAATTTGAGAAGGATATAATATAAGCCAGATTCAGCTTCCACCTTTCTTTTACATGGGAACTCCAAGAGAAGTTTCATGTTGTATTCAATTTTGTTCTTTCTGGAAGTTCTGCCCCTATGAGAAAGTCAATGCCTTGCTCTTTTCTTTTTCTCTGAAGTCAGTAAGCTTTCTCTTTCATGGTAGAAAGAGGAAAATGCAGGGCAGGAAAAGCCTACCTCGAAAT
>NW_012150875.1:2142126-2145354 GCF_000956105.1 Propithecus coquereli
AAAACACAACCCAACCCTAGGAATATACTTAATCAAGGAGGTGAAAGATATCTACAAGGAAAACTACAAAACACTTTTAAAACACAAATTAAAGAAGTCATAGATGACACAAACAAACGTAAAAACATCCTATGCTCATGGACCGGAAGAATCAACATTTTTAAAATGTCCATACTGCCCAAACTAGTTTACAGATCAATGCAACTCCCATCAAAATACCACCGTTTTTCACAGACCTAAAATAAACAATCCTGAACTTCATATGGCATCAAAAAAGAGCCTGAATAGCCAAAACAACCCTAAGCAGAAAGAACAAATCTGGAGGTCCCACATTACGTGACTTCAAATTATACTATAAAGTTATAGTGAACAAACCAGCATGGTATTGGTATAAAGGTAGACACATATACCAATGAAACAGAAAACCCAGAAATAAAGCCATATAGCTATGGCTAACTGATTTTCAACAAAGCATACAAAAACATACATTGGGGAAAGGACACCCCATTCAATAAAAACTACTGGGAAAATTGGATAGGCACATGCAGAAGAATGAATCTGGATCCCTGTCTCTCACCATACAAAAAAATTCACTCAAGATAGATTAAAGATTTAAATGTAATACCTGAAGCCATAAAAATTCTAGAGGAAAATATAAGAAAAACTCTTCTGGAGATTGCCCTAGGCAAAGAATTTGTGATTAAGACCCCAAGGGTTCATATATAGCAACAACAAAAATAAGTAAATGAGACTTAACTAAAAAGTTTCTGTACAGCAAAGGAAATAATCAACAAACAACCTAGAGAATGGGAGAAAATATTCACAAACTATACATCTGACAAAGGACTAATATCAAGAATCTACAAAGAGCTCAAATAAATCAATCAGAAAAAAACAAATAACTCCATCAAAAAGTTGGTGAAAGACATGAACAGTTTTTTCAGAAGAAGATAAACAAATGGCCAATAAACATATGAAAATATGCTCAACAACAGGCAAATGCAAATTAAAACCACAATGAGATACCACTTTACCCTGTCAGAATGGCCAATATCAGCCAGTAAAAAAAACAATAGATGTTGGTGTGGATGCAGATAAAAAGGAATGCTTATACACTGTCGGTGGGACTGCAAATTAATACAGACTCTATGGAAGGCAGTATGGAGATTCCTCAAAGAAATAAAAGTAGACTCACCATTCAATCCAGCAGTTCCACTACTAGGTATCTATCCAAAGGAAAAGAAGTCATTTTATCAAAAAGACACGTGCACTTGAATGTTTATCACAGCACAATTCCCAACTGCAAGATGTGAAATCAACCGAAGTCTCCATCAATTCATGGGTGGATAAAGAAAATGTGGTACCCATGGAGTACTACTCAGCCATAAAAAGGAATGAAACAATGTATTTTGCAGCAACTTGGATGGAAAATCTCCAAGGAGATCATTATCCTAAGTGAAGTATCTCAGGAATGGAGAAACAAATACCACATGTTCTCATATATAAGTGGGAGCTAAACAAGGGGTATACATGGTCACAAAGTGGTATAATAGACATTGAAAACTAAGAAGCGGAGAAGCTGGGAAGGGGTGTGGGATAAAAGTTTGACTTTCTGGTACAATGTACACTATTCTGGTTTTGGGTACACTGAAAGCCCTAACTTCAGCATTATATAATTCACCCATGTAACAAAAAAACACTTGTATACCGTAAATCTATTGAAATTTTAAAAAACCAATTGGTATGTTACAAACACGCACACACAAACACACAAAGTGCTTACCAAAACCCCCCTGCAAACCAGAATTCTATAGCCAGCAAAAATACTCCTCAAAAATAAAGGAAAATACATTTTGAGAGCTAAAATAGAGAAAGAAAAAGGAAAACCCAACTTAGAGAATTGGTTACAGACACTCTCTCTAAAGGAAATACTAAAATGTCTTACAGCCAGAAGAAAAATGATCCTATATGGAAGATGGAATATTATAGGAAGGAGTAAAAAGCAACAAAAAAACTTAAATGTATATTAAGTATATAAAACAATGTTCCACAGTGTTAAAAGATAAATGGATTTGCAATACATGATAATAGTGCATGGGGTAATGGTGGTAGTAAATGAACTTAAAGCATTCTAAATTCTATGTAGTACCTGGGAAGGAATACAAGCATCTATTTAAGGGACACTGATAAGGGACATTGTTATCATTTCTAAGGTAACCACTAAAGGAATAGTGAAAGAATATATAACTACCAAGCTAATTAAAGAGGGGTGTAATGTTTTATTTTAATCAATTCAAAAGAAGTAGGTAAAAGGGAGAGGGGAGAGGGGCACACCCAGCACAGGGTGGACAAACAGCACAAAGTAAGGTTGTATATTGAAAGCTACATAACAATAATCACATTGAATGTAAAATATATTAAATCCTTCAGATTTTATTTCAAAATATTAAGGGGGTACAAGTATGGAGCAATTGTATAATACTGAAGTCAGGGTTTTTAGTGTGCCTGTCACCCAGAGTAGTGTACATTGTACCCAACAGATAAGTGTTTATCCCTCACCACCCTTCCACCCTCCCCTCCCCATCTTAGTTTCCAATGTCCTTAACATAGTGTCCAATATGACCATGTGTATTCACCTTTTAGCTCCCACTTATAGGTGAGACATGTGGTGTTTGTTTTTCCATTCCTGAGATACTTCACTTCGGATAATGGACTTCAGTTCCATCCAAATTGCTGCAAAAGACATTATTTCATTCCTTTTTAGCTGAGTAGTACTCCATGGTGTGTGTGTGTGTGTGTGTGTGTGTGTGTATCACATTTTCTTTATCCACTCATCAACTGATGAATATTTAGGTTGATTCTATATCTTTGTAATTGTGAATTGTGCTGCAATAAATATTCAGGTGCAAGTGTCTTTTTGATGCAGTGACTTCTTTTCCTATGGGTAGATACTGAGTAGTGGGATTATATTTCACCCCAAAATATATACCGGTCTATTGACTATTTTGAATCAAAGGAACTTAAAAAAACAGCATGTGCAAGAAGATCACTCTGATCTTCATTCTGTCTCTAAAAAGCAGAAAATGAAAGTTCTATGTTAAAGATATCTTCCCTATACCAAAAGGAAAGTAACATTCTTATCCTAAAGGATGGGAAGTTAAAGTCAAGAAAAACCCATATAAACCAATCTTGTTAAACTAACTGTTCTCTTCCTAGTCACTTCTCTAC
>NW_012150875.1:2149631-2181989 GCF_000956105.1 Propithecus coquereli
GATGAATTAATTCAAACAAAAAAACAAAATCTTTAAGAATATACTAAAGATCCTCATAAAAATATGAATACATGGCATTATTCCTAATATTAATGGGAGGACTTAACATTAAAAATCAATTCCTTCCTAAAATGAACATCTGAATTTCCAAATTTCAAAGCAATTCCAATAAAAACACAAAAGGATATTTTGAGAAGTTGGCTAATTCTTTTAAAATTTATATGGCAGAATTATGCTGTTCTAATAACTAAAATAACTTACAAAAATCTCAGAGAAGAAAAATCGCTTTATGTGATACTGAACATATTATAAAGTCACAATTACTATAAAGAGTGGAGTATTAAAAATGGGAAACAGACAAATGGATCAATAAAACAAGACAATCCAAATGCATACGCAAGCACATATAGGAATCTCATATGAGTAACATAGTTTTGCAAATCAGAAAGGGAAAGGTAAACTGATTGATAAGTGGTATTGGGAAAATTGACTTGCCATACATAAACAAATTAGACCTCTGTCTTGCATTTAAAAAAAAAAACTCTATAAAGTTAACTACCTGAATGTAAAAAGTGTTTAAAAAGTTTTAGAAGAAAACACAAGAGGATATGATGTTCCAACAGGGAAGAATTTAAGCCATAAAAAGCACAAAGCATAAAAAGTAAGGGCAGGTGCAGTGACTCAGACCTGTAATCCCAGAACTCTGGGAGGCCGAGGAGGGAAGATCACTTGAAGCTAGGAGTTTGAGACCAACCTGGGCAACATAGCAAGACCCCATCTCTACAAGTTTTGTGTGTGTGTGTGTGTGTGTGTGTGTGTGTGTGTGTGTTTTTGTAAATCAGCGGGGAGTGGTGGCATGCACCTGTAGTCCTAGCTACTTGGGAGGAGGCCGTAGGTATGGCTTGAGCCCAGGAGTTCAAGGCTGCAATGATCTGTGATTGTGCCACTATACCCAGTCTGGGCAACAGAGTGGGACCCAGTCTCTAAACAAAGAGAAGTAATAGATTTAAACGTGTACATCATTAGACAGTGATGTAAGAGGCAGCATACTAGAAAAAAATTGCAATGGAATAAGAGACTAAGGATGAACATAAAAATAACTGCTATGAAGAACTGACAAATCAAGGAGAAAAAGCAATCATCCAATAGCCAAGTGGAAAAGCATAAGAATAGGTCATTTGGAAAAGAAGAAACTCAACCGGCTAATAAAGAAATGAATGACCTCCGTAGTAATCAGAAATGCTAATTAAAACAACCTTCTACCAGACTGGCAAAAACTAAAGAGCCTGATAATACCAAGTCTCAGTGGGAATATGGAAAATTGGAAATCATGTATGTAACTTCTGGTAGGACATAAATAACTGCACTTTGAAAAAGAGTTTGATGACATTGGGTAAAAATTTAAATGTGTATACCATATTACACAGTAGTTCTACTCCTAATTTACAGAAACTCAAAAATACAAAGGAAGTATAAAAATATTTGCAGCATTGCTACTAATATCAAGAAATTGAAACTGCCTCTATGTCAATGTGGTGGGGGAGGAGGTGGATAAACATGAAATGTAGCATAATGATACAACTGAAGACAGTAGCTGAATGTAATGAACAAGATCTTTATCTCAGAATGTGGTGTATCTCAAACAATACAGAGCCAAAAAAGTTGCAGAATAAAGCATATAGAAATTACTTACGTAAAATTTAAACTATACACAATAAAAGACTATATACTGTTATGCATGTGTATATATCTGTGTCTGTGTAAGAATACATGGCACTTTAAAAGGATACACATATTGGACCTATGAACATGGATGATTTGCACAAGCAGGAGAAAAAGCCTAGGGATAAGGAATAAAAGTGATCAAAAGAAGAAAAAAAAGTTTTGGAGGAGTATAATAAAGCATGGTCTCTGGACCAATTACATTAAACCATATTGAGAATACAATGGATCAAATTAATCCAGTTCTATTGCCTAAGGTTCCACATACATTCATATATACCTTTTCAATCACCACCACCCTTAGGACAGGACAAAAGGGGCCCCTGCCATGGGCTCTATATAGTGCAATCTCTCTTTCTCTCAATCTCTTTCTCTCCTAAAGAGCACACAGCTATTTCTAGTCACTCAGAACCCAACACTAAACACTAAACACTAAACACTAAACACTGGCTCAGCAAGTCCTATAACCAAGAACATATTCACTCTCCTAACTTACACCCTTCAGGACCCAGAGAAACACTTCCGTTGCCTGTGCCCTTGAAAGAAGGGGACTGCAGTTAATTACGCTATTCTATTTGCTTTGCATATGTAAGACATCTTCCATAATGAAAGTTCAAAGGAGTCAGGTACAGAGTGGAAAGCCACAATGCAGAGAAGGCTGTCGGTCGTGCTAAAGCTAATATTTTAGTCTGCTTCAGAACGAAGGTAGCATTTGAGCAATGTAAGTGCTTAGATAAGAGGAAAAAAACGTATTAGCTGAGAAAATTCTCTGGCAGAACGAAAACGTAGTTGATTCTTGCATAACAAAGCATTACTTCCCAACAGTGCCAAATGTCCATTTTCTTGCTTCTCTTTGTACTCCAATTTGTGACTCTGGAAATACTAGCAACTTAGTGCATGGTATTTGCAACAGTTGCACGTGGTGGTTCAGGAAAATTGTGCAATTCGTTATTGTTTAATTTACACAAACATAGGCCTCGACATAAACTATACGAGCATGCTGTGGACGCTACAATGGCAGTTGCATGGCAAGCAAACGCCAGAATGATGAAGAAATTAATTCTCCTTTTTCCCCCTTTCCTTCCGGGAGGGGGAGGGGGAGGGGCCACTCCCGGGCTCTGCCCTTCCCCAGGCGGAACCAACGCGGGCCAGGCGAGGCCGCTACGTCTCCCGCATACTTAATCAACGCTGCTGCCAAAGCCAACCAACAACCACGGGGACGAGCCCTGCGGAACAAAGTCGCGCCACACCTCATGCGACGGTCCCCACCCTCAGGAAAACACAGGCGCCCAGAGCAGGGGTCCCCGGGGGCCTCCCCAGGCCTCTCCCGCACGGGGCAGGCGCCCCGGCTCCCTCCGCCCGCATCGCCCGGCCCAGCCCGGGCGCTCGACCCCGCGACCCCGCTAACTACCCAGGGGCGGACCCTCCCCCGCCCCGCCCCCCGACTTTCCAACGGCCACCGCGCGTCGCGCCCCCGCTCGGAGACCAGCAGCGGCACAGCGGAGCCTCCGACACGCCGCGGGGCGGCGCGGGACCGTGCAGGTGCTGAGGAAAAGCCTCGCGCCGCGCCCCGCCGGAACCCTCCCGGGGCCGGAGCCCACGCCCGTCACGCCAGCCCACGAACGCCGCACGACCCGTCCCGGCGACTCCCGTTCAGCCCGAGGGCCGCGGAAACGCTGCCCGCCCCGCTGGCTGGCCGTTTCCACAAAGGCTCCGCCTCGACCGTTGGAGGCCGCCCGCCCACAGAAGCTGCACCCTCCCTCCGCGCCCTGCCCTCAGGGAGGCCCACTCGGGCTCCGGGCTCAACCTACTGGCTAGAGAAGGCCTCCTGCGTCGAGTCCTCGAGAGCCTCCGAGGCTGACGGTGGCCGCCGCGTCCTCTCACCTCAGGGACCGCCGCGGCGCCTCAGGCGGCCAGCGGAAGGCGGGAAGCGCCTGTCCAATCGGCGCTGCGTCTGGTCGGTGGTGCGTCCAATCAGCGTCAGCGCCAGCCAGGCCCCCCCCACCTTGTGCCCGCCAAAGTGCAGCGGTCGCCGGAGGCCGGGGCCACGCCCGCGGCTCCCGGGGGTAGGCCGGGGCCCGTACGCCGCTCCTGGGTGAAGGCGCCAGCAGACTCTCCCCCGGGCCCCGCTTCCCAGTCTCTGGCTCCCGCGGGCTGCGGTGACCCCGGGGCCGCCCCGGGACGGGCGCTCCGGAAGGGACGGAAGGGGTGCGGCGGGCCGGGGTCTCCACAGAGGTCTGCGGACGCGGCCTGGCTGCCCCCGGAGGCGCCCGTGGGGCGGGCGGGGAAGCGTCGACCTTGTACTCGTGGACTCTCTCGCGTGTTTCCACCTGAAGTATCAGCGTCCATCCGAGCCAGGGCTGCCTGTGGTGCAGAGACCGCGAGCCACCAGAAATGGGCGGGGACAGTCCCCCGCGGCTGGAGAGCGGCATGCTGGGGCTGTGCGAACCGGATCGGACCCGCGTTCTGCACCGAGACGTGCTGCGCGCGCCGGGCCGGGGCTGCGCTTCTTAACAGCCCCCTCATTAGTCAATCCTGGGCCGGCCTCAGCCGGAATCGCCATCCCCTGTGGCCTGTTCAGCGGCAATCATGAGCTTCCTCCCCCCTTTTTAAACATATTACAAGTAATGCTGCAGTAAACAACTTTTGGGCTATCCAACATTTGTTTGGATAAATTTCTGAAAGTGGAATTGCTGTAGCGAAGGGTATGTAGGGTTAAACTTTTTACAGATGTCGCCAAATCAAAATTTAAAATATTTTAGTATCACCTGCACTTCCTAAAAGGCACCACCTGTTTAAAAATACTGGGTTATAATTTAAATGTGCAGTGGAAAACGATTGGAAAAATAAACTCGAGGGAATAGATTTAAGAGCACCGAGGCCGATGAAGTCACGTACCATAATATAAACTCTCAAAAGTGTGTTTAATATTCTGCTTAGCCAGCGTTACAGACTTCTTGACAACTCTGTAACTACCTCATTGAACTTAATTTTGAACTCTTAATCGCTTAATTCAGAGCTTACAAATTACATATGCAACCTAACGTACAGGGATTCGGGGGAATTTTATATACTCAAGGTTTTCATTGTTTTTGAATTTGCTTTTGAATTAGTCACACATTTAAGTGTTAATAATGTATAATACAAAATGTAAGACCGTAGAGTGTGTCAACCTCATGACCTGACAATTTTGCATAACTATTTTCACATGTAGTTTTCCTCGAATAGATTTAAGATCCTTCATGATGGAGTTGTGAGTGCAGAGAAATTTTACTAATAAACTTGAAAAATTAACAGTAGTGATTTTTCACCTTGCCCCTTTTTACTAGAGAGAAAGCTGGTAGAGCCCTTTTTATTGTTTCATGTGTTCAGAAAGGCTGGGAATTGTTTAGTAAACATCAGTAAACTACAACATGGAAGAAGAAAGTATATTACTCTTTAATCTTACTTGAATTGTCTTTTAAGGGCTTTACATCGTAGTGTTTGATGAAAAACCTTATCAATCACAATCAAAATTTGGCTTTCCATTAAATTTAGCAAGCACTTACTGGGAACATTGTATTAATATATGCCATGTCACAGGCAGAGAGAGCATGGACTTTGGTATACGTTTGAATGCTCAATCTGCTGCTTACCAGCTGTGGAACTTTAGGTGAACTACAATCGTTGTGTCCCTTCATGACAGGGGATACATTCTGAGAAATGTCTTGTCAGGCGATTTCATCACTGTGCGAACATCACAGAGTGTACTTACACAAACCTAGATTGTGTAGCCTACTACACACCTGGGCTGTATGGTATGGCCTATTGCTCCTAGGCTACAAACCTGTACAGCAGGTTACTGTACTGAATACTGTAGGCAATTAAACACAATGGTGAGCATTTGTGCATCTAAACATACAAAAGGTCCAATAAAAATATGGTATTATAATTTTATGGGACCACCAATGTATACATAGTCCATTATTGACTGAAATGTCGTTACATGGCCCATGACTGTACTTAAATGTGAGTTTCATTCTCTTCAGCTAAGAAAATGGAGATATTGCCTACCAGGTGGCATAATTTTCAGAATTAAATGAAATTCAATACATAAAGCACCTAGCACTGTGGCCAAATAAGGGAGTATACAGTAAGTGTTAGTTTCCTTGCCCCTGTGTTCAAGGTGAGGGTTACAGTCCAAGGGGGAAGGCAGACACCCACTAATGACTCCATACACAAGCACTGTAAGAGAGGCACAGTAATTATCACATCGCCTGTGTTCCCCTAGAGCTTTTATTACATGTAATGGTGACCTGGCATATAGGATTGTTCTTTCCATTTCTCAAAGACATACACAACTCTGCTTCTGAAGCTGAGGCACAATTGTAAAATCTAGTTGTCTTGCCAAGGCCCTATATTTATGTTTTTAAAAGGGATAAAACTTATGTATGAAATGATTTAAATAATCAAGTTTCTAAAGCTGTCTTCTATAATTAGACTACAAGAAAAAATAACATAGTCCAGCTTAATAGAAGAGCCCACAGCCATTTTTGCACATATGCTTTAATACTTAGGCTTGCATAAAATAATTTTAAATGACATTAAGATATGTTTGGGGAAACAACCCAGCGATTGCACAATCCACTATAAAATTTTAACATCTAAGCAATATAACTGTGTTTTAGGTTCTGAAAGTTCTCAAGTTGTTCTCCAACTTCTTTATCAACTAGGCAAGTATATTTAAGCTTTTAAATTTCAAAATGTTGATATTTTTAAAAAGGCACCTTGAAGTCCTCTTAATATTGAAGATTGTATATTTATTTCATAACTTTATATTTCATGACCTTTTTGGCAAGTGACTTTCACATAGATTATAAGATTCTCTACATGCCTTTAAACAATACATTTGGCAGCTCTAACTCATACCTGAATATTCTGGACACTGTCATGAACTCTGGGCGGGGCCAAGGGCCTAGCAGCCAGGGCCCGCACAGGCTTGCTGACCTATTTGGACAGTTTATTAAACAGCAGGAAACGCAACCAGGCTTCTCTCTCTCCTGCATGTCAATACAGTGCACAGTGCTAATAGCCAGAGCTTGTGCAATTTAATCACAACATTTTAAATCAAAATTCAGTGTTCTTAGATCAAAAGAAACCCATCCCTATTCTCAGAATTTTAAAAACACAGAGGCTGCAATTATCAGTAACAAATGGGTTAAAAGGCAAAATGCATACTTTAAATATTGATTTGACAAATGTCAATAAGAATTTAAAAATTTAGAGTTAATTCACTGGCGACAGATATTACAAAACTGATCAAACTAGTTTCAAGTGTAGCATAAAGAAACTTCACAAATTGGAGATCTTGTCCATTTTGGCTGCGTTTTTCACACCTCAGTTCTAGCACCTGTTGTCAGAGAGACCACTGCTCAGCACCAAAAGATCTCATCAGCTCCTCAATGGGAGTTTTAAGTAATTGCAGCGTTCTGCAGAGGACAGTGGTCCCAACTAACTGGAGGTTTAGAAAACATAATAAAAGCATTTAATATTTTAAAACTGGGCAACAAATCCAGAAAATGTTAGAAACTCTCCTATCTGAAGGCACAAAGAATAAAGTTGGCAGGTAGCTGATAAAAACATGACATATAAATGTAATTTAAAACAATTTAAAAGTATAAATATTTGTGAATTATTTTTCCTCCAGTGCTCTGGCTATTGCTGAAAACACCTTCTATTTCCACTTGGTAACTGGACTCTGAAAAAATGAATGCTGGAATTTTCTGATGCTTAGGAAGAAATAAAAAGAGTCACCTTAATCATCGAAAAGGTAATTGCAAAGGGCACTGTTGCCTGAAATCCTATAGTCACCTGAAAATTTAAATAACTTAAGGCAGGATTTCTTTAAATGTTTAGGTAGTTTCAAACCTAAACAGAATGGCCTGATAATATGTAGATACCTAATTATCAAACGTACAAGAGAAATACATGAAATCAGAAGAGTGACTGCAGACAAAGGGCTGTTTTGTTAGTTTAAAAGTTTGAAGCTTTCTTCCTCGTTCAGCTGTTGATGTAAGAGACGCATAGCCTAACCAGGGCAGCCTCAATGCCCAGGAATGGTTGTGTGATGACTGATGAGACATAAATTTCTTGCCTATTAATAGTTTCCAGTGTTAAAAGGCTACAGACATTGGCAAGCAAACGTGGTCTCAGGTTTTCCTTGTCCTGGGGCAGGAGTGCCAAAAGGGGCCACGGTGGGGGTCACACTGCACATTCTGTTTACAAGGAGCACAAACACACAACAGAATAGACCTTTTTGCAAGCTTATTAAGTGTAGAATGTTCCTGCGGCGGCATCCACTACGGGGGAAAGGTCCCGACAGCACAATAATAAATAACAGCTACGTTTAGAGAAGCATTCAGGACACATGCAAAAGGCCTTCCTAGCAGACTCAGGCCTTCAAAACAAAATCCTGTCCGGGCCCTCCTTGGAGGGGCCAACACTCCCATGCACCTACCCACCCACCACCCTCCCGCAACACATTACACAATTCGACCTGGCCTTCTGGCCACCTGAGGCTACCTTTTAGACCAAGTGACACAGACGTTTCAAGTATAAGGCAAGGCGGGCCATTGCAGTGAGACCTAGCAGCAGAAATCGAAGTCAGACGATCTGGGGGACAGAAGGGGCGGGGAGAACGACCCCCTAGATGTGAGAGAGCCCAGCACAGAAATGACAGCAGGTGCGGCTTAGATGCGGAGGCTCCAGGTTCCTGGCCCCCGCGAGCTCAGATGAAGTGGATCCAGCTCTCTTCACACTCTCCGCGTGGCATGTGCAGTGCGTGGCTGCGACACGTGAGGCTGTAGTCGCGGCTGTCGTTGTTGTCCCAGTACTCGGCACCAGCCACTCGGTAGCGCAGCGCGAAGTGCACGCGTGAGCCGAGCTCCAGCAAGAAGGGCGGCACCGGGAAGCCGAAGGCGAAGACATCCTCCGTGCCCTCGGCACCGGCGGGCCCGCGCCAACGTGCCACCGCTTCGTGGGCGCTGCGCCAGCCAGAGAAGGTATAACGCACGGCCACCTGCTTCTCGAAGGCCACGTTGCTCACGCGCACGGTGCCGCTGATGCCCAGGTCCGAGCAAGTGACACGCTCCAGGCACACGAGCTGCCGCCGCAGGCGCTCCTCAAAGTCCGCGGCCTCGATGGGCGGCGGGAAATCGGGCACCAGGCACTGCAGGGTGAACTCCAGGTCCTGGCTGCTGCAGCACAGGTCCGAGTTGATGGCGAGCCGCGACAGCACGTGCAGCGGCACGGACGGATCATCGCCCGCGTTGAACACCTTGACCTGCGCCAGCTCCAGGCCCAGCGCGTCGGCGAAGCGCACGCGGTGCTGCCGGCTGCAGCCGGGCCGACACGCAGCGCCGGGCGCGCCCGCGGCCTTCTGGCGGCGCTCGGGGGAGCTGGGCAGCGAGCGTGCCCGCCGCAGGATGATGGGCCGCAGGTGGGGGTCGCAGCCCGACGGCGCCCGCACGGGCCGTGGCGCGCAGCCCGGGCTCTCCGGGGGCCGACAGGGCCGAGGCTCCAGGGCCGCGCCGCCGTCCAGGTCCGAGAGACAGCTGCAGCTCCGGGGCGCCGGCTTCCAGGAGCCCCGGGCGGGCGGGATCACGGAGCCTGGGCCCCTTGACATGGCCCAGCAGCCGTCGGAAGACGGGGGAACAGAACCGAGGGGCCGCCTCCGACCTGTTCCGGTGGTGCTCAGAAGCCGCTGAGTCCCCGCGGCGTCTGCGACCTGCTGGGCACCCCGGGAGCCCGCTGCGCTCGCCCCTCGCCCGCCACCTTTCCCCTGGAGTCCTGGCCTAGGCCGTCCGGCTCTTGCAGCAGAAAAAGAGCTTACTTCTAAAGGGGCGAATTCTTTCTCTCGCGGAAGGTCCCCGAGGCCGTCCGGGGAGCGCAGGGTGGCGCCTCTTTTTTTTTTCCTTCCTCGGAGGTTCTTACCAGAAGGCCGAGTTCCGGGCGGCCCCTCCCACCTTCCCCGTCGGCCGCGTAACTCGCCCGGCTGCCGCTGCACCGGGCGCCACTTCCCGGAGCGCCTCGCCCCGCCCCTGGTGACGCCGCCCGCCGCCCGAGCGCAGCCGGAGCCCCGCGCGCCGCCGCCTCCTGCCGCTGCCGCAGCTCGCCGCAGTCTGGGCTCCCGGCGGCCCCGTCACGTGTCCGCTGCGGCCGCAGGACGGGTCTGATCAATTTCTGCCCGCATCTGCCTGGACGCTGCGCCTATCGACCGTAGGTAGTGTCTGCGCAGTGCAGGGCGAGGCGGGTGCATGCTGCGTGTCCTTGGATGGATGGTTAATGGCGGGGGGACAAGCGCGGCCTCGCCAGCGGCCGGTCCCCCGGTGATTGTCGGCGTGCAAACGGGCCACCTCTTCGGACACATGCACCGCACCGGGGGGTCCCGGCCGGGCGGGGGGCCTGGCTGCGCGAGGAGGCGTCTCGTCCACGCGGCGCCGCGACGGACCGCGGGTTCCCGGGAGGGTGGGGGCCGCGCGGCCTGGGCCCGCCCCGGCGTGATGCGAAGAGGAAGGAGAGCAGCAGGAGTTAATGCCCCCGTGGATCTTGCAGTTGCCCGTAATCGGCCTCTGCCGCTTGGGGAGCATTTTTCTAGACTGAATCTCTGATTTTTAGCTTTGCTTCTGTGCGAGCCCGAACCAGGAAGCCTGGGAGCTCGTTTTGTTCATCCTCAGGGCCCTGCGGGCGTTCGTTTCTCTCACCCGGTAACTGCACGGGCCTTTGCTGTAAGGCTGTCGGGTGTAAATGACGGGTAAAGATGCAGGCGCCTTTTCTAGAGAGCAGTTTCGGGCCAGGCATTCCATCGAAGTTTTCTTTCTGCTGTCTAGAAGGACAAAGCCAGAAGAAAACCAGACTAATGAAAGAGCATTACTCTGGTGAAGAACATTTTCCACATCTAAAGTGAGTCAAGCCTATTGATTATGGTATAGTTCATTAATTAGGAGCCCCCCTGTGTGATTGTATTACCATCATATATAAACCAACTAAAGGCTTACGTGATCATTGTGGAAAAAATACAAGAAAGTTTCAGAAAGAAAATTAAAATCTTCTGTAATCCCATTTCTTCCATTTTACAGAGGCAGGGAAGTTATAGCAGAGAGTAGTATTCAGTGTCTCATCAGTGCACTTTTAATAGGCCACTCAAAATAAGAGGGATAACAGTGACCTGTGGTATGGGTCAGCAACGCTTCTCAAACATTATATAGTATGTAATATGTATCCATAATATGTATTCACAAACACTATATAGCATGTAACATGTGTACATATATGGAAACCTTTTCTTCCCCCCTGTAGTTTCAGCTCCGTGAAAAGGGGGACATGTGCATAATCCCTGCCATTTCCTAGGTACTTTTGTAAATATTTGTTGAATGAACATGGGAGCTTTGGAATAACACTTGACTTTATTTAGCCTCCCAAATTTCCTCAATGTATTTCCAAGGAGATTATACGTGTGTTGTATAGGGACAGAGAGGGATAGAATCTATTCACAGTATTTATAGTAGTATGATCCTGTTATCCAATATCTACTATGATAAACAAGTAAGCAGAAAAGACTAAACTATAAACGTAAGACAGTATCTCCCTCCCCCAATGTTTCCAACTCAGAGTACAAACTACTCCATGATCATAGCCCCAATATTTCAATGCTGTGCAAATAGTATTGTGTTGGTTTTCACTTTAAAAAAAAATAATGATAGGACCATTTGCAATCAATACTGACAGCACTCTATTGCTTCTAGTTCCGGTGGTGAAGAGTCCTTTCCAAATATAAGAGGAATAAAGAAGTCACCTCCCCAGCTGTCATCATCTTCCAACAGATTGAGCAAGAGTATTTTGAGCACTACAGAAAAGGTGATGTAAACTTAGAAGAAAAACCTTAGACTTGTTCTGGTTTTGTTTGTTTGTTTGATGTGTGTGTGTGTGTGTGTGTGTGTGTGTGTGTGTGTGTTCACAGGTAATAACCGCATGCCTGTTTTTTAGACAGTCCATCAAACCCTAAATGATGATCAGCCGTGTGATTTTTTCAAGAAAAGGAGTAGGGTGAATGAATCTCATCAGAAAAGCAGGTAAACAGTTTTAGTATAATTGTTTTATCTTGCAAAAGGCACATTGTCTCAGTTCTCCAGATTGAATATGTGGACTTAAAAAAAAAGGTCTGTGGATAGGAAATATACATTTATATTTTTATGTAGCAGAAATGAATGTAAAAGTGGTTTCAAACATTATTAGTTGGTAAGGACTCCAGAGTTCATAATTCTGGCAGTGTTAGCAGAATCTATAATTTTGGGCAAGTCCCTTCTTTACCTTTCTGTGTTAGTTTCCTGTGGTACAGGAGGATGCTGATAGTAATTAACTCTATGGATACACATTGACAGCTAGGAGAAAACAAAAGTTCTAGCAGCGTTAGTTATGAATCCTGAATAATGGCCGTTCCTTCATCTTTTCATTCACTCATTCAACATTTGTCGAGCACATGTTGTACTTTTGACAATGATATAACATTCTCCATGTTTATTAATTAAGAGGTAATATGTTCTCAAATAATTGCTTAGTTTGGTTAAAACCAATGGACAAAATGAACCTCTGAGGTTCCCAGAAAGCATGTTTACCACCCTTTTCTGTTCATCCCATCTGACTTATATTATAGAGATGTAGTATCAATCTTAGTCAAATGCTGTGTTCTTGGCAAATAAATTGAAAAGAAGATGTTTTCAACTCTGATGTGAGATTCCGCCTCAGAATAAATTACCCCAGACAGAACCAGTTGCTGCAGTGGTAATGCACACAGTGTTCCTTATTTCCTTTCCCCGCCACTCACAGGGTAGCTTTGACTCTGTGTTTTCATCATACGATTTTATGTCTGTTCTTTAGCACAGTTTTCCCAAGTCCGTTTCCTGTTTAAAAACATTTTAATAAACTTTGCGTTTAAGATATAGGTTGTCTGTGCTGCACTTTCACATATTAAGATTTTTCTTGGCCCAGAATCACCACTAATCAGTGATTAAACGCTGTGAAACTTGCATTTTATATCACAGTTATATCTAATTTGAAACAGGCATATGAAAGAAAGCTGTGGATTTTACTTCTAAATGTTGTTAAATACTGTTGATCGTTAACAGAACAGACCAAGAGTTCTATGATAGATTTTTTTCTAAACTTATGTTTTTCAAAGTATACACAATTGGTCTAAAACTATAAAACAAGCACTCTGATAAATGTTAATGTTTTTCTTAAATGCTAATGTTTGATATAAAATGAAATCCATACATTCATATGTATTGTTATATCATGTTTCTTAAATAGAGTATTACATGGAAAAATGTTCTGTAAAACTACTTCTTCTGTAAGGACTTTGGAGCCCTTACATTTTCTAATGCCTAGTAATAGCTGAACAGAAAAAGCATAAGTAGTGGATTCTTTTCATTTGTTTAATTGTAGCCAGACCATATTTTGTCATAGGTAGTAAGAATTGCAGTTTTATTTTTCACAGCAGTATGAATGCTGGCCCATCTTGGACTAAAGTGCAGCATCCAGAAAGTTCTGCAGGAAAAAGACAGAGTCAGCCTGAAGGATGCCGTGTTTCTTCCCGGCTGAGAAGTAGCCTTGTGGGTGTCTCCCAGCCAGCTGAGGATAAACTTAAAGAAAGCGTTTCCCCGGAAGCAAAACCTGAGAGGAATCCACTTGGACCCAGTAGGTGTCAGGGGGCCTCAGGGAACAGATTGTTTCTTGACTTTCAGTCAATGAAAATTATTAAAGAAGATGCCGATGAAGACAGTGCGAGTGATCTCTCCGACTCCGAGAGAGTTCCCATCCCCCCTTCTCCCCTCACACCTCCGGACCTGAATCTTCGAGCTGAAGAAATTGATCCAGTGTACTTCGATCTTCACCCAGGCCAGGGCCATGCCAGACCTGGATACTGTTATCCTGATTTCCTCCCACCCCCTTTTAGCTCCTGGGACCTACGGGACATGGCCCTGCTTCTGAATGCAGAGTGTAAAACCGAAGCCATGCCACGAGCGGGAGGACTTCTTGGGAAGTATATCGACAGACTTATTCAGCTCGAGTGGCTGCAGATCCAGACTATACAGTGTGAAAAAGGGAAGGGGGCCAAAGCAAGGCCCCCCACTGCCCCAGCGACCTCAGGGGCTCTGAAGAGCCCTGGGAGGAGTAAGCAGATTGCTAGCACTCTGTCCAAGCCACTACCTCACCAGGAAGGGGCTTCAAAGTCAGGCCCTTCACGAAAGAAAAATGTTCACCATGAAGTCCATCCATCATACCACATGTTAGAGGCTTCCCCCAAACCCAGTGATATACTGGGTAGCAGCAGGTTATGTTCTCAGAAGCAAACCCGTGAAATGAGGACAGAAGAGAAGAAAAAAAAATCCAGTAAGAGTACAAAGCTGCCACGTTGGGATTTGTCCTGCAATGACAGCTGTAAGGTGGAAGCCAATGGTAACATTCGAATTCCCAGACAGTCAGCCGTGATTCTGGACTCAGCGGACTCTTGCAAGGCCACCAGAACACAAGCACATGCAAATCTTAAGAAAAAGGGAAATGCAAATAGCTGTAGTCGTGCCAGTGTATCCAGTGAGAAAAAACTCAAAACAAATGGAGTGAAGCCAGCCAGTATATCCAGTGAGAAAAAACTCAAAACAAATGGAGTAAAGCAAAACACATACAAATTAAAATGATATCTGAAATGATAAATTGCAAAGACCTGCAGATACGTAAATAGTGGAGCTCTTCCAGAAGTTATGATACTGTGAATTTTAAGAAATGTTATGATTACTGACATTTAAATTGTTGATTGGCTCTTTTGTCTACCCCCATTTCCACCCCCAGTAGGTTATTTTCAAAGAGAGGTGTCTTTCAATAAGCCTTTGTTTGTGTTAACAGTCTTAAGCAAATGAGAGCCCTTTAGATAAAAAATAACCAAAGCATGTGCTGTATAAAGGAATGAAATGGCAACTCTCCAGGGGAAGAGTCAAAGAAGCTTTGCCTGTGCAGAATAGAGTGATGTTCAGCTCCCCATTTGCACACAGTGTATAAAATATTGCATGCTGTTTTTTTTATTTTTTACTTTTTGAGACGGACTCCCACTTTTGCCACCCAGGCTGGAGTGCAGTGGCATCATCATGACTCACTGCAACCTCAAACACCTGAGCTCAAGCAATCCTCCTGCCTCAGCCTCCTGAGTAGCTGGGACTACAGGCAGAAGCCACCACACCCAGCTAATTTTTCTAGTTTTAGTAGAGACCGGATCTTGCTTTTGCTCAGGCTGGTCTTGAATTACTGAGCTCAAGTGATCCTTCAGCCTCCGCCTCCCAGAGTGCTAGGATTACAGGTATGAGCCCCCGTGCCCTGCCTCATACTGTTTTAAATGGTATAGAATCCTAAACGTTTAAAATAAGACCCTTCTCACCACTGCCTCCCCTGCTTTTTCAGAAACTATTCAAGCAGAATTTCTGTTCATTTTACCCTTAGGAGAAGCTTCAGTTCCAGCTCAAGTTAGGGAGTGTGTGAATTTCTATTTTGAGCAGTCATTTATCACTGAGCTGCTTGCTCTTTAGAGACAGTGGAATCTAGTACTTTAATACATTTTCTCTGACATGAGTTTTCTTAAAAAGGGCACTTTTAAGTTTAGAGGTGGTGGTGAAGTCCATTTCCAGTTTCTCCAAGCTGAGGTTAAGATAATTTGCAGACTTTTCCATTTGGAAAGGCAATGGGTTTAAGCATGACTGTCGCTGTTTGGTGGGGCTAAGAATAAAGTATTTGACAGGCTAGAGTTGGCCTGTGAGAGGTGCCAGAGGAAAATCACCTTTTAGATTTTGTAAATGAAGGGCCTTTTACAGGATTGAAACACATGGAACCAATTTGAATGTAATAATTACTAAGTTACTGATTGGAGACCTAGATCCTGTTGTCCTTAGTCAAAGATAGTAAGTTTTAGTTTGCAAGAGCAGGTTTTTCTGATCTTGTCTGGGGATGGGGTGGGAGAGGACACATTTAAAGATGGAGGGGAAGTGGAATATGAATAAAGTTGCCAAACGTATTCTGAATGTCCTTATCTGGTCTCAAGGCTTCCTGGCTCTGCTAAAGACTTCTTATTTAACTGCAGTTTAATGCCATTTACTTGTTCCTGTAGTTGTGCTGTGAGCTTCCTTGTTTATATGTGTGAGTATCTTTAAAACCTTTGATTGACTGTTTCTTGATAAGCAGGGTATTTTAATGACTCCAGTTGATTTTATCCCTTTAAACAATTGTATTTGTTTTTGACATACATTGTTTTTCTGTTTTTTTCACCTTTTAGGCAAATGAAAAACTTGGTATTTCTCATTTGAAGATATGTAATAGCTTGCAAACTTTTCATACAGCAGTTAGTGTCATCAGACACAGCATAAAGATAACATGTATTTATAATTAAAACAATATGCAAAGGTTAAATTTTAAGATCTTTTAAAATCTGGTTTTACTCATACCAAACAACAACATAAAAAATATAAATATTTTTTATGATAGCCTTTTTCTTTCAAGACTTTATTTTCAGATTTGTACAGAGATTCCCTCTTTCATTCTTTATCATACTCCTAGAGAAAGCATGCTCTTATGCTAAGACCTTGTATCTTTTTATATGAACAAACGATGTGCATATAGTAAGCATTAGTTCCATAGTCCTCAAATGTACTCTTAACTTTTGTACTCAGTCTATATTTTGTATTTGGAAAATATAGCACTAGTCTTAATTTCCATGTGGTTCCTGAGCTGCACCCCCTGTGTACCTCGCCTGCCCTGTTTGTGAGCACAGATTAGTCCATTATCTATGGCTGGCACCTCACTTAAAAGTCTTTCTCTGCTAGATTTTTTTGCAGCTCTTTATGAAGTTTCATGGCTAATAAATGTCCATAAGCATGATATTATATATACACACCCCCCTTACGTTAATACTGAAGGGTTTATGCCGAGTTGCTGCCTTTGCCTGTAATGTGTCCCTGTGAGTGCTTTAGAGACCTGGCATCGTTAGGGGCGAAGAGGTTTCCTTTGCCTCGTCTTGGGTGCGTCTCAGCTGAAGACCATCATGATTAAGAAATTTGGAGGTACTGCCTCATGCATTTGTTCCCAGAACTTCTCATTGAAGTTGGTTGCATAATCTGGGAAATAGTTGTTCGCTTCGTGTGTTCCGTTTAAAAAGCTTGAAAAAGTGACTTTGCTTGTTTACTTTTTTGCCTCAGGTTGCTTATCAATTTCAACAAGTATTATTGTAATTGGATCAGAGCTCCTAAGGAATAACGTTAAGTTTTTTAACGTTAGGTTCATTACAGAATTGACGTAAGCACAATTTTAATGTTAAGATTTCCGACACACGTATCTAACGCATCTTAATGCACTAAATGCCGCGGATAAGAATATTGCCATTTTCAAGCCGACAACGTTGGAAAGTCGAATCATGAACTCATTCAGTTCATCAAGTCAAAACCATCGAGTGTCCTGCGATCCAATGACCGGAGTCATTGCATTTCCAAGAAGTGCCTCTCATTTCTGGGGAGTTGTTTACATGTGCCCTGCATTTAAACCAATTAATATGATCCAAGGTAAAAAAATATATATATGAAAGAAAATATTTTAGGCTTAGAATCATTTAGTAGAAAAAGTTGTAAAAAAGCACAAAAATGAACTATAAAAATATAACAGAATTTGCTATGATTGTTTAGGTTTAGGCTCTTTCCCAACTCTTTAAATGACTAAACAGGCTGAAGGTTTGTAACCAAGGTGAATGTGGTAGAATTGGTGGCCTGTGACAAAAACAGCGGGGTGGAGGATATCATTGGTCTTGCAGTAGCTAAGGGCTAACAGGAGGATGGTTTGTAGTGGTTCTTGGGCCTATTAGGAATAAGAATTCCTACATTACAATATAAAATATTGTGTATTTCTTCTTTATGCTCCTTAAGTATTTAAATAAAAATATAAAACTCTTAGTGGTACTGTATTTCAAAACAATTCAGAAGCAGTATTTATTATTTAGGTATAGGTACGGGACACTATTCAAAATGGCCTGAAGGTATTCGACATGTTCGTTCGAACATGTTCATGTTTGTTGCTGTTAAAATGATTGTATGTTTGGTTTTGTGTGTAATAAGACAGAATCTATGTAAATTATTGTGAACTTGGATTTCTCCTTCCTCGAGATCAATTAAACAGAGAAGTATTGTCTGAATTTTTCTGGTATTGTTTTGTTTGGCTTTTTATGCAGTTCTCCTTCAAAGTTTATCTTTATTTTCTCTCTGGTTATTCCAAAGAATTGCTCGGGATGAAATTCTGTGCCAACTCCTGTTTTAAAGCTAAGCGACATCCACAGCCGAAGCGCAGTTTAACCTTTCCAGATGAATCTGAGAACATTAAATTTCCTGAGTCCCTGTTCCCTCGATTACCCCCCAAGATGTGATGAAGAGTGCTCAGAGAGCATAAAATTAAAGTAACGTGATATGATGAACTTGGGCTGTAGCGTTCGCATCTGGAAACGAGCACTGTGTCTTTCAGGGAAATGGCCTGGTTAAGACATGGTGCTTCTGAACAGCTCCCGCTGCAAAGAGTCAGAAAGGCCCTTTGCTTCTCTTGCAAAACTTCCTTCTGACAATGAAGTGTATTCTTTTGAGTCCACAAAATTTGAGTCCAGTGGTGTTTAGGGGTTTAAAAAATAATTTTTTAGTATGGTTTGAAAATTAAACATGCTAGAGGTTTTAATTTTTTTTTTTTTTTTGTACAAGAAATAGTGGATTATTTTTGGATGTTGCTATTTCATTATCCACCAGGTGGTGACTAAACTCTTTCAGATGGCAGTGAATTTGCCTGTGAGTGCCTTCAAATCGAATAAAAAGATGTTTACTGGAATCAAAAAGAAATGGGAGAGAAAAGGATTGTTTTTCAGACCCAAACCATGTTCTTAATTTAACTTCACTCTGCCCTCAGAGAATGAAATGGTATATTTTATTTAGTTAAGGTCTGTAGAGGAGTCTCCTTGATTCATTGAATATTCTCATGTCATAAAACACTGTCTAGCATAGAATAATGCTCAAGGAAGTAATGTAAATCATTAATTTATAAAAATCTTCACAGAGATGCCTGTTTCCTAAAATACGATTTGAATGCTTCTGTACTTGGCAATGTAGTATTTAAGGAATTAACTATAATAACACTGGAAAATATATATGGAATGTAAAAATGGGAGTCATGAATATAATTAAAATTGTCCTAGCTTAAGTACTTAAAACTAATAACGCATATTTAACATTAGGTGACATTAAACTACTACAATTTTACACCTTGCTACTCAGATTGTGAACCCCTCCACAGATCTACTGAGTCAGAGTCTGCTTTTTAACAAGATCCTCTGCACATCAAAGTTTGAGAAACCTGCTATCCTGGTGCTTAAAAAGTCTGCACGTTGGAGTTGAGGTCACTGCTTTTACAGTGCTTTAATGGCCGGCAGGTGAGCAAGCCTTTACTTGTCTATGCTGTTTTCCTTATAGCCTAGCACTTGACTGGCTGTTTGACTCAAGAATAGATCACAAAAGTGAATGATTTATGGCCTCTGATCTGATAATCTGCTATACCAATGAGTGCTGAGGGGCTGAGGTCTCTTAGACCACATACTCATAGTCTTCAATTTTTATTTTTATTTATCAATTAGAGGCAGGATCTCACTCTGTTGCCCAGGCTGGAGCACAATGACATGTTCATAGCTCACTGCGGCCTCAAACTCCTGGGCTCAAGGGATATTCCTACCCACTACAGGCGTGCACCACCGCACCCGGCTAATTTTTAAATTGTTTGTAGAGATGGGATCTTGCTATATTGCCCAGACTGGTCTCAAACTCCTGACCACAAGCGATCCTCTGACCTGGGCCTCCCAAAGTGCTGGGATCACAGGCATGAGCCACTGTGCCTGGCCCATACTCTTCTATTTTTAAACTCCAGGAAGGAATACTCACTCTGCCTTCCCTCATCCTTGCAGCCACTTCTTCGCTTTGGCCAGGTGTAGAAGGGTCTTTACTATCTGTCGCCAAGGTTTTCCTCTAAACCCATCTCCTGAGATGACTGCCTTAATAAAGGGAGGAGAACAAAAAGGAGGGCCTTGCTTTTTTCCTGTGACGTTTTCAGTTTTCTACATACTGGAATGAAATGCCTTTTTATTCACAGAACTTATATAGTCTTGAAATAGCTTAACGGGTTTAATCGAAGATGTTCCGATTTTTGAAACGTATATATTTTTACCTCAACAGGATGGTTTTAATGTGGGAAGATAAACTGAACAGCCTCTTAAATCTCCCCACCTCCCTTTCCTTCTCCTGCCCTAAAGAAGCAGAAACAATTTATATACATAACTGCCTGGAGAAAGAGCTTGTCAAATTTACTATCAGTGTTACTAGTATCAGAATATACTTGCAAAAGGTGAAAAAGACTTCAATAATCTGCAGTGTTTGTTTGGTTTTTTCCCTAATTGCTCATCTGCAACTACATATTAGTTGACAAAATTGGGGCAAGAGATTAAAATCTCTCAAAGGAAATTTTCTGGCCGCTCTGGGTGGCTGACTCAACATACTAAAACATTAGGAACCACACTTTCTGATCAACCTATGTGACTACGAAAGCAATCAAAATAGAAAAGAAAAAAATTTCTTAGTCACTGAATATAAATCAGGGATTACAAAGGATGGATTATTTTATTCTAACATGAAGTCTAATGAACTTGAGCTCTCGCACATGTTTCAAGGAATTGGGGTACAACCAGGTACACAACATTAGGTATCGGGTAAAGCTACACTTAATAGTAGCTTGGACTTTTCACTGATGGAGTCGAATTCACTGTTCTGATTTTTTCCCCAACATTGTATTATAAAACGTTTCAAACATACAGGAAAGTGGAAAGAGCTGTAGAGTGGCCACTCTTGGGACTCTGCGGTTACGGCCTCACTCCACCTGCTCTGTCCGTCGTCCGTCCACCCGGCAGTCTGAGTGGTTGCCTCCTCCAGGCATCCGACTTCCTCCGGTTTCTACCTGCTCTTGGTCACTCTCCAGCGCCTCCACTCCAGGTAGCTGTTTTTATATTCGGTTGGTTGACAGTTGCTTTGTTTGGCAGGGTTGGGCTCCTGGGAGCTGCTCCACCGTCACTGGAAGCAGAACTCTCCTTGATTTTTTTTTTTAAACTCTTTTCTAGACTGTTGTGAGAGATTAAGCTTTTCTTGTGACTAGGAAGAAACGAGATCTTGAATTCAGAATTATGTCACTTGAATATAAATTTCATGTGAGTGAACACAGGGAGTTCTTGACTCAGTGGATGCCTAAACATTGGCCATTTTGTTCTTTCCTCTTCTGAGTCCTCGGCCCTGCGGTTCCAATCCCTCAGTTACATCGTGGGCACATTTTGACCCCAGCACTTCAGTTAGTAAAGGCAGCCCAGCTTAAAATTTCAGCGGCAAGCTTTCCTGAAATCTGGTCTGTCCTCTGCCTCCTGGGCAGGCTGGAGTCCTGGGCAAGGGTGAGCGGTGGGAGGGCCTGGCCTGCCCTCTGCTCCGCCTTCCACCCTGGCACTCAGACCGGAGGGCCTGGCTGCACTGTGCCCTGGGACACCGCTGCTCCCTCCCCTTCTAGGCTCTGACTCCTCCAATGTGGGGGCAGGAAGGAGAGACCCAGGGGAGAGCGCCCACGTTTCTTCTGTTCCACTCTCACATCCTTTTCCCTGCGCTGGCTCAGCTCTGAGGAGACGGAGGCCGTGCCCAGCCTCTTCGGTGCTCAACTGCTCCATATGGGAAACGCCAGAGGGAGGTCGTGCCCGGCGCTTCTTCTGTTACCTTCCCTGGGTCTGTCGTCCACTCAGTCCCCTTCCTCTCAGCTGGGCACAGGGCCTGACCAGCCAGACCACCGTCCAGGCAGAAGGCCATGCGGGGTTGGGACGCCAGGTTTTTGCATCACCCTCACTCTTTGCCAGTGATTTCTCAATGCTCCCATCTCGTGGAAAGTGGGGGAAAGCACCCCAGCCCTCTCCCCACTGAGGGTGGGATCAGCTCTTTCTGAGGGTCGGGCACACAGAAAGCAGCCGGCACCCCTCCTGCACGCCTTGCATCAGCGGGCGGAGGTGGGGAGAGGAGAGACAGGGCTGGGATGAAGGCTGCGGGTGACAGGATCGGTTCTGCCATATTTTCGGAAGTCCCGAGGTGTCTGTTCCCCTTGTTGGTGGCCGTCTTTACAACGGGGTGAACCTAATGCTGCTTTAGTCTCACTAAGGGCCCTGGTCACCAATTCCTGGACAAGTAAAAGCCTTCCACGCAACACGCTTGTCCCTAAAAGACAGCAAATGAACATGGTCAAGTTGTCTTGACTAATAAGCCTGAAAATGAAACTCAGCAAGTACCTGACATTTGCAGGAACTCTTGTTGACATGGGTAATTCAAGACAAAATTAATCCTGTCTTAGAAGCACTCATGATGTGTTCATAATTACAAAAAAAAATATTAAACACTTGAGGTGAGTTGGGGCCCCCCTCAACACCCAGGTGAGAATGTTGACTCTAGGTGATTCATTGTAGCTCATACCTTCCTTTTAATCATCAAATAACTTTTATCTCACAAGCAATCACATCTCTTCATCCGTCAGCTGACAGGGAGCTGGGAGCTGCCACCCTGTGGCTGTAAAATATTACTGTACTTCCAAGGACACAGAGAGGAGCACTAGACGACTGTCACCAACCGCAGATGCTCAGAACACAAAGGGAGCCTCCACGTCTTCTAACTCAGACTCACCTACTTCCTGCTGCAGGAAGCCCAGCATGGCCAGCTGAGTTCAAGGACCCACCACCTGACCAAAAAGGATGGTTCATGGGGAACTGGCATTTTGCTCAGTTATTTTAAATGCTGAAGGATGTTGAAAATTTGGTCGTTTCTGTTTTTGTTGCAACCTTACCAGGTTCACTGCCGGCTGCTCTAGAGGAAGCCAACACACTGAGACGGCAGGCGTTACCGCAGAGAAAGGGTTCAATATTGCAGGCGCCATGAGAGGAGATGGGAGTTCTCAAATCCGTCTCGCCAAGAATTCCGAAGAAAGGGATTTTAAAGCTAGTTTGGCAGGCAGAGGGCAGGCAATTGGTTCTGCTGATTGGCTGGGCTCAGGGTGGAGTCACAGAGTGTAGAAATTGTCTTCTTATGCTGAGTCAGTTCCTGGACAAGTGTCAAAAGACCGGTTGGGTCAGTTCCTTGGGTGGGCCACTGGTGTGGGTAGGTCAGCGGATGCCCTGGCAGGCAGGCCTGGAAGATGTCTCAAAAACTAGCCTTGGGGCTCACGAGGGTGATGTTATCTACGGGAGTAATTAAGAAAGTTAAGAATCTTTATGACCATCACGTGACTCCTGAGCAGCAATGCTGGGAAAGCAACTCGGGGATAACGACTGGCACATAAATATCACTGTTTGAACTGTGCCTATACCTTTGCAGGGTTCGGGCCCCCACCACAGTTCCCACCTTGTGGACCTTCATTAACTTTTATAAAGCGTGGTTTCATTATATCGAAATGCCAATTTCTTTCCACTGAAAACAAATACAAGGTGGAACCCTCCCCTAGCATCCCTCAGTCCCCCCACCATGGGTCCTTTGCGAGTGGGCACCTGGCCGCCCTTGCCCACTGTTTAATCCCCAGCACGATTCCAGCATCAGGACATGCCCAACCTGCATTTCCCTCACAAACATTTAACATGGTTTAGTCCATCCGACTTATGAATTCTGAATGAGTGATTCTAACATAAGTTTTCAATAGGTTACCATTCTAGAACTATCCACTTTGAAAATAAGCACAAAGTACTTCTTTTCTCTTTATGTGCAGGAAATATCTAGAGACCTTAAAATTGTATTTACTACTCTTTTCAATAAGCTATCGATTTTAATGAAAATAATAAACTATTCAAATTAAAATATTCTGCAGCATCTCACAGAGCTCTGAATGTACAGAAAGCTGAGAAAGCTGACCTATTTCATCTCTTAAAGAACTGTTTACTATTTCAACCAAGGTAATGTGATAACTAGGTAATAGCTTAAGGCAGTCAGGCTTAAATGTAACACATTGTGTTTTAAAATTTGCTTACTGCAACCGTAAGCAATGGTGTGCTACAACCCCATCTTGTGCATTTTGTCAGAATTCTAACGCAGACTCCCAGGGTGCCACCAACACCCTGTCCACAGGGAGGTGCTTTCCCAGCTCTACTCCTTCCTACTTTAATTCCAAACTCAAAAAGACAGATTCATCTAAGCTTGAAAGAGGTGTTAGCAGAAATAGTCTGTAAACCCCAGAGTCCTGAGACACGGTTGGAATAGAGAGTTTTAGGGTTTTGGAAAGTAAAATTTTTTTTTCTTTTCTTTCTTCTATATCCTTCCCGCCACCCCTTAATAAAGTGAGTCTTTCTTGCAGTCATTTTCTACTTTTTTTTGTTTCAAAAGGATAGGGGTTATAGGAAATAATCATTAAAATATCCTGCTATAGAAAGAGATTATTGTGCATTCTATTTGGAAACTAAAAACCAACAAGGAAATAAAGAAACATATTGGTAACACGCCACTTTCCCCTAAGCGCTGGTTTTGTATTCCTCCGGCTGAGCTGTTCTTCCCATGGTGGGACCCCAGCCAGCTTTCTGTGTGCGTGCGTGACCATGGCAGCTTTATTTCCACCCCTCCCTTCCTAGGAACTCCACTGGTCCGAAAGGATGTCAAAGCTTGTCAGTCGGCCCTCCCCACGCTGATAAACTCAAGGATACTGGGGAAGAGGGAGGAGCAAGTTGGATGAAAGTGTCTGGGCCAGAGTGACCTGAGAACACTGGAGGAGAAGCCCCTGGCAGGGGCGAGGGTGTCTGTCTCCCGCGAGACCACCAGCTTGGCCATCACCTGCACGCTCTGGGTGCGTCTGGGCAGCCCCCGGCGGACATGAACTGCAAGGGGCACCCGTCGCTGCTGCTGCTGCTGCTGCTGCTTCCTGTGCTGCTGGGGCTGCTGCAGGTGAGCTGCGAGGGAGAGTGGGCACAGCTCCTTCCAGGCGAGGGGAGCGAGGGGGGGACTGCGTGTGGCCTGGCTGAGACTCACGCAGGAAGGGCGATGTGTAGCGGGGAGCCGGGGCTGGCCGTCTTTGGTATGGTGGGTAGGCAGCGGGGGCTCACAACTTACATAGAAGGGGGTTAAGGATCACAATCCATTTGGGGGAATTGTGGGGACAGACTAAGGGAACTTGTCTTAAAACTGGTTTATATAGCACATACGATTTGATTTTATTTAGATTACATCAACACGCATGAGTTTTCTAATGAGACCTCCATTTACACTTTACGTAAGATTAAGAAAAACCTCAATTGTCTACATCAAAGACAATTTGAGGAACCTGATGGGGATGCGAGGGCTACAACCATCCCCCCACCACCACCTGCAGCCATTGCCGCTGCTCAAATGGGAATACAAACAAAACCAGTGGAATCAGGATTAGGAAAACATGGGCTTGCCGAATCCTATAATACATCTTTTCTAACATACTGGTCCTGAGACACCCCAGTGCCCTGTGGGGTACATCCTCCCCCACTTAATAAACCCAACTTGTTCAACTCAAGGTACGTTCATGCCCCTGGTCATTGACTACAGGGCACTGACACCATGAAGAGCCTTAAAACGGCATAGTAAGGTGGCGAATAGTGCATATCCTATGCCTCCATTAATGCTTTGTAACAGCCACAAGTTCAGACATAAATTGACAGCTCCCCGCAAAAAAGAAAAATATGGGCCTGTTCCGTTTGTACTTAAAGTGGACAGAGTTAGTGTTGCATATGCTTCTTGGTTATGATCTGCTCAATTTGTTTTCTGCAGGTAGGGAGTGAGAATCACTTCTTCCTTTTAATTCCAGCTGGGGGTGGGAGGAGGCAGCACAGTGTTCAGGGGTAAAGACCATGGGGTCTGGATTGGGTCACTTAGCGTCCTAACCCAGGCTCCTCCACGTCCTGCTGGGCACCTGGGCTAACTTGAGTGTGGTCCTCATCGTGGCTCAAGGCGGACTCACCTGGGGAGCTTCAGAGACTCTCAGTGCCTGGTGCTACCCGAGAGGTTGAGACTGAACTGACCTGGGGCGTGGCATGGGTGTCTTTTTTTTTTTTTTTAATAACCTTGTTAAACCTCATTTTCTTCACTGAAAATGGAGCTAATAATTGAATTTACCTAACCCAGTGGTTGTGAGAATAAATGAGAAAATGCATAAAAGAGCTTGGCAGTGTGAAAGTTGTCAGAATCAAAATGGGGTTGCTTATGTAACAAAACAAAACAAAAGAAACAAAAGAAAACAAAACAAATCCTGACAAATAGGGCCAGGGAAGGCTATAAGAGACGGTGCTCACATTTCTATTCCCGGTAACAAAATCTATCACAAAAGACTCTGCAAGAACCACAACCTTGCACAAAGGCCACCAAAATCTTACACAAAAATGCTTCTGTGAGGACATCTGCCCAGCTACTGCCTGTCCAGCCTTTACCTGGCATTACCCTTATCACTGATTTTTGTAACCAAGGATAATAATTTCAAAACAATTACGTAATCCTAATCTTTTTCCTTTAAAAACCTTTGTCTTCCTTTATCTCCCTGAATATACACACAGTTTGCAATGACATGCATATTCCCATCGCAATGTCCTATTCCCAAACAAACGTCATTTTCTTTTAGTGAGACTCTGTGTTTGTTGCTCAGGTTGATGGCACAGCGACTAACGCTCGGCCCATGGGCTCTTAGGTCTGTGTCTTTCTGTTTCCTGATCTTGGTGAAAATGGTGGGCTCCGTCCATTCATTCCGAGCTCACGCTACACTATTTACTGGACACCTGCTCTGCACCTTTGTAGGCACAGGGGAAACCGCAGTAAACAGAACAGAAGGGAGAACCCTGAATTATAACCCACTCACTCTCACGGAACCCTCTGAAAGCCAGTCTCAGTTGCTTGGAGTTTGGAAAATTTTCTTGGCTACATTTTGCCATATCAAGAGTTGTGAGTGTTCTACTGTTCTCAACACTTTATCTCCACTGCTTCGTGGAACCCTGTTTAATAGCCCATGCTAGCATGGATTTTGAATATTTTGCAGATCAAATCCTGTCCTCGTCTTTCCTCCCTGCAGCTAGTTTCGCCAGGAAGGAGAATGGTGTCCTCCTCTGTCGTATTGATTAGTGCGGCGCCCGGCGAGTTAACTGACCTCTGAGGGAGTGCTGGGTGGGGGCGGGCAGTAGAGATTGTACAGTGACCAAACTCCAGTGTCTGATGGCAGCCGTTTTATATATTAATGGATTCCAGGAAGCAAGACAGATAAAGAAAACAAGATTCAATAGGTGTTAGTTAAAGGTCAGAATCCCAGACATTTAACTGGGCAGAGCTTCATAGCCAGCAGGTGCTCGGTTATTTGCCAAGTTGGCCATAGGTAACTTATTCCTTTCCACTTCTTTCCTTCCCCCACACTGGTTTATAACCATCTCTGACGTCCATGAGAAGTACCCACCCCACCCCCCGATCTCCACATTTAAAAACTGGTACCTGTTGTGCTGAAGCACTGTAACGTCACCAGAGTTTTCCTCTGAAATCCCCACGCCCTTGCCCAGTGACCAAGTTAAGACTCTGTTCTGCAGGTTTACAGATTCAGTGACAAGTAATGACATGCCCCGGACAAGGAGTCTTACTTCTCTTCTGGGTCATTTCCTGTCCCGAGAGCCCATGAACCCTCAGCTTTGGGCTGTGGCAGGCTTCAAAGACCAGAGAGGAGGGAGGTTTTAAGAGAATGAAATTGGACAAGGACGAAAACCTATTATGTTTTTTTGTTGCTGGTGGTATTTTTATCTAGGAAATTCTGAATCGCGTTCTCTCTAAAAAAAAATCATCAGCATTTATGCTCCGACCGATTCATTCTCTCACATTCTTTCAGCCCTTCATCCAAGACCAGCAGAGCTGGTGGGGACAGTGTGGTCAGAGGCAAAGCTGAGAGGGTCAGGAGGGGACGGAGCAGGCTGGACTCAGTCCTGAGAGCAGCGGGAACCCAGTGGGGTCTGATGCTCCGGCAGAGTGAAATCTACATGTTTAAAAGGTCACCACGCTTCTATGCAGAGACTGTGTTAGGAGAGTGTATCAGGGTCCTGGGGCTGCCAAAACAAAGTACTACAAACAGGTGGCTTAAAATATGAGAAATGTATTCTCCCACGGTTGTAGAGACCAGAGGTCTGAAATCAAGCTGTCAGCAGCCCCCCTCCCTCAAAGCCTCTGTGGGATCCTTCCTTGCCTCTTCTAGCTGCTGAAGGCCAGCGGTCCTCGGCCTTCCTTGGCTTGTGGCCACGTCAGTGCCATCTCTGTCATCACAGGCCTTCTCCTTTGGTGTCTGTGTGTCTCTGCTCTCCTTATAAAGGCACAGTCATCGGCTTAAGGCCCATCCAACCCAGAATGATTTCGTCTCAATTGGTTACATCTGCAAATGTCCTATTTCCAAATAAGGTCACAGGGAGCAGGGATGAGGACATCCACATATGTTTTTAGGGATGGGATTCAACCCGCAATAGGAGGATGGGGTTGGACAGTGAGAGAGCAGTCAGTTGGCTTCTCCAGAGGGTGGAAACTTCAGCTATCAGAGGTGGAAACAGAGAGGAGCTGGCAGACTCCAGGGAGCCTTAGGAAGTCAAATGGATGGAACTTGGATGTGGGGATGAGAGAGGAAGGGGTGTCAAGGGTGACTCTGGAATGAGCAGGCAGGTGTCTTTTGTTGAGCTGTGGAGCCCTGAAGACGGGGCAGGTTTGTGAGAACACAAGCTGTGCTGTCAGCCTTGGACATGGTGGATTTGGGGTGCTTGTGGGAGATACAAGCACAAATAGTATGCAGAGACTTGAACAGGAAAGCAGCAAACGCTTACTTAGCCCTTACTTTCCTAAGCACTTTGTGCTGAGTATTGTAAGTTAAAAAGGGATAAGAACAGCACCTTCATGGTTGGACTGCTGTGAGGATTAAATATACACACATATACATTTACTTGTGTGCGTGTACACAGATGAGGACAATCAGACTCAGGTTAAATTACCTGCCTGACATCACACAGCTGGTGAGGGATAGAACAGGATTTGAACTCAGGCTGTCTAAATTTGTACATCCACATGCTAACCGCTAGTCCATAGTATCTGCACTGGCCAGTGTTGCAGCCACTAGTCACATGTGGCATTTTCCATTTAAATAATTTAAATAAAATTTAAAATTCAGTTTTACACTAGCACTAGCCACATTTTAGGTGCTCAGTGAGCCACGTGTGGCTAGTGACTAGCACGCCGAGGGCACAGGTGAGAACATTTCCATCCTCACAGCGTCCCCCGACTGCCCCGCCCGAGCTCAGAAGAGAGGTGTTGGGTGGAGATCTCAAGACTCTGCACAGGGCTCTCTCGTGGGAGATGCGAATACTGATGCCTAGGATCCCGGTTCTCCTTGAATGAAAGTTTGCATTCAAACACGAAACATTTTCAAGCATTTCAAGAAAGAATGGATTCCATACAGGCTTCTTCGTTCTGCAGTACCTCATATAGACACAAAGCCTTCCTTCACTCGGATAGTTTTCCCCCAAAATGCCGTGGCTACCCAGCCTGGGTGACACAGATTGTGTGCCACAAGTCTGCCACACAATAATATGCCTGCCTGGCACCCACTGATAAAGTGTTTGGGCAGCAATGCAGCTGGAGGAAGCAGCTTCTAGAAAGTTCTCTCCCCCCTCACATTATAGAAAGCATTGTGCAAATCTTTTAAATGATATCCTCTTTGGACAAACTGCCTAAAATTGGCGTGGGTGGGAAATATAAGAAGAACACTTACAAAGTCATTACAGTAAATGTAACAGTTTCTAGTCCTCCTACCTCACCCAGACCAGCCGTCTCACATTAATTTCTAAGGCAGGTACGAGAGCAGAAAGGAGACACTCAGTGATGTGGGATTTCGGGTGTCTGGGTGGCAGAGTGTAAACATTCACCACTGCAAACGTCTTCTGAGCGCTCCAGCTGGCTCTCTCGTGACTGCCGTCAATGCCGTTTGTGTGCTATCGTAATGAAATAAAGAGCCCTTAGAGAAAACCTGTCTCATACCCTCAATTTACGGAAGGGGAAACTGAGGCCCAGAGAGGCCATGAATCCTCAATATACTCCTTGTTAATAACCTCAGCCACCTGGAAATACATCTGTTTTAGAAACTGAATTCATTTCTTTATTCTTTTGCAAAAACTGCAATTTTCTATGTTTAAAATTATATACCTAGGTAGGCCCTTAATTTAAAACTGCCAACATTAATCAAGAAGCATTCATTGTCTGAATAAATCAGTTTGATATTTTGGAACTCGAAGGGTTTGAAAATTCTTTTCCTTCAGGTAAATAGAAATATAGTCTGTGGCAGGAAACAAATATTATCATTATTTTGACATTATCAAAACCTAATAATATCACCCACCCACCATGAGAGCGGCTGAGCACAAGAAACGAACATAAGAAGAATGTTTCTTCATGTACATGAATCCTCTTTCTAATACGTGGTCCACCGTGTGGTGACGTGATCTTGAATGAGGATAGATTCCAGCCGGTGCCAGGCAACCACAGGGGAGGGGGCTGTGGCAGGATCTAAGTGGGCTAATGCACTCACTCTGTCCCACATAGGCAAAAACTCTAGATATAAATCCTAGAGTTTTCAAAATTCCATTTAGTGAAAAGAATGGCACTGTTTTATACATTTTATACATTTCTGGAAATCTTTTAAATGTCCAGCTTAAAAGAAGACAGCTGGATTCTCCTCTCTGCTTCTGCATTCAGCCTGCTGTATGGTAAAAGCACACGAAGAAGTTCTGGCCCCACACAGATGTGTATTTGGAAAGGCAAAAATACCCTGAACAGGTAATTGTGGGCATCCTTTGCTATTACAGGCAGCAGTGTCTTAACAGTCACTTGCAACGTGGAGTCTGAAACCATAGTAATGAACTTTCCCTGCTCTCTTGCATTAAAATCCATTGGTCTCTCTTGCACTTGTTTTTTTATTATTTATTTTTTTTATTTTTTATTTTTTTGAGACAGAGTCTCACTCTGTTGCCTGGGCTAGAGTGCCGTGGCGTCAGCCTAGCTCACAGCAACCTCAGACTCCTGGGCTCAAGCAATCCTTCTGCCTCAGCCTCCCAAGTAGCTGGGACTATAGGCGTGTGCCACCATGCCCGGCTGATTTTTCCTATGTATTTTTGGTTGTCCAACTAATTTCTTTCTATTTTTAGTAGAGACGGGGTCTCACTCTTGCTCAGGCCGATCTCCTGACTTTGAGTGATCCTCCCGCCTCGGCCTCCGAGAGTGCTAGGATTACAGGCATGAGCCACCGCACCCGGACTCTCTTGCACTTTAAATGATTCTTTTACCTGATGTGCTGATCATTAGGAAGCCATCAGCTCATCGAGTTATGCAGATATTCCCAAAGTGGACATACTAATATTAATACCTCCACTGACATGAGAAAGATCTTTATTTATTGGGAAGCTGTCAAACTCATAGTGGTAGACACAACGTTTCTAAAATTCTGATTTTTGCTTGAAAGCTTAAATTTTGTCATTGGGAACAGATACCGTCCATTCTTTTTCTTGAAGTGACGGTCTCACTTTGTTCACCATCGAGGAACCGTGCATCAAATACCCAAGCCCGAATCCTCAGTTTGTCAGGTGTTCTTTGCAGTGAAATGGTGTTGCATCAAAAAAAGTGGCTTGTTCAGCTGGAGACTCGAGTAGGCACACGGGTGCTTCTCCTCGAGACCAACATTCTGCTTTGACACGCAGCTGTGGCACTTTGTGCGTGGTTCCCATCTAGTCACACGGAATATTTAAAAGATGTACTCTCAAGTGTTGCAATCTAACAAATTAATAATTTTTACTACTTCATCAGTTCTCAAGGGATGACAAGAATGAACAAATTAGCCAATTCTTTCATTCTTCCAGTTTGCTTTCTCTTTTCTGTTTTTCCTGCAAGTGCGTGGTGGGAAGAACACGATGGCCGCTGCCTTCGTTTGTGCCCAGGCATCAGCAGCCTCACCCGCTGTTGTTCTGCACCATCAGTGCACGTGCCACACAGTAAAACAGGAAAATGGCGCCTTAGTGTTAGTATGCAGGAGTTTGGCCTTGTGGACGCTGATAGGGTTATGTGATTTCAAATCACACTTTGAAACCCGCTGGTACAGAGAAACTTTCCGTGTGTACGTGGATGTTTATGATCATAGCATTTTTTTTGGTGATAATGAAAAATTAGAACCAAGCTAAATGACCATCACTAGGAGCGTGGATAAATATATTATTGCCTGTTTGTCTAGTGAAACGCCATACAGCAGTGAAAATGAATGAACTGGGGCTATAGCTGTAGCTATCGACATACACACCCACGAGAACTAAAGCATAGTGTTAAGTAAAAAGCAAGCTATGGAATGATGCTTCCTGCGAACCATTATTTTACAAAGCTAAAACCAAAACCATAAAGAATTATATATTGTTATGAATATGTATATATCATACATATTTATATA
>NW_012150875.1:2185009-2279705 GCF_000956105.1 Propithecus coquereli
ACATTTTATGATTCTTAGAAAAAATTAAATATATTTTGTATTTTTGTAATATTTATGAAAAGCAGTATATGTAAGTATATACTCCTGAGAATCAGGAGGACTGAGTGGGCTCCTGTCCCCATGGCACCACGTCCTCACTGTGGGAGTTGGACATCCTTAACATGTCTCATCTACGCAATGGGGTCAATGATAGCACTTACGTGTCAGTGATGTTTTAAAGATTAAATATAATAGGAGAAGGCAAGTAAGGCATAGAGTAGGCCGCTCATTCCAAGCTTCTTCTAAGTGTCAGCTGCAGGATCACTACTTCTCTTTCCCCCAAGGGATAATCAACATTCACAAACTGGTATGTATTCTTCCAGATATTTCTGTGCACATTTGCTAATGTGAATCTGGATTAAAGAAACGAGATCACATTACGTGTGTTGTTCTGCCACTTGCCTTTCTTATTTAAGGACACGTCCTGCACCCTTCCGTGGCAGTGCAAATACATCTTCAAAGGCTGCAGACGATCCCATACTGTATGAAGGAAGTGTCATTATATGATTTGTTTTCGTACTGATGGACACTTATGCTATGCAGTGTTTTTAACCAACTGCAGCCAATATCTTTGTTCCCACATATTTATGTATCTGTTTATTTCTTTAGTGTGATATAAAGCCTCAGCTGTGCCATTGCTGGGTATGAGTCCTCAAAGATGCCTTTGATTCTGAGCCTTGACACTTGATTATCACAGTGGTTTGTTCTCATCCTTTTTTTCTTTCCATTTTTTCTCCTTTCAGCTGTTCAATAATATGTCTGAAAATAGGAGATTAATGTATTTAATCAGTGGACCTGGTGTGGATGAATATCCAGAGGTTGGTTTGTTTTCTATAGAAGATCACAAGAATGGAAAAATATATGTTCACCGCTCTGTCGATCGTGAAACAACACCGTCTTTTATGGTATCTAAAATTTGATATGTTATAATATCTAAGCTTGGATTTACTGTAAAGCTCTTGTGGGACTATTGTATTTGGTAAGAATTATTGAAACTGATTATGTGCCAGGTTGTGGGAGATCAAGATATACACTCTGACAAGCATGGGACACAGGTTAGTTTTGTAATCTTCTAGAATGCTGGACTTTGGCTTTGTGACAGTTTCTGCAATCTGTATGGGCTGCTGTAGACCTTTATTCTGATGACCAATATCCCCACATGGTCAGGATATCTGAAAGCATTTGGGGATAGAGTCACAGAATGTTTATAAAATAGGCTAATTCAGGGTTTTTATGAATGGCATGCATAAACCATGGAGACCATGGAGACAAGCTATAAACAGACCGCATGGGCTGCCCAGTGACTGGTGAGTGAGGACTTGCTACCTACTGACAGTGTCTTATTGTGAAACCAGGTGTTCTTACAATTTCATCACCCCAACACCGTGGTCTATGATGAAGTTGAAACTCAGGTTCTAAGCCAGGAAAGGAAATTACACATGAAAATGCCCAGAGCACATGGTGGTATATCATGTTACCCAGCTGACCTAGCAGGGAGTTTTTAGAGGGCCAGAGCTTGCTCTACTTCCACTTCCGTGGGACGGAGCTGCTGGGAACGGGGCTTGGTTCCCAGTCCTGCTTGGCTGTCATCGACTCTGAAGAGTGAGAAGATGTTGCCTGACATTTCAGAAAAGCAACTTGTGAAGCTTGCTCCGGTGGCTTCAAAGTATTTATATACACAATAAAATATACACCCTTTAGCTCACCGATAGGCTCTGAATCTTTAGTTTTTAAACAGGCAGATATTCTCCCCAAACCTTGGAAGACAGACAGAGATGACTCTCTCTGGATCTCCTCTAACCATATAAACTCTTGCCTCCCTTCTCTGCAGAATTTGCAGTGTCTGTTAGAAAGAAGGAATATAGAGTAGTCTTATGGGGCCCTGAGCCAATGCTTCTTAATCTTCAATGAGCGAACAGATCACCTGGGATCTTGGTAAAATGCAGATTCTATTTCAGTAGGTTGGGGCAGAGCCTGAGACTGCATTTCGGACAACCTCCCAGGTGATACAGATGCTGCCGGTCCACGAGCTGCGTCTGCATGTCTGGCAGGGAGGAGCTAGTGATGGTCACGACCTGTGCAAGGATGAAACCAAACATTCAGGGCTTGTTTTCTGCTGTTGTTGTTTATTTGCTTTTAACATTTTCAGTGAGGTATTAAGGGCTGGCATTCACAATGATTAATGTGGGACTTTGTGCCTAGAAGCTGATGATGCTTAACTCAAATCTCTATGAGCATTTTCTGAAACTTGGGGTTGAGATGGAAATGCTTGGCACATCTCAGGTGGGTCCTCAGCATCATTTAGAGCAAAAAGCGAAAGCATGTAGGGGAAACAAGTAGTATCCCCATTGGCTGTGTTGTGTCAAGATTTCAAGGTTCTATGCTTGGAGCTTCTTGGCTAAGCCAAAACCATGTTCTGATCCCCCAAAACATGGATGGCAGTTGTCCTTTCATATTGAGTTATGTAATTATTTGATACTTGGTCCCCTCATTTGACTACAAACTTCCACGAGGGGTGGAAGTTCTGAGCTTCCACCTTGCCCATCAAGCTCTGTCTCGTTACCCTGTTCTCATTACCTGATGGTTCTCATTATCTGAAATGTGCACTTCTGTGTTTGATTCTCTGTCAATAATGAATCTCCCTCATTAGAATGTAAGTTCTGAGAGGAGGAGATCCTGCCTTATTCTTAACTCTGGGAAAGACTGCCATTTCCCCAGAGTCAAGATCAGGGCTTCTCATGTAGTAGGTTCTCTGTTAATTATGTTGGATGAATGAATAAATCAATGAATGGGCACAGTAAAATATAGTCTATGCCCTGCAAGGTGTTGTGAATTGAATTGTGTTTCCCCAAAAGATGTGTTCAGGTCCTAACTCATGGTACCTGTGAGTGTGACCCTATTTGGATATAGGGTCTTTGCAGATATAATCAAGTTAAAATGAGGTCATACAGGATTAGGGTGGGCTGCAACCCAGTGACGGTGTCTTTAGAAGAAGAGGGAATTTTGGACACAGACAGACACAGAGGGGAATGCCGTGTGCAGACGGAGGCAGAGAGTGGAATGATGCCAAGGAACATGGAGCTTGCTGTTAACCATGGAAGCCAGGAGACAGGCATGGAACAGACTCCCCCTCAGAGTCTTTAGAAGGAACCACCCTGCTGACACCTTGATTTTGGTTCTAGCCTCTAGGACTGTGAGAGAACAAATTTCTGTTGGAAGCCTCCCAGCTTGTTATGGCAGCCACAGGACCAACACACAGGATTTACACACAAGTTACAAACATATGTAGCCGTCCGATGCGAAGGATTACCGGCCACAAAGAGTGGCAGAAGCCAAGTGTCCTGTGACTATTACACAAATCAAGCATCCTAGCTTACCCATCCGCTTCTGCAGAAGAACTTTTATTAATATTATTGGTTTTGGCAGTCCATCAAGACAGGCATTGTTAAAAATCAGGTAAACCTAATGCAGTGGCAAAAAGACATTCTAGTAGCACTGCTTCACTCTTGAGGACCCTGAAGGAATCTCTAAAATTAGCCAGAACAAAAACTTGTGTTCTGGAGGAGGCAGGGGAGAGGCTAACTCCTTATTAATTCCAGAAACTTATGAGAAAGCAGTTGCGAATTGCTGTAGGATATAAGACAGAGTTGGAGGGGAAAGTCTGACTTTTGTCTGCATGGGAATCTTATCTATTTATATCAAAATATGCTCGCTTTCCCAGGATACCAATACACCTGAAAATTCATCTTTTTATATTCCTCGAAATAACTGTGTATCCATCTTTATCCCCACACAGCTGCCTTTGCCCACTTCTAGCCTATTCATTAAATGATTTCGTGTTTTGCGTTTGGCACTTGCACTGTTCCCATGTGCTCATTTGTGTGTAAGACTTCAGATCTTGTGCATGTAATTCCAAATAGCCATATGGCGATTCATCATGTAACTGCACCATGGTGTGTTTATCCGAGGGTATAAATCTTAAGGCCGTAACAAAAGGCTGAAAACACTTTCCAAGTGCAGAAAATATCCGTGACATTTCCTTTCTCCATTGTGATTCTAAGTCCCCCGAAACTCTTAGCATCTTGCCAGAGAATAAGCCGCACTCCTGCTTCTCAGGCATCTTACGGAGCTAAAGGTCTCAGATGTAGCTTTTAGGGCAATAAATGGAATACAAAATAATAAACATAAAACAAACATGTACTTCTTGCTTGAAGGGGAAGGATTACAGTTGGTGCAGTTTGGGAGCCGAAAGTCAGGGTGATTAAGGGCAAAGAGTCGCCGGCACAGTCATGAATTATGGAGGAGAATGTGGAGATGGTGTGCGAGAAGGCCAATTTGCCCGCACAAAAATTTAAAAATGTATGTTAGAGTCCCCGGAGCAGAACAGTTCAGTAGCAGAAGCCCTGCAGCCCCCCTCCGTCTTGCTATGGGGGAGGAGGGAGCTGCCCCGGACCGGGCTTGGGCCCTGCGAGGAGGCCTGGTGGGCCCCGGCGGAGGAAGCCCACGAGGGGCAGCTAAGCCTGCAGGGAAAGGAGGCCCGAGGAGCTGCCACGGCAGAGCAGAGGCCAGCAGGGGGCCCTGAGGCAAGGGGTGGGGGAATTGCTGCCGCCGGAAGCTTTCAAGGCCCCGAGACAGGTGCTGTCGGGGAGCCCCCACTCTGGGCTCTGAGGAGCCAGAGAGAGACGTGGGGAGAGCTGGCCAAAGGTGCAGTCCCCGCCCCGACTGGACTTGAACCCGGGCTGCTTGGCCTCCACGTGGAGCGTGGAGCAGCCATGTGGCCTCCCCGCGGTGCAGAGCTGGACGGCAAGGGCGCCTCCCTCTGGGGCTTCTGCGGGAGGAAAGGAGTCCGTCTGCCTTAAGGGCTGGGGCTCCGGAAGTCCTCCCGGCCCCGCGTGCTCCCCAGCGTCCCCGGGCAGGATCTGCCCTGGACACCGGCTGGTCCTGGAGAATCCGGGGAACCGCTGCAGAGTGGCTCTGCCTGGGCCGCTCCTCGGTGCGGGGTTTATGCCTTCTCCTATGTTTTATGTTTATTATATTTGTTATATTTTATTAAATATGTAGTTATTCTTGTCTTGTAAGGACATAGTTTTTAACATGTATGGACTTTTATTTTTTAGCGCAGTCTCAGATTCCCAGAGAAATGGGGTGGAACGTACAGTGTCCCAGCGGCGCATCCGCAGCCCCGCCTTCCCCTTGCTGGACCTTGCCGTCGGGGGCGTCTGTTACAGCCCACGCGCCAGCATTTTGCGTTAGGATTGACCAAAGCGCGTCCTGTCCGAGAGGATGCACCCTTGGTCTTGTACTTTCTATGGGTTTTAACACATGTATAATGACACGTATGACCATCACAGGGTCATACACAGTAGTCTCACTGCCCTAAAACTCCCCTGTGCTCCACCTGTTTGTCCTCCCCACTCCCCAAGCCCCCGGCAACCGCTGATCGTTTTACTCTCTCTGCAGTTCGCTTTTCCCAGAATGTCACAGAGCTGTAACCAGACGGCGCGTAGCCTTTGCAGACTGGCTTCTGTCACCCGGCACTGCGCTTACGGCTCCTGCGTCTTTTCATCGCTGTGTAATATTCCGTTGCCGGATGGACCACGGTCTGTTTATCCGCCCTCCCACCCAAAGACGTCTTGTTTGCTTCCACATTTTGACCATTATGAATAAAGCTGCTATGAACATTCGTGTGCAGGTTTTTGCCTGCAAATATGTTTTCAACAGGTGTCTGGATGGTATGGGAAGAGTATATCTGGTTTTGAAAGGAACCACCAAACTGTCTTCCAAAGTAGCTGCACCATTTTGCATTCCCACCAGCGATGAGTGAGCGTTCCTGTTACTTGGACTTACTTTCCAGGTGTAAAATTAATGAAGGCGTCTCATAAAATTTTAAACAATAGAAAAATCTATGAAATAGTAATGAAAAATCTTGCCCTACCTCCCAACCTTTCTCTCTGTTCTCATTCCACAGAGGGAGAACTAAAACCACAGAGAAGTTACAACATTCATTCTTCACTTATTAGATTCAATATAAAGTATTTTTATGACTTCTTGGATACTGCAATGACCTTAGAACCCTTAACTACATTTACTCCTTCCACATTTTGTGTGTGTTTCACTTTTAAAACTTTATTTTAAAAATATACATACAGTAAAATGTATACCTCCCCCCAACTCCTTAACCCCTGGAAACCACCAATCTCTTCTCTGTCCTCACGTATTTACTTTGTTCAGAACGTCACAAAGACGGACACACGCAGTATGTCACTTTTCAAGTCTGGATGTGATATTCACCCATGCTGTTTCGTGCCTCGAAAGCTTGTTTCATTTTATTGCTGAGTAGTGGTATTTTATACAGCGAGCTGAAGGACACTCGGGTTCTTTTCTGTGTTTGGTGATCATAACAAAACTGCTATAAATCTACAGTTTTTATGTGAACATCAGTATTCATTTTGGGGTGCAAGTAGGAGTGGCTTAGACGGATCACACAAGTATATATTTAACTTTATCAGAAATTCCCGAACTATTTTTCAGAGTGGCTGAACTATTTTGCATTTGCACTGCACATGTGCGAGAATTCCAGTCGCTCTGTGTCTTTGGTAGCACTTGGTATTGTCAGGTTGTTCAATTTAGCCATTCTAATAGCCGTGTGGTGGTGGCTCACTGTGGCTTTAGGTGTGACTTCCCTAATGACAAATGCTTCGCTATTTGCCATGTGTAGATCTTCTCTGCAGAAGCGTCTGTTCAAATCCTTTGCTCATTTTGAAATTGTGCTGTTTGTTTTCTTATTACTGAGTTTTGAACCCAAATCCTTGGTCAGCATGTGATATACGCATGTTTTCCCTCAGCCACTGGCTTTGTCTTTTCATTCTTTTCACAGTGTTTTTCACAGGCGAAAGTTTTAAATGTTGATAAAGTCCAATTAATCAATACTTTTTTCTTCTGGATCATGTTTTTGGTGTCATATTTAACACATGCCCATGGGGAATTTCTCCCTTTTTTGGCTACAATTTTCATACTTTTGTGTTTTACATTTAGGTCTATGATCCATTTTGAGTTAATTTTTGTGTGAGGTGGGAGATGTAAATCCAGGATCCGGGGTTTTGTTTTGTTTTTGTTTTTGCTCATAGACATCCAGTTGTGGCAGCACCATTTGCTGAAAAACTGTCCTTTCTCACCAAGTTGCCTTTGTACCTTTCTCGAAAATCAATAGACTATATTTCGTGAGCTTATTTCTGCACTCTTTATTCTGTTCCAGTGGTGTATATATTTATCTTTTCACCAATACTATACCATCTGGATTATTTTATCTTTATAATAAATCTTGAAATGACATAGTATAAGTCCTCTTCTTCTTTTTCAAAATTATTTTGAGTATTCAAATCTCTTTGCCTTTCCATATAAATTTTCAGATCAGCTTGTTGATATCTCTAAAAATTTCCGCTAGCCTTTTGATTTGGCTTGCACCAAATTTACAGGTCAATTTGGGAGGAACTGTCATCTTGGCAATATTGAGTCACTAAGTCCATAAACACAGAATATCTTTGCATTCGATTAGGTCTTCTTTAATTTCTTTCATCAGTGTTTTACAGCTTTCAGTAAGCAGATCCTGCATACATTTTATATTTGCTTTTAAAATTTTGGTTTCTAATTATTCATTGCTGGTCTATAGAAATGTAATCGAATTTTACATATTAATGTTCCACTTACAGCATTGCCAAAATTGATTTAAATGTGGAATCAGCCTTATGTTCTCAGGGCAAACCCCATTTGCTCATGATAAATATTGCTGGACACTATTCCCTTATGTTTTGGTGAGGATTTTTGAGTCTAGGTTTACAAAGGCTATTGTTCCGTAGTCTTCTCGTAATTTTTTACAATATGACTTGGTATTATGATAACATTAGTCTCATATAATAAGTTGGGAAGTTTTCCTTCCTTTTATATTTTCTGGAAGAGACTGTGTTGAATTGGTATTACCTGTTCCTTCCTATTTTGCTAGAATTTACTATTGAAATCATCTGGGCTTGCAGTTTTTTTGTTTTTATTTCATGGAAGATTTAAACTACAAATTCCATTTCTTTAATAGACATAAGACTATTCAGGTTACCTATTTCTTCTTGAGAAAGTCTTGGTTGTTTTTCTCCCTCAAGAATTTGGTCCATTTCATTTCAGTTTTCGAATGCATTGGCATAAACTTGGCGGTACTCTTCCTCGTTATTCTTTTAGCGTGTGTGGGGTCTGCAGCCGCCCTTCTCTCAGTCTTGGTGTTGGCACTCTCTCCTGTGGCTCATCAGTCTTCCTAGAGCTTTATCCATTTAATTGACAATTTCAAAGAACCAGCTTTTGGTTTCAGGACTTTATTGTTTCATTGTTTTCCATTCCACTGATACATGCTCTTACCTTTATAATTCTTTCTTTCTCTTCAGGGTTAATATGCTCTCTCTTAAAAAATTTCTTAAGATAGACACTTAAATTATTGATTTGAGACCTACTGAAGGGAAAGGCTGCGCATATGCGTGTTCGAGGTGGATCGACCTTTCTTAGCCAAGTGCAGAACCTAGCACGTCAGTAGCTGTGCGAGTTTCTGTAGATGTGCACTTCCCCCAAACCTTAGAGTGTCTGCTGTCTGCCATGTGTCAACAATACTTCGTAGCATATTCATTTCTCATGACAGTGCTGATAGGTTGTAGAAAATGAAGCTCATAAGCACCTTGCCTGTGCTTACTCAGGTGGAGAAACTGAGATTTGAACCTAATGATAACTGATCGATTGTTTTTTCTAGTCCATGCATTGATTTGTTCTCTGCATTTATTGAGCACCCAGTCTGTGCCAGCACCGTGCGCTATCCCTGAGCTTACACAGTCTTACACGGTGAATGAATGCATCTGATTCCTGCACTCAGGAACTGTCAGTCTTGTGGAGGAGACAGATACAAAACACATAATCACACTAACGGTCATTTGGTTCGTGTCATCAAGGAAATGTTTCTGCAACATTTATACAGTTCTCTGCTTCCTAGGTCTGCTTCGATGCTGTGGATCGCTCAACAGGGGAAACTGTGGATAAATCCTTGATTTTCAACATTAGAATCAGGGATGTAAATGATCACGCACCCCAGTTTCCTGAGAAGGAATTTAACGTCAGTGTGAAAGAGAACCAAGCTGCAGGTGTGTGCGGTGGGGGGCGGAAAGGAGGCCCTGCAGGGCTTCTGTCCCTGCTCTGCCTTCCTCCTTTGGTGTCGCAGTGGAGCTTGATCCTTGCTGTCTTCAGGGAGCTTTTACCGTTCACGTTGCAAAGGTCGCAGGCCCTGCATCGGAGGGAAACACTTTGAGGTCTGTCAGCCTCATTTTGTATTGGCAATAAAACGATGCAGACATTGTGTCAGCTGGAAGAGCCGGTATGTAAATGCCCATCTAAAAATAAAGCCACATATGGTGAAGGAAAAAGAGCTGGGTGGCAAGGGTGAAGGAAAAAGAGCTGGGTGGCAAGTTCCTGATCATCTCTGCCAATTTCTCATCTGTAGAACGGCAACAAGATGAAAGTCTCTGAGTTACAGATACCATGAGTCTTCAAATCCCAACCACTCTTACTAGAATGTGGATTTATTTTAATAATGGAAAAATTATTTAATTTTTAAAATAAACTTTACAAAATTTGGAAAATTCTGAGAAATGAAAAGTCTGCAAAAGAAAGCATCTTTAATACTACTCATGAGAGATAAATACCATTAGTGGTAAACACCTTATGGTGTTTTAGTCTGTATCCTTTCAATATTTTTCTTTGCATTTTATATGTTTGTATATATACATGCTGTATGTTATATGTATGCATTCACAGATCTTTATTTATAATATACAATATATAATACATATTTATATATACGTACATTTTTCACCTTTATTATAGCACAAAATGTGTATGTGCACATATTAAATATTTACACATATTGGGTGTGCTTTTTTATATGTGTATATTTATGAATTTCCTTTTTTAGAAATGCGATTTTACTGTTTGTAACTAAATATTCTCCTGCAGCCTCCTATTGCGTAATGCGTTATGATGTGCTTTAAAGTATTCAACCAATCTTCTTTCTATTGATGAACATGCATATTTTGTTGTCACTTTTTGTTATTTTTATAAAATATGTTTCAATGAACAGACATAAGCTGTAATAAATCTATGTCCCAACCCAGCAGGGTTTACTTAGCACTAATTCAGAGACGTCACCTTGCCAGCTCCAACTGCACACACGATTTCAGTGCCCCCATTTCCTCTTCTGCCAGCAACATGCCTGTCCACGCATGTTGTCTTTGATGATTACAGGCTTCAACTTTTTTTATCAGTTGCTTTTTCCTCTCTTTTGTCCATTTTTCTGTTACCCTGTTTGTCATTTTTCTTCTTGATTTTAACCTCTGCATTCCATATCGAGAATATCTGCCTACCATATATAATTCAAATAAGTTTTCCCACTTTATCATTTCCTTTTTAATTTTGTCTATAGTTTTTTGCCATGCATTTTAAAATGTGACCTGATCTATCAGTTTTGTCCTTTAAGTCTTCTGCATTTGCAATCATGATTAAAAAGGTATTTTTGACCTTATAGCTATTTAAACATTCAACTTTATCTTGTCCAGTGTGTGCATAGTTTGATTTTATATTTATATATTTCACTCATTCTGGTGTATGCCCCAATGCCATTCAATAAATAATTCATCCTCTTACTGGTTTGACAGGCTGCCTTTGTCCAATAGTAACAATTTAAAAACTTTCTTTCCAGGTCAGCCTATCTTTCAGATGTTGGCAGTTGATTTGGATCAAGAAAACACTCCAAATTCTCAAGTCCTTTATTTCCTCGTTTCTCAAACACCATTACTGAAAGAAAGCAGTTTCCGGATTGATCGTATTAGCGGAGAAATAAAACTCTCAGGATGTTTAGATTATGAGGTTATGTGGATTTTATTATTTAAAAAATACAAAACGTGTTGCCTATCTTTGAGCCTCAGGCTCAGATTCTGTGTTTGCAGAGGGGAACCCTCTGTGGCTAGACTTGCTATTGCAATTGCTACATGGAATATTTCTATATTAATCTTTCCTCTCCTGTGTTTTAAGGGTCTAACCTCCCTTTTCCTCCCCACATAGACTGCGGCTCAGTTTACACTCATCATCAGAGCCCAGGACGGTGGAGAGCCATCGCTGTCATCCACAGCCACAGTTCACATGGATGTGCAAGACGGCAACAACCACGTGCCTGCATTTACCCAGGAAAATGTAAGCTGTCCGGGCTGCCCCCAATTCTAAGTCCCAAAGCAAAAGGCCTCTGGGGTCTTAGGTTCAGTTTTGCTGGGGGTATCACCCAAGGTACAAGCAGTTCTCCAAAGAAACTTAAGCTAGAATCAAGAAGTAAAACCGTATCGACCCAGAAGCATGTACTAATCGTCACGTGAGCGTACGTTTTGACTGCTTCATGCCAGACACTATGCGAAGAACTTTTACGTGCATCTTTAATTGTTGAAAGCACCAAATGATTTCTATTTTACAGATGAGAAAACTGAGGCCCAGGGAAGATAGAGAATCCCTGTTCACTTGAAGTCAGGGTTTCCTAACTTGTGACACTGGGCCAGATAATTCCTTGGGGTGGGGGCTGTTCTGTGTGTGATAGGATCGTTGGCAGCACCTCTGGCCTCTGCCTACTAGACACCAGCAGCAGCCCCCAGTTGGGACAACCAAAAATGTCTCCGCACGATGCCGAATGTCCCCTGGGAAGCAGAAACACCCTTGGCCGAGAAGTCTAGACCTGAGGTTTTCACACTGTTCAGGGTTCTAGAGGGGGTGACGCACAGGTAGGCTTTGGCCCCGCCTTCCTCACCTCGCCGGGTCTACGCGCTGGGGCTCCACGTAGGATGGTACACGCTCCAGATTCTCAGCCTTTAAGACAGCGTCGAGAGCACTGCGTAAGACCGTTCGGATACACCACAGCACTTAAGGCATGCGAGACTGTAAGGAGATAAGAATACTCAGGATCTGTTTCCAGTTTTTTATTTTTTTACTATTCTATGTATATTTTTAAAAAGTAAATATCCATTATTTGTCCCTGTTTCTCCTGGACTCTCAGTCAGGCCTTTCTTTCCTGACTACCCAGTTAAAACACCCCCACTCCCTTCCTGGAGCACACTCCAGCCCTTTGTGCTTTCTTCTTCTTCATGGTGTTCTATTTAATTAGTTAATTGGTTTCATTTATTGTCTAAATATTCCCTACACACACACACACACACACACATATATATATATATATACACACTCACATTCAGTTGTCAGCTCCCTGACAGTGGGGTCACTGCCTGTCTTGTTCCCAGCATTTAAAACACAATCTGGTACACGATAGCTGTTGTTGAAGAAATGATGCAAACAATTATTTTTAAAAGGTGTCATTTAAAATCTTTTAAAAATATTGTATAAACCAAAGTGAACTGTTCTCAGATGAAGGCACCTCACGGAGAGTACATAATGACTACAAAATAATATTATGTTTGAACCTTGTTTTAAATTCCTTCCCTGGCTTGATGAAAAGCTGAGCTCTCAAAACTGAGGCTGAAACAAATAGAGCCTGCTGTGGATGTGCTTGTCTGGGTACATTGTCACCAAAAGACACCGAGTAACAAGCGGTTTGAAAGGTCTGTGTTAGAAAACTGATCACCTTAATCTAAGCAACCACAAGTGTCCTGCTTTAGGAGAAGAGCTAGGATTTTTAGAGAACAAAGTAGGACGCGTATTATTATTTTAAAAATTCTTAGAAAAATAGTGCATGGAGTTGGCTTTAAGACTGCTCTGAAAATTATTCAGCTGCAGACGACAAATCACAGGTAGGAGGGACACGAGGTTCCTCATCCATGCTCTTGTTGCAGCAGCAGAATTTCACCCCCTTAACGTCAGTCCCGGCAGCATCAGGGCTCTCCAGGCCGCAGGGGGTCGTGCTGAGGACCCACATTTTCTCCCCCCACCAATTGCATTTCTTTGTCTCTGTGACACGGACATGATGTGGCCTATTTCAGTACAAGATTCAGGTTTCTGAAGGTCAAGTCATCCAGGGCGTGTTGCGTCTCCCTGTCCAAGATGGCGATTCACCATCGACAGCAGCTTGGAGAGTGCAATTCAACATATCACGTGGCAACGAAGAGGGACATTTTGACATTTTGACTGACCCTGAGACCAATGAAGGCGTTTTGAATGTCATCAAGGTAAAGCCATAACACACCAGCCAGGTGGTGGTAGACGCCGAGGGCCCTTTCTGTGGCATAACTAACAATGAACTAGGAACGAGCAGCTCGTGGCACCTACGGTGTGCACTGAGCACCTTGTATAACCTGGAGGGCAGGGCCGCATGGCCACTTCTGTGTGTGGGCCGAGCGCTCCTCCTACCAAGGTTGTATCAATATTACGAATTATTTGCGGCATTACCTAAAGATTTCACCATTTGTTTTGTTTTAGGCAAAATGTAATAGATTTACATAGGCCCTAAAACGTTTATTGTTTCCTGATGTGATAAAAATTGAAAACATTTTCTTCAACCCTAGAAGTTCTTCTTTTCTTCCTGTGAGTTTTAAGTGTTTAAAACTTGTAACGTTTAAAAGAAATACAAACATCTGTGTGGCCCCTGTCAGTACGGTGTGCCCCTGGCACGGTGCCTGCCTGCGCCCAGTGGAGAAGTCAGGCCTGGAGGACAGTATTCCTAACTCCTTTTACTGATAAGGAAACCGAAGCCCAGAGAGGTTGGGCCCTTTACAAGGAGTCACACAGCTCGAGAGCGGTGGAGTGGAGATTCTGACCAGGGCAGTCTGACCCCAGTGCCTCTAGCCTTCGTAGCTCTCAGCCAGACCCTAGAATGAGCAGGGTCCCTCACGCAGCGCAGGTGAGTCACCTGGGAAAAGGCACCGAGATTCCCCCCGACAGTTTAACAAGCGCCCAGGTGATGCTGATGGCCCACAGAGGGCGCTGTGACCAGCAAGGCTCTGAGACACTACGCCAGGTGCCGGGAGTGGAATCTTCCAAACATCCCCAGCCTTGCAATCCTCTTAAGTCACTGACCGCTTTGTACCCTGAATCGCTATGATCATTAATATCTATATTTCCCTAAGTTCCCTGACTTTCTGCAGCAGGGTTGTCACATGAATATTTCATTAGGTTATGGGTTTTGTTGCATTTTTCATGACCCTCTGATGGATGGTGGCTCTTTTCAGCCAGGAGAGGAGGAGGAAATGAAAAAAGAAAAGAACTCCATAAATGATTTGAAAACACGCTGAAGACTGTCTTTTGATCATTATCAAAGACAATGTAAATAATACATGAAGTGCAAAAGCCACACGCTCTCCGTCGTTGACGACTGGGGCTGGGCTTCCTCTGGCCCCAGGAGCCGCGAGTGCTAATGAAACCCCTCTGGCTTTCAGCCTCTGGATCACGAAACCCACCCGGTGCGAAGCCTCGTCATCACCGCGGAGAATGAGGAGCGGCCCTTCCTCTGCGAGGGGGGCGAGCTCCAGCAGCCCAGGAGGGCGGCGGCAAGTGCCACCGTGAGTGTGCAGGTGACCGATGCCAATGACCCACCGGCCTTTCACCCTGAGAGCTTCCTGGTCAGCAAAGAGGAGGGCGCCAGGCCCGGAACCCGGCTGGGAACTTTCAACGCCCTGGATCCAGACGGCAGCGCAAGCCAGATAAGGTGAGTGCGGAGGCACAGGCAGGCAGCGGGGAGCGTGGACCCCGCAGCTACCACGAGGACTTCTACTGGCCAGCGAGCCCCTCTGACGCGCTCACGGGCTGACTAAGCCTCAGTTACGAAAATCCTAGAAGCCACCAGGCGGATGCCCACCGGCCCGGGTTTAATGTCCTCTTGGTTCTGCAGCTTTCTCTGACCCCCCAGGGGAAGTCACCTGCTCATTCCCTTTGCACTTCCCACGTGCTTCTTTCCTTGTCTTTTCTTCGTATTAGAATCATTTGTTTATACGTTTCTATCTCCCTCTTTACCGGAGGTTATAAACTGGCAGCCCTCTTGCTTCTGGGCAACAAGTGTTTTTATAAAAATTGTGATAAAATACATGTGACGTAAAATTTACTACTTTAGCCATCTTTGGCATTTAACCAAGTCAGTGGCGCTAAGCACATCCACTATGGTTGTGCAGACATCACTACCGTCCACTGCCAGGACCCTTTTCATCTCGCAAAACTGAAACTCTGTCCCCGTTAAACACGTATCACCATCCCCCTCCAGCCGCTGGCACCCACCGTTCCACCTTCTTGTCTCTGTAAATGTGACTGCTCTCGGGACTTCATACAGGCAGAATCACACAGCCTTTGCCTTCCTGGGTCTGGCTCATTTCACTTGACATAGTGTCCTCAACGTTCATTCATGGTTAGCACATGTCAGAATTTCCTTTAAGGCTGAATACACACACACACACACACACATACATATATAATATACACATTGCATGTATTTACCACATTTTTTTTTTGTCTATTCATCCGTCCTTGGATTGCTTAGTGGATTGTTTTAAAAATAAAGTTGCAGCATTTAAAAAGAAGGGGATTATGTGTAACAGCTGCATTTTCTGGCTGTTCTCAAAGGAGCAGGACGATTTGGCCTATTTGGGTCCGTATCACACGGCGCCATGATCATAGGGGCAGAGCAGGGGTCATAGGTCGTGCCCCTTCACCCTTGAGGCTCAGCAGCTGGCCTCAGTCCTCATTCCGCCAACGCCACTCATTTCTAGCACCTGCTTGGCCCCATCCACTCTTGAGTTTGGGATTCCGCCTTAGAGCAACGCTTCTCAGTGTACCTATTGGGAAGGGCCAGGTTTCTTTTTTCATTTCCAATGCATTATGGAGTGATCATTTTGCAAAACATAATAAAAATGAATTACTAGAAAATTTACTAGGGGGACACAGCAATGCCTACGACTGTAAGAATTTCTCAGCACTTGCTCTTAATTTTTGCCATTCTCACTGGGAGCAGCTAACCCAGAGCCCAGGGACTGTCCCGTGCACACAGGTGCGTGTCGAACTAGCGCAGCTCTTCAGCAGTGGTTGTCAAACTACAGCGTGTATCAGAATTTCTGGAGGGCTTGTTAAAATGCAGGTTGCTGGGCCCCCTCCTACAATTTCTGATTTAGAGGTTCGGGTGTGAGGACTGGGATTTGCTTTTCTAATAAGTTCCCGGGTGGTGTTAATGATGCTAGCAGGGACCTGCCTTTGAGAACCACCGATGTCGAGCCCACATCTATTGCTTGCTGTCTTGCTGTCTCTTGAGCATGGTTGGCTTATAAGCCGGTCTCAGTACATGTTTGGATTGTGCTGGAGTCAAGAACTAAACACTCCATTCACTTTAGCCTCAGATATTGCTTTCTCCAGGGTGCAGGCTGAGTGTCTATTGTGGGGTGGAGACTAGATCCGATGAGCAGGTTTTGTTTAGTCTTGTTCTGCTCCATTTGCATTGACCGGAGTTAACTTTCATGAACTTGGCCTGAGATAATCCACAGATGAACTGAGTGTCTTCCCTTGGTTTGTAAACATTGCCAAACCACAGCGTTTCTAAGGGACTCCTGGAAGCTTCCATAAGAGGTGAAGCAGTGCACAAAAAGCTTCAATCCTTTTAAAATCTGTGACCCACTGAATATAGGGGAGGGCCAGTTGTTGACCTTTTCGAAAGCATTTTCCCAGGTGATGAAGAGGAAGCATAAGGAGAAATTGCCCTTCTGCACCCTTTCTGGGGCCTGCACTTTTTCTGTCCCTTGCCTGAGTCCAGGAGGTCCCTACCGTAGGTCCCTAGGCAGGTGGCTGTGGGTGGCAATCTGGCAAGGTTCCAGCAAATGCCATCTGATGTTGACCACTCCCAGAGACCCTGGCAGGCTCAGCATGGCCACCCCTGAAAAAGGTACCAGGTTACCCAGGCGTGGATCCTTTGGGCTCTGCTACAAAGGGCACATCCAGAGTAGCGGAGTCCCGGGCCTCTGTAGCAGCGGCAGGTTAGTTCTGAGCGGGAAGCTGCTGGGCCCTGCAGTCGTTGAAGACTGGCTCTCCTCCAGTGCGAGATGCTTCCCCAAGGCAGACACAGTTATGTTCGGCCCAGCATGGAGGGAGTCGCTTAGTATTCCAGAGAATATCTATCTGACACACTAATAGAGTCTTCAGACTGTCATCCCCCTGTCTTCATTAAATTCATGAACACTCTTGTGGTGTTAACTGCTCTTAGAATCTCCTAAATTACTTGGGATAGGAAGAGTAGTGTTTCTCTGGCATATTTTGATTTTTCTTTTGATGTAAATTTTTAATTCTAAAGATTGTGTGTGTTTTCCTTCTACCAGATACAAACTGGTCCATGACCCAGCAAATTGGGTTGCCGTAGATGAACACTCGGGAGTTGTCATCACCACGAAGCCAATTGACCGAGAATCGCCTCACGTCAATGACAGCTTTTACACAATCGTCGTTCACGCTGTCGATACTGGTGAGTGTTTACCCAGCGCTGGGGGAAAAGTGCTCATTCTTTCTTCCTGAGGGAAAATGACACCGGTGAGAGTCTTTCAGCGCAACTGAGAAAAATATAAAGGAAACCTTGTTATCACTTTGCATCCATGCTGGGGATTATTTCTGATAATAATTCTTGAAATGGTTGACTAGGGACCAATACCATCAAAAGAGGGCAGTATTCATTCAGAAGAGACGATTATGGCAGTGAGGAAGCTGCAGTCAAACCCAACACCTTTTCATCTGTTCATGAGATAACTCTTCAGCTCTTTGCCAAAGCCAACGACGTGTGATAAATATTTAGCACAGTTTCCCCGAACTCGAGGTGGCTTATAGGCTCAGGTAAATGTGACCGTGTGGGACAAATTTGTTATAAACCAGGGTGGGTGGTTTTATGAGAATGTTTTAGTACTTGTCTCTACAATTTCCCAAGGATGAATTTTTAAATACTCCAAAACAAATTTGAATAAATGAAAAATTTCAAATAACTTTAAAATTGCATTTGGGGAAGTCTGTAAACTGAAAGCCAGGTTCCCAGTGATACGTAACTGTACATCCCACTTGTATAATTAACTGGTTGAATACTGGTTATGAAGACATGGAACGTGTTCCTAAGCAATATTATGGGCGGAGAAAGAAAGTGGGGTTAATGTTCTAGGGTCCTGTGATTCTGTTATGGATGAGTTCATGATGGTTTCAAAATTTTTTATTACAAAAAATTTATTAGATGCTTATAGATTCACATGCGGTTTTAAGAAACAATATAGTAGATCCCAGGTACTCTTTGCTCAGTTTCCCCCAGTGAGAACACCTTGCAAAACTGTGGTGCGACATCACAACCAGGGTAGCCGAGATCCAGAACGTTTCCATCCCCACAAGGACCCCTCACTCACCCTCTTATTGTCATGCCCACTTCCCTCCACCTTCACACCAGGCACGATTGACCTTTTTAATTTATTTAATGATATCACATTCCACCTCATTCTACAAATGATTTGAGCAGGCAAGCGTCTGAACCTACCTTACCCAGATATTCTGAATTTTTAGAGAAGCAGGAAAACAAATCCAGTGCATGCCAGTAAGGCTTATGAATTTGAAGGGGAAACGGTCCCAGTATTTTGGCGGAACGGTTCTTCCTTGAGAGATGGAGGGTGCTCCTTCTCCAGGGCTCTGCGCGCACAAGGAATGCTTCCTCAGTTGATGAACAACTTCTCCCGGAATCCCTCTCTTTACCAGGCGTCCCACCACAGACGGGCACAGGGACGCTGCTGCTCTTCCTGTCTGACATCAATGACAACGCCCCCGCTCTCCAGCCCGGTTCTCGCGACGTGGAGGTGTGTGAGTCTGCGGGGAACGAGCCCCTCCTCATCGAGGCAGACGATCCGGACCTGGAGCCCTACTCTGACCCGTTTACATTCGAGCTGGACGATACCTGGGGACATGCAGAGGACACATGGAGATTGGGCAAAAATTGGGGTGAGTGTACCGGCCAGGGGTAAAGCGTTGAAAATGACAGAGACCCAATGCAGACGGACTTAGGCAAAAAAGGAATTTCTTAGCTTACTTGTATTAATGACAAAAAATTTCAGGTGAGCCTGTGTTCTGGCAGAGCTGGGTCTGGGTTTGCAGAGGATACCCTGGAGGTCACCTTTCCACCCCTTGGCTGTGCCCTTGCCTGGGCTCCTTCATTGTCAGGTAGCTCTCCTTGCAGAGCAGCAGTGGCTGCTGGGAGTCCCTGGGACACATCCTAGCACCTGGCAAGAAGGGCGGGCGCTTCCAGGGAAAGCTCCAGGATGGGTATCACCGCTTGGCATGGGTCACCTGCCCTGCCAACCCTTGTAGGTGGGACTGGGAAGGGCGCACATGCTGGCTGGCTCCCAGCACACACCTGGACCTTGTTGCCGTCTGGGCTGAGCCCTCCTGATCCACACAGGCAGAGAGTTTGGGAAGTGTGGGCTCCTGCAAAGTGTTGTCAGAGGAGGACCAGATGCTGAGCGAGGTGAAAGCAACCAGCGACCAGGGTCAGCAAGCATTCTCCTTTGTGCTTCCATCGGTGGGGTCTGTAGAGTGCCGCACGTTTTAAGTTGGAACTGTGTGCTCATGTTGCAGTTCCTAGTCCCAGAGCGTGTAGTAAAGCATTTCACCTGGTCCCGAAGGAGGTGTGGTCTTTGCTCTTGGTTTCCAGCAGGATATGGGGGGATCTCTAAGCCCCTGGGATGTCGTGGCGGACACAAGAGCCTGTTTACCTGGGTGACTGGGGCTGAACCACATAGGCACTGTGTGATTAGGGTGGGGACTTTTGGTCACACAGTAGCAGTAGACCACTGGAGAGGCCAGAGCCTGAGGTCAGCCATGTGGGAGGCCAACCAGGTTTACTGACCCAGCCCTGGTAAGGGCTCTGGACCCCACAGCTAAGGTGAGCTGCCCCGGGAGCACATATTCCGTATGTGCTGTCACTCACGGTCACCATCCTGGCTTCCTGGGGAGAGGGTGATGGGAAGCTCTGCGTTTGGAATTCCTCTGGAATCTGCCCTGTGTCCTGCTTCCCTGGCCTGATTTTCAACTGTACCCTTTTGCCGTAGCAAACCGGAACCGTCAGTATAACAGCTTTCAGTGAGTCCTGTTCATCCTTCTAAAGAATCCTTGAACCTGCAGGTGGTCCTGGGAACCCCTTAACTTGCAGCTGGTGTCAGAAGTGAGGGTGGTCTTGAGACTGTCCCTCCAACTTTGCACTTGGCTAACTGCGCACAGAGCCTCGGCCCACGGAGGGTGCTTAGTAAGTACATGTTGAGCAGATGAACAAATAAATGAGTGTGAGTTCCTTTTCCCTTTGCAGGTCGGTCAGTTGAACTTTTCATGTTGAGAAGCCTCCCACGTGGTAGCTACTCGGTGCCGCTCATCATTGGAGACAGACAGGGGGTCTCCCAGAGGCAGACTGTCCACGTGAGGATCTGTTCCTGCCCCGGTGGGTTCGCGTGTGTGGAACACTCACACGCAGGAGCAGAGCTCGTGGGGGCCCTGTCCTTGGCCTGCGTGGCATTCGTGGCTCTGGCAGGTCAGTGGTCAGCAGGGGCTGTCCTGGGACTGTGGCTCCTTTCCCCAGGCGTAGGCCAGGGTTACGGTGTTTGCTGGGGTGGGACGCAGCTGCTGGCAGGATTGGTGGGAGGCCTTTGAGCGTGACCTCTGGGTGCACCTGGGCTCCTACCCTCAGATCACATGTTGCCACCCTGGCCAGACGTGATCGTTGGCTGGCAAAAGCGATTCTACTCAATAAGCAGTCATTTGAACAGCGGAACCCATAGATGGGCATAGCCAAACGGTGGCCCTGCGTTTGTAGCAACCACGGGGTCAGCAATATACACACGTCTAGGCTTCTGGGCTTGGCGAGGCTAATAAGGACGCTTGTTTTTCCAAGAAATAATACAACATTACTGGCCAGGGACAATTAATTAATTCAACAAACAATTATCTAGCCCCTACTTGTGACCCCAAACTGTGTTAAACTCTGGAGCGACACAGATGGTTAAGACACAGTTTGGCCTTGTCCATTCATGGCTAAGTTATAAATTCACAGAACACGATCTTCTTGGAACCTCTGCTGTGGACGAGCTGGTCAATTCATTCCCCCTTTGTCTTGTCACAGTGGCTCTGCTTTTACTGCTGCGATGCTATTTTGCATTTCAACCCAAGAGGCGCAGATGCTCTCTCCTCAGTGACAAAGGCCACCAGACCCTGATTGTGTATAACGACGAGAGCAAAGCCACCTCAGCCCAGGTAGCAGAACGCAATGCTTGTGTCTTACAGCAATGAAGTCAGTAACACGTGGACATACAGCACGTACTTTCTCACCCCTTGCACCCCTCTTATTTCTTTACTCTAACGGGTATTTGAGTAACAAGTCAAAAAAAATTCCTGCAAAAATTGTCCAACTCAACTAAGTGGATTTATTGTTTCAGATCAGTGGTTCTCAACCCCGGGCAATTTTGCCCTCTAGAGGGTATTTGGCAATGCCTGGAGACAATTTTGATTGTCACAATTGGGAATGCTGCTGGCATCTCCTGGGTTGAGGCCAGGGATGCTGCCGAACATTCCACAACACACAAGACAGTCACAGAGAATTATCTGGCCCGTTGTCAAAAGTGCTGAGGTTGAGAAACCCGGCCCAGGGGAAGAGTGGTTTTTGCCAGATGGAGGCTCACTAAATGGAACTGTGTTCTGCTCACAGTTAAAAGAGTCTGAGCTGCCTTCTGGCCCTGGCCTGGGGTAGAGCGTGGCAGAACCCCCCACCCTTGTCCAGCAGGGCCGGTGGGAAGCTCACTGGTCTTGCAGGTTCAGGGCCTGGGTTCTGTTTCTGCCTTTGCATCTTTTTGGCTTCATCAAGCAGTTCACACCCTCATCTGTGAACCGGATGATAAAGTCAACCCACAGCCAGGCTATGGGTCACAGATGATGCTATGAAAGCACCTGTCACTCACGCCGACCGACACGGAGTAAGCGGCCGTGACCACTGGGTCTTTAAACCTGCAGCTTCTGGGAAAGAGGGGCTTTATCTCAGTCGTCCACGCAGCACCCCGGGCTGGGGTGGGGGGCGGTGACATGAAAGCCTCGTGAGCTCTCCTGTCTGTCTCCACCTAGAACTAAGAGGGATTGATCTGAAAAACGAAAGCAAAACAAACGTCAAAAGGAAATAGGTCTTTCGCACACAGAGGATTCGGGTTCCATTTTACACGTCCACCGACGGTTTTGTCCTGGAAGGAAGAGACGTGTTCAATAGAGTAGCACACTTGGGAAAAGCATCCAGTTAACTTTGCTGTTCTGCTCAGGTAAATAGAGAGAGGCGCTAAAACGTATTTGGTGTTTGAAGAAGCTGGTGCTAGAGCGTGACTCCAAGGGTTCTTCCTGCTGTTGTCTTCCCTGCCGGCGTGAAGGCAGGAGGGAGGTAGCAGCCTCCGACCTGCTCTGTGTGTGTGTGTCTGTGTGTGTGTGCACGCGCGTGTGTGCATGCATGCATGCATCTGTGCACCCCTGCAGGCCTCTGTGAGCCCTTCCTGGGCTGGACGTGAGAAGAAAGGAAGCGTGGTACAAACTCTCTAGGTCGCTGAAGCCCGTGGAAGGAACCCTCTCAGCCTAACATGAGAGCAGCAGCTAAGAGTTTCGATTTGTTTGTGTCATTTTAAGAAGGAAACCACCTTGACAGTCTTTGCGTAACAGATGGAATCCCTTCCCTTAGGCAGCGCCCCTGGCTCTGAGGCTCAACCCTGGACAGAAATGTCTCCTAGGCCTGGGGCTGGACCGCAGCCTCCATCTTGGTAAGGCAGAGCCAGAGCTGCTGAGCTTGCAGGAGACCAGCCCGAACGTCGCACTCCCCAAGCTCTGGCTCCAGTTGCAGCCAACATGGAAGAGGCTGGGGTGCCCTGGGTGCCTTTCCCATGGGCAGATGGGCAGCCGTCTCTGGGAGAGAGGAAGACGCCCCAGACACCGTGTGAGGAAGAAGGGACCTTGGGCATTGCGGGGCTGAGACCGGCAGGCTGGAGGGGACAAGACGGCACTGGCCACAGACCAGCAGCATCAGAGGGACAAGAGCCTCACCCAGGGAAAGGACATCTGTTCTCTTCCTGTATCAAAACGTCCTCCCCTTGTTGCCCGCTCACGGCGTGGGGCGCGTCTCCTTTCCTGCCCTGAGAACTGGGATCCAGAAAACCTGGGTTAGAGTCTGAATCTGTGATTTATCTGTTGCATAATCTAATTGACTCTCGGCTTTCATATATAAAGTTAGATTGATAGTGTTCTCTCTCTCTTAGGTTTATTGGACAATTTAATCAAATAGCGCAGGTAAGGTCCTGAGCACAGGACGGGGCGCTCATGTGATACACGGTGGCTGCCAGCGCTGGCATTGCCCGCAGTGATTACTGAGTATGTCTTTGTGACTATTGGCGAGTAAGGCCACCTCACGGTACACGCACTTAACCCGTCTAAACATCTTACCTGGATGTTCCAGCCCACACATGCATGTCCACTCACCAGGGACATTCTCTGCTCTTGGGAAGATGTCACCACTGGTTCCACCCACGTGGTCACATTCTACCACCTGATGGAGGGGACCTCTGGGACTGCATAGGTGCCTTCCCTGTATGTGGGAAGCTCGTGAGCTCTTGGCCAACACAAATCCAGCACCATGAAGATCTGAGTCCCTCGAGAATCAGTGTGTTGAGTGAGAAATGAACGAGACAATGCACAGAGCACCTCGCAACGGCGGTGACCCCAAGAGCCATCACCACGAGCCTTAGAAGAAGACAAGCTTTTAGATTCTGAGGTCTCCTGAAACAAGAGTCTTTTACTATCACTTTACACGAAACACTGGACACGAGAAACAACCTCCCAACGAGCAATTACCAAAGACAAACAGAAATAACATTCCCTTTCCAAACAAATCACTCGGATTTATAGGACAGGTGTTTTTCACCGTCTGGGTTTTTCCTGCAGTGGCGCAGACACAGTGTGTTTGGGGAAACGGCGTTCCTGGCTTTCTGATTTTATTTCTGCCTTCTGTAATTTCAGCCTGTCATATTTCTCTCCCTGTGTTCCGCAGACACAGTCAGATGTCAAGGGCCAGATGCCAGCTCTGCAGACACACACGGCCGTGGCGGGGGCCAAGCTGAGTGCTGAGGTAACGCGTCACTTATTTGCTCCTTGATTTTAAACGGAGAGGTGACTTTGCTGATGGTTTCCATGGCAGGGAACACCCTGCACGCTCCTCCCGCCCCCACATCCAGTGAGGACCTCCTGCAGGTCACTTGCCAGCCCAGCCCCCACCCGCAAAGCCCCGTGGTGCCCGCATCCTGACGCCCCTTCGCCTCCCAGCGGCAAAGCTCCCTCCTCTCTGTGGCAGTGCCAGCGACTCAGTGCTTCCAAACCCGTCCGTCCGGTGACACCTTCGTGCCTTTTTGCCATATGCATTCTACTTCCACTGGTGTGTTTTATAAACTATTGTTGTTTAAATGGACTTATGTCCAAATTCAGTACATTTATTTAAATAGGAAATTCTATAGGTTAAATATAAATAAGAACAAGTGTTACTTATATAAGGAGCAGGCACGTGTGAAAACACACACAAGAAATGAACACAGTAGCTCCGGGTGGATCGCGCCGCCTGCCACGGCTCAGGACCTCAGTGGGAAAGGCGGGCTGTGAAAGCCAGAGAGCAGGGGTGACACTTTCTCCTGGGTGTCCTCAGGGTGTGGAAAAGGAATTAAAAAGGGAATAATTTTCTTACCATGCAAGCCAATGTTATTTAAAAGCCTGTTGCCCAGCTGGCTAAATCTTCCCTTTCCGAAGTGGTCGGCGGCCCCCACTTTGGGCACAGAAAGTTAAGCCGGGACTGCGGGAAATGACTGAGCGGGCTGCTGGCCAGGGCGGGAGCGGGGCAGGTCCCCGAGTGTTCTGCTCACTCACCCTTTCCCGGCGAGGGCTGCCCTTCCCCTTCTGCTACAAAGACATCGCCTGGCTGGCGGAGCCCTCTCTGTCCTCCTCTTACCCAGCCTGTGAGCTTCCAGAGACGCCGCCCTGAGGAGCGCGCTGTGCACCCTGCACCCACGACCCCATGGGATCCTCACCAGAACCCCGCAGGGGTCGGGGGCGATCGTCCCTATTTTACAGGGCAGGAAACCCAGGCCCACCGGCTTCTTTTTCTCAGCAAGTCTTTGGATTCTCTCTGCAGAGTCCTGCAAATGTGAGATCGTCTGTGGTGACTGGTTAAATTAACCGCCATTGACACGCTTTCCCTAAGTGGTCACTTATGATTTGTCGGGTAAACTGATATTTTAAAACCTGCTGCAAAGCATGAAATATCTTTAGTAAAACCACTGTCAAGGTCCATTGCCTGCTTTATTTCCTTTGAAATTTTACTCCATCATGGAAGGGTCTCTATTAAAATAATGGAAACCCAAAGCAAAAATCGCCCACAGTCTCATCCCTGAATCTAAACCGTTTTACTTGCGAGTGTCACCTTCTAGATCTTGTCTGCAAGTCTGCTCGGTTTCCCAGCACCTGCGTCTCATGTAGACTGTGAGAGCCCGCGTGTCCACGTCACATCGCAGCCCGTCCCACCCTGCTCCGCCTGGTTTCCTCGCGTCTCCCCCACTTTCCTTCCCGACTCCCACTCTCCCTCCGTCTCATCAGACTAGCTTTTATCTGCCTGTGAGTCCCCGAGCAGGGCAGGCGTGGAAGGTCACACGTGTCTGCTTCTCTCCCGGCTGGTGGGAAATGCGTCTCCCGTGGGTAAATCCACATTTCTCCCCCAGGGTCTCGGTGACCTGCCGCCGTCAACAGCGGCTTCATCAGACCAAGTACGCTTCGCTCTGGGGACTCCGGTGAGTTGCAGGTGGTCACTCCCTGCTGCGGTCCTGTCACTAGTGACTGACAGTCGGTTCCCTCGAGAGGATCCTTCTGGAAGATTCTGTGATACTGTTAGAACAAACACATAGTCAATGACAATCTGAGAAGTGGGGCTTTTTCCAATCAACCATTTTTCCATCTGTCCAACTAGCTATTGTTAATATTATGATAGCTGGTAGCTGTTGGATTAAGAGTTTTTGTTTGATAGTCCTGATCAAATAGACACTTTCAGAACATCCACAATTAGATGTTTCTGCTCGTGGCCATCTAAGGGCAGCAGAGATGATCTGTGAGGTTAGGAGCACGTGACTCTGACGCTGACCGAACTCCCGCCGAGCGACTTCACGCTCCCCGATAGATGGAGCCCTGAATTCCCCACGCTATATGGAGATTCTAGAACTATGGCTTTGCTTTGTAAAATGATTTTTATGAAGTAATTTTAGACTCACAGAAGTTGCAAAATAGCAGGAGAGTTCCTGTGGCCCCTTCCTCCGCACCCCCAGGATAATATCTCACAGAACCTTGCTGTATTACCAAAACCAGAAAACCGACTTTGGCGGTACACTGTTAATGCAGGTATCAAACACAGACCTGATTTGGACTTCACCAGTTTAACTGGCTATTATTTTAACAAAAATCTACTTTCAGACATAGAATTAAAAGAGGTCATAGTCCAAAGAGCCATGGTATTGTGTTCAGTTTTTATGAGGAAATGCTTCTAAATATGAATTCGAGATCTCTGTAAATGTGTGTCTTTGCTCAGGCTACATCAGAGCAAAAATGTGCTGTTGTTTGTAGAAAGATGACACCACAAATCCACCACTGAAGGGCTTGTGCATTGATGGACATGTCCCTCTGGTCCTGTCAGGGCCAGCTGCATGGACACAGGCCCCGTGCTCAGATAGGCCCATGCTTGGTTCAATGTTTTACTGTTGCTATCTTGAAATTCTTAATTTTTGAACAAGAGGCCCATATTTTCTTCTTGCACTAGGCCTTGAAAGGTGTGTAGCTGGAACTGGGTCTTAGGGGTGGGGTGTGTCATTCGCATCTGTTGAGGTCGTGGTCATGGCAGAAAGGAAGTCTTACTGGCCACTTTCAGACCCAAGACAGAGGTTGTAAATCCAATATTCTCATTCTCCTCACAAAGCAACTACTTAATATAAAGCTCGTTCAGGGATTTCTGCTGTGTATACCTAGCTACACTGCTCTCATTAGAACTGCTAGACCTTTTATACAAAAATGAAATGCCATATGATTGTGACAATTTCTGGTTATGCATTTGCATCCTTTGGTATTTTATATGAAACTGATAAACACTTTATCCTTCTTAAATTTAAGGGCCATGGCGTACTCTTTGAGCCAAGAGGAGCGAAAAACAAATACTCTACTCCCGTAAGTACAGATGTAGATGTTACCATGAAGAGAATTACCTTATTGTCCTAATAGCTGCAGAAAGCCCTGAAAATCGGAAATTTGGAAGGGAAGAGGGGTAGTGTAAAGTATGCCCCAAATCCAAACAAACGGAGAAGTGAATGTGGAACGGATTAGAAGTAGCTAAGGCTCGGCTCCCTGGCGACCTGGAGGTGTGAGAGTCCTTCAGTCCCTGGCAAGTTCCTCCTGCGCCTCAGTTGCCGAGAGCTGGGTCAGAGGCTGCGTGTCTTCTCTGCGCCCCTTCGCAGACGTACAGAAGTTTTGAGCTAAGTAGGTCTGAGACAACATCTGGTCCATATTTTCCCTAAATATTTTTAGCAGCAGAATTCTTCTTTTCAAATGAGATCCTACAAAGAACTCTATTATCAAGAAAACAGATAAATTTTTCCTACTAGCAGTTTTGTTTGCGTTGACATTTATAACATATACCTATTATCAAAATAGCCAATAAAAATAGTGACTCTGATGAAAACAAAAAAAGGATGTTATCTTAGCACCTAATTCATTGCCTCACATTTTCGACTTGGTTTTTAAAGTACCAAGAAAATTTTGATATACACCAAAAAGAAATTCCAAATAGTAATAGTTTTTAAGTAGCACAATTTATAATAGGATTCTCTTTGATTAATCAAACATGGGACAAAAAGCTTTATCCATATTTCATAAAAGCAAATTAACACAGCATCCAAATTAACATATTGGAGTAGGGGGGCTCAAAAAGATGTAAACCATTTTATTATATTATAAAAGTAATATTATTATTGAAATAATTTGTAAATAATTACAATAAAATTCAGATACTCTTGCTGAAGTATCTTTGAGGAGTCGTGGACCCTAGAGACAGTCTGACACCAGTAACTGTGCCCAGAGAGGCCCAGAGAGGGGCAGTGACGCTCTCTCGGCCACGGTGGAGCCACGTGTAGCATGGGGGTAGGACTTAAAGTTGGCTCCAGGCAAAACTGCCCCCCAGGCTACCTCAGGAAGGAGCCAGGCTGGAGACTGACGTGCGTCTTCCTCCAGCCTGGCATGAACCACCGCGCTGACCAGGGAGCACCTGGTGAGAGACTTCGTGGCACAGAGTCTGGATCTTCAGCGTTTCCTCCGAGAGGCCCCCAGGGTTAAAACAGGATGTTGGCCAGGGCACATCTAAACCTAGGTGTCACAGCTACTACACACCTGGGCTACAAACCTGTACAGCCTGGGACGGGACTGAATACTGTAGGCAGCTGCGCCACAGTGATAAGGATTCGTGTATCTAAACATACCTAAACACAGGAGAGGTGTAGCAAAAATACGGCACTAAAATCTTACAGGACCACCGTAGTACATGAAGTCTGCGGTCTGTCGTTGGTTGAAACGCTGTTACGCCATGTATGTATGCACGCGTATATAGACGGGCACACACAGGCAGTTGATCCTTGAACTGTGGAGTCCACTTATATGCAGAACGTTTTTCCACCTCTGCCACCCCTGCGACAGCAAGACCAGCCCCTCCTCCTCTTCCTCCTCCTCAGCCTACCCAGCGTGGAGATGATGAGGATGAAGACCTTTACGATGACCCACGTCCACTGGATGAAAGTCAGTGTAGCTGCTCTTCCTTATGAGTTTCCTAATGACGTTTTCTTTTCCCTAGCTTACCTATTGTAAGAGTACAAGTATGTAATACATATAACACGCAAAATATGCGTTAGTCACCTATTTGTTATCAGTATGGCTTCTGGTCAACAGTAGGCTATGAGTAGTTGAGTTTTGGGGCAGTCCGGAGTTATAGGTGGATTTTCGACTGTGCAGGTTGAGCACCTCTAATCCCTGTGTTGTTCAAGGGTTGATGATGTATGTACATGTGTATGTGAACGTGTGTGAATGCATGTATATGTATCTAGGCATCTGTGTGTGCGTCTATATGTGCATGTGTACAGGTATGTGTATATATAGCCTCATGGACATATAAAATTGACAAGATTTCATCATTTTTTACATGTGTCTTCCAGAATCCAGTAAGTATCTCTAAACCTAGGAAAGACCAGAAATCAACTCAGCCATAAAGGCCACCAGTGATTAAATACACAAATTGTATCATGTCACTCTCCAGTTTAAAACTTCCCTATGGCTAGCCATTGTCCCCGGGATAAAGTCTACAACATTATGACCTTAAGGTCCTCTGAGCCCCTCTGTCATCTGGCCTCTGCTCCCACCCTGGCCTCTCTGGGCCCCATGTAGAACACACAGAGTTCCCTCCCGGCCCAGGCCTCTGCTGTCCCTTCCGCCTGGAATTCCCTCCTCCTCTGTGGCCCGTCCACTTCCTTCTCACTTTGCTTCTCCTCCTGAGAGGGCTCCCTGGCCCCCACTGGGAGAGGGACCTTCCTATAGCTTCCTTTGCTGATCAGTCTTACGTTTCTCGCCAGTCTTGGGTGCTGGTCTTGCACCTGCCTGAGCCCAAGCGCGAGGCCCTGGGCGCCTGGCTGGACTCCACACTGGCCCCGACTTGCAGGATTCAGTTGTGGGTTCTGTGGACTCCCGGGTGGCCACTCCATGTGGTAGACGCTGAGCCTGTGTCCTCAGCCCTTTGACAGTGCCCGGAGACCTAGATCCACAAACACTTGCCACGCAGCACGTGCCCGCCAGTGATCTCCCGTGAGCACGACGTGCCGCTGGCTCCGGGCAAGGTTCAGAGGGTGGGGGGAGAGGAGGCGGAAGAGCCGGAGGAAAAGCGCAGTCCAGGGCACAGGGCGTGGGCAGGGCTGCCGACACGAGCCAGCCTGCTGCCGGATCGAGTCTGTGGAGCAGCCCTGAGCCCTGCGGGCCAGGCTCGCTCCGGGTTCCTCCTTCCCTGGTGGGCGTTGGAGGGTCTGGGTCTAGCACTGGGACCTCGCAGGGCCTCTCCCCTCGCCCCAACACAAAGAGGTGAAACGTGAGCAAATGGCCCTGCCCCGGCCCTTTACCTCCGAGAGAGCTGTGCGGAGTCCGCCCCGTCTGTGCTGGGGGCCGTTGACATGGCGTGGGTGTGGTGGAAGGGACAGGGCTCCTCGGTGGTGCTAGGGTTCTACCGGTTTGCTTTGCAGGTCTACCCAGGTGGCGCAATGCCCAGGAGACTGCTGGCCCCCGTGGAAGGAAGGATAGAGGAGACACTGCGTCAGGTAGGGACAGCGCCCCTCATCCTGTGCGTGGCCTGCTGGTTCTGTGTCCCCACTGTGCTCCAGGCTTGACCCGGGGACTCTTCCTCCTGAATCACTGTATCAGCTTAGGCTGCCACAACAAAATGCTATGGCTTACAAAACAGGAATCCATTGTCTCACGGTTACGGAGGCTGGAAGTCTGAGATCAGGGTCAGGTTCGGGGGAGGGCTCTCTTTCTGGCTTGTAGACGGCCACCTTCTTGCTGTGTCCTCACATGGTGGGGGGCAGAGAGACAGACCAGGCGCTCTGGTGTGTCTTCTTAGTAGGACACTAATCCCGTCATGAGGACCCCACCCTCATGACCTCATCTGAATCTAATTATCTCCCAAAGGCCCCATCTCCAAATACCGTCACATTAGGATTGGGGCTTCAGCATATGAATTTGGGGGAGGGCGGTCATGATTCAGTCCGTAACAATCACTTTCATGGGAATCCTCCTTCTGGGGCTGCTCTGCAGAACCCAACTCGAGGCAGAATGAGAAGGTCTTTTTCTGCAAAGTAGTGAACAATGAGGTCGGACTGTGCGGAAGGGGGTTATCAGGCAAGACTTTGATGCCAGACGTATCCTGGAAGGTTGCTCAACATGGCTACCCTGGGCAAACCCATGGGCAGGTTTATGGAAGGAGCCAAGCGGGTCCCCACGCTGGAGGCTCGGAGGCTCTGCGTGTCACCGCACAGGGAGGGACGCACACAGAAGCGGCACCGGCGGTCTGAGCCTGAGGAGCTGCACGTGTTGCAGGGAAGCCGGGACTCAGACCCATGACATAAGACGCACAGAAGGAAGGTGTAAATGTGGCAGTCTCTGTCCGTCAAGACATTTTATTTGACAAACACACGTATAATACTCACTTCGTTCCAGACTTCGTTCTGAGTGCTCGAAAGACATTAACTCTCAGTCCTCACATCACCCGCCAGGGCAGGTACTGTCATATTCCTTTATATAAAATGAGAAAACTCAGGAACAAAGACCTTAGGTCACGTGTCCAAGGTCACAGCTGTAGAAAGCGCTAGATTTGGGGCTCAGATGCAGGCAGTTAGGTCCAGGGCCTCGGCACTTGAGGGCTCGTTGCAAAGCAGCAGTCCCAGGCCCAGCTCTGGAGCCCCTGCATTAGGGGCCTGGGGAGCTCGTCAGGGCCTCTGACTTGAGGTCCTGGGACCCCGTTTTGTGAAACCCGCTAATGTGCCTGTGCTCTGGCTGTCAGAGCGGACACGGGACAGACAGGGCCGCCGGCACTGAGGCCGGGGGAGGAGACCCCAGACAGTGTCAGGGTGTGGAGTCACTGCCTGGGATCTCCCCGGGGTCAGCTCCCCCTGGTTGTCATCACAGTCCCCAGGGTGGGAGCTCCAGCTCCACGCCTCACTGACAGCCCTGGCTCCTGCTCTGGAGTCCTGCAGAATGGCTGATGCCTCGTGTCTGCTGGGACATAATGCAAATGTTCTCTCCAAGACCAGAAGCTGCCCTAGAGCCAGACTAGCCAGGCTCCTGGGGGAGGGGGCTGTGCGCCCATGGGTGGGGCTGCAGGAGGCTTCGCCAGGCCCTGGTCGCTGGTGAGGAAGTCAAGGAGTGAGCGGCAGAGAAAGATCTGCCTGTGCATCTCTCCCTGAGCAGACAGCAGCCCCCCGGGAGGGCAGGACTGTGTCATTACTGGTGCACGACACATGGTCACTGAAGGAGGAGTGGATGAAAGAACCTTCCTTCACTACAGCCCAAGGAGGCAGACAGATCCGAAAAGGGAGACTCGCAGACGTTGCCCCAAGTGGTAAAGCTGGTGGGGGAGGGGGCACAGGTTGGCCGACTCCAGACGGCCCACCTGATCAGTGAGCAATATACTGGGGAAGTCTCTTCTCTCTGCGCCTTAAATTTCCATCTATAAAGTAGGGTAGGGACAGTCCACTACATTCTCAGGGATGACGCTGTGCACAGATGAGACCACGTGGCTACATACAGGACATGGTGATCATGACATAGTGTCTGGCTTACCCATCGTCACGTGTGCACGCACACACACGGAGCTCCTGCCAAGTAGAGCGCGTGGATGGGGCGCAGGTCCCACCCAGGGGGCAGCAGGAGAAGGCTGCGTGGTGGCCGGGGACCCCCTCCGCCCTCTGCCAGGCAGGCAGGCAGCTTTATCAGGGAGAGCTCCGAGCTCTGCGCCTGGTGGTGTGAGAGGAGGAAAAAGCAGATTAGAAGGCGCAGCTCTTTCCCCGCGAGCCCACTAGCCTAGCTGGTGGTTTCTGATGAATTACTGATCTCATGCAGCTTCCGCTGGATTGGGCTGCAGAAACCCACTGCTCTGCCGTCCGCCTGGGGGGGTTGGGGTGGAGTCCAGGCAGCCCAGACCCACTGCACAGTCTGAGGCTCTGCGCACGCCAGGCCTGTCGTTGCTCACCCAGTCAGCTTCACCGCGGGACGTGCCGGGACTCCCAGCGCCTTGGCCGGGGCCGTGGATTCGCTTGTTAGCTGGCGAGAGCTTCCCCCCCTCCCCAGCCCAGCACCCCATGCCATGTGGTCACGTGGTCGTACGGTGACTGCAGTCCCCAAATAAGCAACCCAGGCGGTAGACGGGTGCACAGGTGAGTGGTCTTACCCTTACCTGTGGGCACCAGGCCTGACGTGTCATAGACACAGGGCTGGGAGATGCTGTTTGCCACTAAACGGAGGGCCTGGGAAGGGCTCCTGCTGTGACCCGGAGGCAGGTGGAGACAGTTGCTGCCAGAGCCAGTGGGTGGGCTGAGGGCTGGGGAGCCGAGTGGCCCCCTCAGAATGGGGACAGGCATGGAGTCTCGGGGACCCCTCAGCTGCACTTCCCAGGCCTCCCCCACCTCCCCAACCTCGGAACTTTGGGTTCCGAGCCCTCAGAGCCGACTGTCTTCAAGCTCTGGGTGAGTTCCCCACCCGGGAATCCAGGCAGCTGCTGACGGGTTAGAGGGTCCCACCAAACCCACTCCCGCCAAGGCTGGCAGAACTGGGGTCAGAATCGCCCCCTCAGGGATGTTAGAAGGTAAACAGGCTAAAGCCGCCCTCCCTTCCTTCCTTCCACCAACATACTGAGTCACTTAGGACAGGAAAATCCAGAAAAGTCTTCAGAGAGGCATCTTGGGCCCTGAACGATGAGCTGGAGTTTGCCGAGTGGAGGTTGGCAGGTGGGGACGGTCATTCATGGAGAAGTGGACAGCAGGTGCAGCCGCCAGGAGGACAGTCCGGAGGGGATGTGCAGAGGTGAGGGTAGGAAGACGGCCCTGCCGGGTGACAGGGCCGGCACCCTGTGGGGCTGGAGTGTGTCTGGGTTTTGGAGGCTGAGGACTGCTCCTGAGGGCTTTAGGCAGAGCGATGTCGGAACAGATCCGAGGCCCAGAAAGTGTCTCTGGTGCTTGTGCGCAGAGTGGACGAGAGGCAGGAGGGGTCGGAGAGAGGCTGGGAGGGGCGAGAAGTCGGCTGTCAGGAGGGAAAAGTCATAACCCTGCGTGAGAGTGGCTTCGTGCAAAGACCGCCCGTCTCCGGCGGATGTCACGGTTCAGATGGGTGTCCAGGAGCCTTCCAAGCGGGAGGCAGGGCCCAGGCTCCGTCTGCCTCATGGCTCTGCCACCATTAGAACCTGGAGACGGGGCTGGAGGATGGCAAAGAGAGAGCAGAGGCTCTTGGGGAGGCCAGCCAGGCTGCGTAAGTGTCCCCACGGTCACTTTTCTCCAGCTGTGCTCAGTCACGTGACACTTTAACTGACAGGCGGGAGACGCGGCCTTGCGGGGTGCCCAGGAAGAGCAGAAAGTGAGTTTGGTTAACTCCTGGCCACTCTCCGCCCCACGCTGGAGATAGGGCTTGACCTAAGGTGTTGGCCACGGGGCTGGAGAAGAGGGGACCCAGGAGGTGACCAGCAGTGTGGCTGAGCATCCGCGGGGCAGTGGGGGACAACTCGAGGTTTCGAGCTTGAACAGCCGGGCTGTTTGGGGTGTCACGATGTGAGCCGAGCTGGAGTTTCACAGACTTCAGTCTTTCTCTCACTGCGGTCACTGTCTTGTTTTGAGCCACTCGCTGTCATTTCCCTAAAGCCTTTCTGCACAGCGGCTCACATTTGAATGAACTTTTTGCGTTACTGTCAGCTAAACAATGGTGTTTGTGAAATCCTGGAGTCAATGTGCTTGTCCTTGTTTTAAAATGTACATTACAATGGCTGTCTGTTCAAATAAATAGGTGTCCCGGTACCATCCAAAGTCCTCTCGTATGGCAGGGCCAGAAAACCTCCCGGAAAGGGTTAAGTCACTGCAGGGCAGCTCTGCCTTTGCAGCCTGAGGACAGCCCCAGACCACATGTCTTGCTGTGTTCCCACAGAACTTACAACAGTGGGTGGTGGCTGGATTTGTCCCCAGGCGGTCACAGGGTCTGCACACTGCCCTGGAGGACACTGAGGGAGGGGAAGAGGGGGGAAGCAGGTTCGAGGAAGAATGAGGAGTTTCAAGGGTGTTGAGTCTGAGGTCCCTGTGCACGTCCTTGTGGAGCTGCCCAATGGTCGGTAGGAATTCCGGCTCTGGATGTGACCGCAGAGAGTGTCCTAGGTGGTGATGGTGATTGGTTTGGGGACAGATGAAGCTATGGCTGCAGCATGCACCTGGCAAACCAGAGAGTAGTGGTTTGAGGAGCGATGGGGGTGGAAGCGATGCAGAGTGGTGACCCCCCTCCTTAGAAGGCGGCCATGAAGTGCAAGCAGAATTGACGCAGAAAAGAGGGGACAGTTGTCCCAAATGAGGATCCAGGGGAGTCCCAGGCTGGGAGGCGTCCAGGGCACAGGAGGGGTAGGAGGACCCCAAAGAGTGGATCTGCAAGAGGGCGGAGGAGGCAGGGCCCCTGGCCTACCACCTGGGACGGCCACCACCCAAACGGTCACAGTCCCTTCCCAGAAATTAGCCGGAGACGGACAGTGGTCTCTTCCTCCCCAGCCCGCCTGCCATCTCTGAGTCTGCAGACGCTCCCGAGACAGCGGGGCCTTGGGTGCTGCCGCCACCGACGCCGGATCCTCAGATCACGCCCAGGGGAAGCTGCGTGGGAGGCGCGCACACTTACCCGCTCTCTCCCGCCTCTCCGCAGAAGCTCCGTGCCGTGGACGTGCAGGAAGATGACGGCGGCTGCCAGCCCCACGTCTACCTGGAGGAGGGAACGAGCGCAGGGGCCCCGTCCCTCAGTTCCCTCGCTGTCTCGGAGCAGGAGCTGCCGCCCGACGTGCTGGACTACCTGGGTTCGAAAGCTGCCGCACTTGGGGAGATGTATTCCCAGCGAGGCGTCTCTTCCGTAAACGATGCCTATTTTGGAGAACTGGACCCATTCGAGGAGGGCAGTCACTAGCCACTATTCAGGGATTTTTTTTTCTGCCTTTGTTCTTATTTTTAATAACTTCCCAGTCCTAGGATGAGGACGAACTCTTAGTCTGGTTTAAATGCTTTGATATTCTCAGACCAGCCATCTCAAACCAAAGCAAAATAGCGGGTTGTACTTTATTAAAATTTGGTTGGTCGGATTTTCTAAACAAATTTGAATTTAGTTGGATTATTCTTTGCTTCCCTTAGCAGCCTAGCGCTGAGGGTAAATGAATGTAATCTGTAGATTACCCAGCTCTCTGGCAACACTGGGAAATGTAAAAATGGATTTAAAAGGTCATTTATATTTCGACAATTATGATTCTGCTTCGGTCGAAGTGAAAAAAATAGGTGAATAGGGAAATGTTTTCTAGAACATTCATAATCAATACTTTTAGTGATCTTTTTTAAAAAAAATGCTGGTCCCTTTTCACATGTGGGTTAGATAGATAAAATATGTTCTCTTGAGAGAAATGATTATGCTTACAACGTTATAAGCAGTACACGCTTTAAAAAAAAAAGGAAGAACTGGCATAATATAACTTGCATTAAGTAAGTAAAGGGAATTTAGGAGACTTTGAATGAATATGTTCTGATTACATTTTTATCTTATACAAAACTGCAAACTGTAATTGGTTTTTCTTTGTCCACTTATTGCTAGTGTAAGTTGCAAGGGATGGTCTTTTTTAAAAGTCTTAAAAATTTTTATATGGTAGGACGTGTGCCCCATAAATAGTTTTCTTGTCTGAATAATAGATAAGAGTGAGTCTGACTAAGCAAAGTTTAAAACGCTACCAGGACACTTCGGTGTGTATGTTGGATATCTGAAACCCTGCAGCCACATCTAAAAACTTTTATGTAACTAACGAGCATTATCTTTTGTGACTGTCCTCTCACGTGCCTGAGGATACACCTGTGCTGTTGTTATCCATCAATGGGGAGTTTTAGCTCAGAGTTAGAACTTTCCCCTTCGTTCTGAAGCAGCCGCGCAAATGCTTACTTTCAGATCGCAGCTGTCCGTACGTAGGGACTTCATTCATTCTCTAGTGCTCTGGGCAACCAATAAAGAAGAAAAACCATATCTAAAGCATTGGAGTGTCTGAATCTGACACGTGAGTGTGTAGAACAGCTGTGCTAATACTGGCATGATTCAGAGCAGAGTTCAGGATAAAGGTAATTTTTTAGAAAAATATACTTTTAAGTCTGAATTGTTGGCAGGGGTCAGTTGGTGGTTATCAGACCTTCCATATTTGCCTTATCACCATGAGGCAAATCTCGCCCACCATTGGTTCTTCTAAATAAAATTTTATTGGCACACAGCCTCACTCATTTGCTTAGGTATTGCCTATGGCTGCTTTTGTGCTCCAGCAACAGAGCTGAGCATTTGCATCAGAGACTGCATGGTCCACGTTTTACAGAAAAAGTGTGGTTAACCTCTTCCCTAAGGCACTCTTTTTGGGAACTCCACATCCTATCAAACATATTAAGATGTAGACATACCCTGCGTTAAAAACAGACACATTGCCATGCACATTTTGAAAGGTTTTAAGTAAGTTTGCTTTTGGCTACGGTAACTCGTTGAACTTACTACTGGCTATGAAACCTTGGCAGTTGTGGTGCTTATTTGAGGATTCTTGCATTATGAGATACTCACCAACAAATTTTTTTTCAAAAGTAACATAATACTTGTGAAATATTCATGAACACCAAATTTAACAATTAAGGAGAAGAACAAAATGTCGTATTTTGTAGCTATTTAATTAGACATTTATTAATTTTGATTTTTGGGGGTTTTCTGATTGTATTTTAAAGCCAATAATTTTTTTTTCACATCTTGACCATTTTAATAGGCCTCAGGCTTTGGGGTTATAGCGTCCAGTGGAATAAATGGCTGTATTAGCATCTTCGTGAAGTATATGATACTTCAGCCTGTCCCTTTAGATGCAAGTTTACATTGTATATTATCAACTTCTCCAACTAACGTCTGCAGGAAACATTCCTGGATATTGGCTGGTTCCTCCCACAAGTGCTTTCTCAAGTCTGTCTATGTGCCTAAAAAAGGTTTCCACTGAAAATGTCAGCACCAGCAGGTTTTGGTGAAACTTGTTAGCCTCCAATGGAATTCACACATACTCATAAATTAAGTCAGTTCTTGCTAATGGCAATGAAGGGGGAATAAAACACAAATAGTAAATATTTTCAGGGAAAATGTGATTTTATTAAGAACATTAACCTCTAAATTACTTAGCAATCCAAAGATCGCTTCAGTCTCAGAAGTTAAATATTTACTTTGCATTTCATCAATTTTGGTTTTCATGCACAATAACAATCTCATTGGTTTTATAAAGCTTTTCATCTGAAATGTTTGTCTTGCTCACTTTTATGATTTACTAAACAGAAGACATCTCGGTTGTTAAACTTTCCTTTTCCCAAGTGAAACGCTGACCAGGGAGACCTCATTTTATGTCCCCATGAAGTAGACTTAGCAACAGTCCCCTCACAGATGACCGGTGGCAGCCATCAAGGAAACCAAGACAGTGCCAGGGAGAGGATGTTCTGAGATTATTCCCCCTCATCGGAGACTTTTTCCGTGTGGCAGAGAGTGCAAAGCTTGTCAAGTTTTGCCTCGTCTGAAATGCGTGTGTCCAGGGCCACACACATCTGCCATGAAGGAGGAGGAGGATAAAGAATTCTGGAGCTATAAAAACATAGTCCTTTAACTTTTCCCAACACAAACACACCAGTACTGAGAATTGATGTATGAGGCCGCAGAGACTGCTGATTGCTCTAATATGTGTTACCTTCTTTTCTTCTGTAAAAGAACCCTGAATTCTTGCTGTGCACATGTGGTCCCAAATGGGAGTGATGTTTCCCATCCTCCATCTCTGCTGGGTAAGGCCGTGTGTCTGAATGCTGGCCAATAGGAGGCAACGTCCAGGAAGTGTCCTTGAAGCGTGGAGATGTGTCTGTCTCCTCCGCCTCTTCTGGGCACGAGAATATGATGGCCAGAGCTGGGGCAGCCATCCTGTGTGTTGCCATCAGAGCTGATACATGATGTGGCAACAGGATAGAAGGGACAGGGCTCCCTGACACCATAGACCTCCACTCCATCCCTGGACCACCTTATACTAGATGCAAAATAGGGGAGAATTAAATGTGGCCAAATCTAATCTTATACAAAGTACAGAACCTAGAGGAGCGAGCTATGAGTAGCAGAACTTAAGCATGTGGCATTGGCTTAACGAATGTGTTCAGGTGGCAGAGACTCAAATATTGTGGGCTAGAGAGCTGGCGGCCCTTGTTACACAGAAACAAAGCATTTGAAAAAAAGGCCCCTGTTGTTTTTTGAAAAGCAGCCCATGTCCTGAACAAGCATTGAAGTAGGAATGGCAGGAGAAATTCATAACAGAGAAAAGCATTAGCTGCTTCTCAGTGCTTTCAGCAGCGATGTACGAGAGAGAGACGGACTTTGGCTGCTGCTGGCCAGTGCCCGAGCGGGAACGAGAGGAACGGCAGCTGTGCTGATGGAGACGCTCTCCGCCCGCGGTCTGCAATCTAAGCCGACCGAGCGCTTGGTAATTTGGAGCCTTGCAGGGTTGAAAAAAGCACCTGCTGCGTCTCTCAAACTACATCGGTCACAGGAGTGGTTTCTGCAAACAGCGTACTTGGCAGAAAATGAAACCAGTGCTGCCGTCCTCCCATTTGGAACTTCGTGTCAAAAGCCATTTTAAGGGTGTTGCCTTTCCAGCCAAGCCCGTTGCCTCTGAGGGCTCAAGGTGGGCGCGGTCACGCTGAGAGAGGCGGCGTCGGAACAGCACAGAGGCCCCGAGGAAAGGGCCAGAATCTTCGGTGCTATAAACTGTGTCTTTGCAGACAGAGCTCACCGTGAACAAGTAGGTCTGAAATCTTTATGTTTTTGGAAACACAGTTTTGCCAAAGAAACCACAAGCCTGGCCTACAAAAAGCTGTGACGATTTAACCCCAAAGCAATATCTGGAACCACCAACCTGAGAAACAAGAAGCAAACTGCAGGCGCCGTGCGGCCCGGGAAAGCACACCCTCGGATGCCACGTCGGGGGTGGCGGCGCAGATGGAGCGGGGAAGACCCTCCAAGAACACAAGGTCGGGCCGTGACGCCGCGGCTGCAGAGGGAGGCTCTACTCTTCCTGCCACCTGGGATTTGCTCGCGCGTCTGGGCGGTGACGACCGTCAGCCGCCAGCTTCCACGTGGGAGTTTTTTCGCAGCTATCTTGTTCTCACTCACCTCCCTCATGTTGGGGTATTAAGAACAAATAACTTATTATTTAGTTCGTAGGTTGTCAAACCGCCGACAGCCTCATTCGAATCCCCTGCAGAGGACTGTGCTCCGCCTGGGATCCTGGATCTTGAGCCAGAGGCAGCGACTGGACGCGATTGTCCTGGGGGCAGGAGGCGAGTGCGGTCTGCGTGGGGGAAGGAAGGCACAGATGGCCATCTCTCCTCTCCCGCATTATTCCTTCTTTCCTTAGTCCTAAGAAATGAAACCTCTGAGTTAGCCAGGCTACGGCTTTCTCAAACGGAAACTACACTTCCCAGCCTTCCTTGAACTAGACGCGACCAGGGGCCTAAGTTCTGGCTGGCGGGGTCTACACTGCAGCAACGGAAGTGGGCGTTCCGTGCGAGTTCTAAGAAGGGTCCCTAGGAGAGCAGCCTGCCTATGTCTGTCCCCGCCTCACTTCCTGCAGGGCGGGTGCGGACGAGAAAGGGGACTGTAAGGACGGCTTGGGAAGGGAGCTGGCCCGCGGTGGAAAAACGTGGTAGAAGGAGCCTGAGTCCCTTACCCTGGCGGGACAGAGAGCCCGGGTAACCACATTGGTATTTCCTACAGCACCGTGTCCTGTCATTCCTAGTCAAACTTGGTACCAATTAGCCCAAGTCATATGACCTAAAAAACAAGCCAATACATAGAAAAACCATTGATGTATAAATGTACGTTATACTTCAGAGTAATGACCTTGACGAGTTAAGTTTATGCACTGAGCAGACTTTTTCCGTTACCTTCTAACAAGTATTTGTGTGATCAGTGGGTTTCACACTTATGCCATGCCGCATTATTGCTTACTGTATTTCTAAAATTCTTCTCAAAAATGGCTGTCTCTGCCCCGTGGCATATCCTTTCAACTATCCTTCCCTTTTTTGTTGTTCCCGGTCACACAGTGTCATTTGGAGCGTGGATTTGATTTTTGGAAACTGCCAGAAGGCTTTTATTGCCTCGCTGGGCGAGCAGGTGAGCGACCGGCCTCAGTGGTACCATCCCGCTGGGAGCAGGTGTTGCGGAGCAGAGACGGCGCTCACAGCCTGCGTCCAAGGCGGATCCCGAGTGGACCCGTGAAAGGGTTGGGCCTCGGGCGCCCCGGTTTTCAGTGACCGTCCGACGCGCTGAGAGAAGAAACGCTGAGCAGCAGAGTGGACGTGGGTCCGGACTGGGGCCCTGGGCCAGCCTGCCAGTCCCCAGCACCCGCCTGCCGAGCACTCACTCCAGGCCGATGTGTGCTTTTCACCAAAGCACCTTTGAGCCACCGCTCGAAAGAGTCTGAAAATAGAATAAGATAATTAGGAGTTGCTCGCTCCTGATCGCAACAGCCCCGGTGTAGACAGGAGTGTGTTGAGTGCTTTCGACCTACTGAAATGAGCCTGTATGTGCCGAACACTATTCCTTTATGTGGGATCTTTGGTGTTGGCATCCGCAGAGCCCTGAGCCAGGCACCAGGACCACACTGGGACACGTGGAAGGGCCCTTCTGAGATAGGATCTATTTGGAGGTGATGTCCCACAGCGTCACTGCTACTCACCCCACACGTGGGAAGTTTGTCACCATGCAGGGCTTTCTGGCTGTCTCCCTGTGGACGGCAGAACGGTGAAGCTGTCCTACGATTCCCGAGCACTGTTATTCATGCTCTGACCTGGCACTGCAGCGGAGGCCTTGGCAGACGGGACTAAGGTGAGCAGCAAGCTGATTTTAAACAGGGGCTTTATCCCGCATCTTGTGGCGGCGCCCGATGCAATCACATGGCCCATAAGAGCAGAGAAAGTTCTCTGGCTGGAGAGAGACAGTGGAGGAGGAGGAGGCAGGGGTGAGATGAAGCAGAAGGAGCCTCAGAGAGAAGAACTCAACCTGCCACCACTGGCTCTGAAGGGGCCACAAGCCAAGAAATGCAGAAGGTTTCTAGAATCCCAGAATGTCCTCTCCACGCCCCAGGTGACAGCCAGCAAGGAAACAAGAGCCTCAGTCCTGCAACCACAAGGAACCGAACTCCGCTGATACCCTGAAGGAGGTTAGAAGTGGATTCCCCATAATTTTGTTATGAAAAATTTCAAACATATAGAAAAGTTGAAAGAACTGTACAGTGAGGACACAAATGCCCACAGCGGAGGCTCTGGATTAACCTTTTGCCATGTTTGCTTTAACGCATCGACGCACCTTCCCATCCTCTGCCCTTCTTCCCCGCTTCCTCCTCCTCTTTTCCGTCTTACTAGCTGATGCATTTCAAAGTGAGCTGCGGACATCAGTACCCTTCAGCCCCAAACACTTTTGCCTAGGTGGAAAATTAAGTGAGTTTGATATTTTTAAAAGGAAATTTACAAATGAAATGTACAACTCAACTTTACCAATCCTTGAATTTTGACGAATCCATTCGACGGTGTCACCCACACCCCTAGCGAGATGTAGACAAGCGCTGGCCGGTCACCATCCACAGTGATGGGAACAACCAGTGCTACCCAACGCTGCAGGCTGCCAAGACGGAAGACTTGAGTTTTAATTTTATTTAATTTTAGATAATTTAAGTTTAAATATCATGTGGGTGACCTGACACCTTTATAAATTGAAATTTTGGTTGAGATCCTTATAGGGTCACATGCGTTTGTAATAATAACGCAGAGAGGTCTCTACACCCCTCACTCAGGTTTCCCTCCAGACGGCATCTTGCCGGACTCCTGCATGGTATCCCCCAGGATACCGAGGCTGACACGCCCCATCTACCTCATTCATGGCTCTTGGGTTTCCTTGTACTCCTTTGTGCATGTTTAGTAAATTCTGCGCAATTTTACCACCTGTGTAGGTTTGTGTGTTCACCACAAACGGACTCTGAATAAGTCCCTGAATGGTGGCAGCACCCCATGGAGCCCTCGGGTTGCCCTGATGCAGCCACACCTGCTTCCCTCCCCCAGCCACTCCCCCACCCCCTGAGGACCGCCAGTCTCTCCTGCAACTCTAAAATTTTTTCATTTCAGTGATGTGGCATACATGGGATTGTACAGTATGTAATCAGTTGAGCTTGGTTTTTTTGATCTGCCACATTTTTTAAATGTCGGTCTTCCCCACGGAGACTGCGGGCCCCTTGAAGGAAGGAACTGTTTACGGCTGAATCCCCGGGCCCTGGCGTTTAGGATGTGCTCGTGTTTATTGATTTAATGAGAGACAATCCAAATAAAAAAAGGCGTTTGCACAGCAGTCCCTGTGGTGCAGAGGGTGCAGTGCGGGGACAGAAAAGCCCTAAGAAGGAAATGACTCAGAAGGCTGAGGCTGAGCAGGGCTGGTGCAGGAGAGGCTCCCGAAGGGCACCTCATGGATGAGAGCCTGCAGGCGGCCCCATCAGAGGATGGGCCCATGGCCCCCAGCTCTATTGTGCTATAATTGATACACAAAAGGGCACATGTGCAATGCAAACAATTTAAGGAGTTTATACGTATGCGCGTGCCTTGAGAGAGTCACTGCAATCGAGTTGCAGGGGCTCTGTCACCCCCCGCTGGGTGAATTGCCCCAGCCAGGCCTCAATACCTATTTATTAAATTGGGGGTTCATTTTGACCTGAGTCCCCTGAGTTTTCCACCTGAGTCCCCCAGAGCCCCAGCATTCCAGGAACAGCAGGGTGACCCAGAGTCAACTACCACAGAGAAACGTTGGCCAGTTGATATTTTAAGTTATCTGTTTCTTCGCCAGCATCTCTTCACCCTTCTTCTGGGAAAACACCTGGAATGTCCTCTGGGCACTTCTCACCTCTCGTCCTCTGCTCATGTGGGTTCCAGGGCCAGATCCTAAAAGATCGTAGCTGGTTGGCACGGCCCATCCCTCTGGCCACCATGCTTAGCTCAGAAATACAAACGTTACCCAAACTGAGCAGGCACAGGAGTTCTCTTCAACTCTTTGGGTGGGATTTGAAGCTAAGGGGGTGTAAGCGCAGCCACCTTGCAACCACGAGGGGAAGATGGGGAGCTGCTAGGGGCGGTCAGATGTGGGCAGCATGGGAGTGAGCTGAGACACGAGGGGACGCCTGCCTCTAGCTGCGAAGCCACAGCTCCCTGTGGACAGTTACCCCACCAGTGTAATCATTCTGTGCTTGATTCAGGTTTCTAGAAACCAGCCCTGAGTGAAAAAACTTTCCTTTAAAGGAATGGCTCCTTCAAAACTTTTTTAAATTTCAAGATATTAAGGGGTTACAACTGTTGTAGGTTACATGAGTCGCTTTTGTAATGCTTGAGTACCTGCTATAGGTGTGCCCATCACCCAAACAGTGCTCATAGTACCCATTAGGTAGGGTTTTTGCCTTTCCCCTTCTCCCCCCTCCCACCTGGTTGATTTCCACTGAGTTTTACTTGCCTCTGCACATGTGTGCTTATCGGTTAGTTCCAATTTAATAGTGAGGACATGTGGTGTTTGTTTCTCCATTCTTGAGATACTTCACTTGGGAGAATGGTGTCCAGTTCCATCCGAATTGTTGCGAAAGGCATTAATTCATATTTTTTATTGCTGAGTAGTACTCCATGGTGTACACATACCACTCAACATCACTAATTGTCAGGGAAATGCAAATTAAAACCACAATGAGGTATCACCTTACCCCAGTTAGAATGGCTTTTATTAAAAAGTCCAAAAACAACAGAAGCCGGCATGGGTGCAGAGAGAAAGGAACACTTATTTACACGCTGTCGGTGGGACTGCAAACTAGTACGACCTCTGTGGAAAACAGTACGGAGATTCCTCAGAGAACTACAAGTAGAACTGCCATTCCATCCAGCAGTCCCTCTACTGGGTATTTATCCAAAGGAAAAGAAGACTTTTCATCAAAAGACACCTTCAAAAGTTTTAGCTGCAAGACCAGCGTTCCCAGAGAACCCTCCTCACAGGCCCCGCTCGCCTGCTTTGTGCAGCCGAAAGTGGGAAATGACTTCAGCCCCCGCAGGGGTCGGCGTCGCCCCGACTCCCGGGCTCAGCCGCGGCGGACAGGACGGCGGCCAACGTTGCAGAGGAGGTGACAAGCCGCGCGGTGCAGCCTGGGAATCGGCCACGGGGCTCCGGCCCGCGCGCCCCGTCAAGACAGCTCTTCATGACCATAAAGAAGGTTCCAGTCTCTGTCTTTCTGCATGTAGTAGATTTCTCCTCCTTAAAAAGATTCCATTATGAATTCAGGCATCTCAAATTAATACTTGGGAATTAAATAAATTATTCGTAAAAATGTCGCCAGGTCCTTTAGATGAAAGGAGGGTAACATTCATGAAATTCTGTTTGTAATGTCCAAGGCAGTGGAGTTATTCTGTTGCATTTTGCTGAGCAGCTGGATGAGACGAGGAAGCTTCTTCACAGAGAGGCTGAGAGCCAGCAGGAGGGGCAAGGGTGAGGGGGCAAGGGTGAGGGAGCAAAGGTGAGGGGGCAAAGGTGAGAGCCCGCGTTACTCCCGCCCTGGCTCCCGGGCTCTCTGGGTGTTTGTCCCGGAGCTAGGTGGCGACCACTGTCTTCGTTTTCTCATTCTCTGGTTTTGTTTTTTTGGAGCTTTTATCCTCCCACTTTGGAAGGATATTGACTTAATCTGTCACGTGCTTTGTAAATCAAGACCCAACAGGCAGCCGTCTGCTTCTATTAGCGTTAACAGCCCTGGCGACACCGCACGAGGACCGGCTTCTTTCTGCGAGTCAGTTTTTTAACATGGAACAACACTGAGCTATTCGCCTAAAGCCAAACAGGCTAACAATAATAAGAAAAGTGATAATCTAACAGCATTATAATTCAACAACCATAATTTTAAAAATGGTGACATAAAGCCCAAGCTTTGCAATGGGGGGGGGTTGGAGTGAGAGATTAACCCTTCGATTAACCTCCGTGTTAGAGAAATTAGCAATTTTAACAGGTAAATCCACAAAGGCTCCACAAAGACAATAGAAGTTTATTTCTCATGCAGGTAAAGTCCAGACGTGCACGCTCTGGGCTGCAAGTGCGCTGTGGCAGGGAGAACAGGACAGAGCAAAGTGGCTCCTACATTCTATTGGCCAGAACTAGTCCCACAGCCCAACTTCTGTGCGGGGGCGGCTGGGAGATGGAGAGGCACATGTGGGGATTGAACGCGTGTGGGCTTCCTGCCACCATCGGTGGATTCCTACCGTTGTGCGTGTTCCTCAGAAAGTAAACCCAAGACTTGGATGTGGATGGTGGGATTGTGGAGAGCTTGAGTGCGACCCTAACATAGGAACCATGTTTACAACCCTGGTGTCCCATAGAGGATCAAAACAGTGCACGAAAGACACAGGACGTAGGTGTTTAGAGCATTGGCTTTGGTTTGGGAGGAAGCCAGGGCTTGAAACTGGGTCCATTATTCACCCTGGGTGAACTTAAATTTATTCAACACTTTGAGCCCCTATCGCTTTGGCTGTAAAATGGGGAAAACAATATCCCTCTCTTACAGGTTTTCGGAGAAATCACTGCTATTGCCATCATCCCCACCACCGTGCTAATCACCATCATCATCACCACCATCAACAATAATTTCAACAAACTCAGCACTTTTGGGTCCTGAACAGATTAATCATTATTTAGACCCCATTATTTACGTCTAGTAATGTCCTCTATATGCTATCTGCCACCCCCACTGCCCCGGTTTCAGAGGGAGCCCCACTATAACCTCAAGCAGTGGCACACAGGGTGTGAGGGTGGTGGGATAACATGGCCAGAGCTAGAGGGTTCATGTCTGTGGAACCACCCGCAGGTTGTCCATGGTCATTCAGCTGCCGAGCACAATCTCCAAAGAAATGAGGCTTTGGCTGAGTGGTTCCCACACAATCACGTGGAGGGCTTGTTACAAATACGGATATTTGGGGCTAGGCATGGTGGCTCATGTCTGTAATCTTAACACTGTGGGAGGCCAAGGTGGGAGGATTGCTTGAGGCCAGGAGTTCAAGACCACACTGGGCAACAGAGCAAGACCTCATCTCTACAAAAAATAGAAAAATTAACCAGGCATGGTAGCGCCTGTATTCCCAGCTACTCAGGAGGCTGAGGCAGGAGGATCGCTTGAGCCCAGGAGTTTGAGGTTGCTGTGAGCTATGATGACACCATTGCATTCTGGCCTAGGCAACAGAGCAAGACCCTGTCTCAACCCCTGCCCCTGAAAAAAAAAAAAGAAGTCAAAAACAGATTTGGGGCCTGACTTAGGAAGTCTGACTGGGGTCTGAGAACCTGTATTTTTAGTAAGATTTTTGGTGAATCTTAAATAAGCCCTGGATTACTGCTTAATCTCATTCTCGTACACAGGCTGTGCCCATTCACACATGCATGCATTCAGAAAACATTGAGAGGGCACTCACTGAGTGCCATGTCTACATTAACATTTTGCCTACATTATTTAATTATCACATGTGATTATCATCCCTGTTTTGTAGATGAGGAAAGTAAGGTTTGGGGACAAGTGAGTAACTTGCTCAAGGTTACGCAGCCGGGAAGTGAACAAGGTGGCCTGTGAGTCCGGAGTGTGGGTTCCTCGTCATCCCTTAACAAAAACACGTGTTCTCCAGGAGCTGGCAGAGGAGGACGGGCAGGGATTGCAAGTGTAGGGCCGTCTTCTGCTGAGCAGAGAATGCAGTGGAAATCCACGAGCCTGCCCTCGGGGTGAGGGCCTTGAGACACATCCTGGACAAGGTGGCAACTATCTAGGTGGATAAGGGGTGCGTGTGTGTGTGTGTGTGTGTGTGTGTGTGTGTGTGAGAGAGAGAGAGAGAGAACATGGTAGAAGAAACAACATAGGCAAAGGACTGGCCTTAAACAACTTTTCCTCTGCAAACTGTGGGGACTGCAGTGTGTCACATTTCTCAAATGAGACTCGGTCACCACTGGCTTCTTCCCTGCTACTAAAGGTGCACAGAGGAGCTTCTTTTTCTCTTTTCCCCTTTCTACAAATTTTAATAGAATTTCATTTAATGCATTGAAAAAACAAGTGTGTCAAATGCATGGTATCATATATAGTATTTTTAAAGATGCAACTAAAGTCAATACATAAGTTAAGAAAGTGAATCAGCATAAATGGCAGGATGGAGCAAGAGTAGGATTGTCACAACAGTGGAGGTGGGAAGGCCAGGAGTGCGGACGCTGCAGGGCCCTGGGCCAGAGAGTGTCCCTCTGCATCTAGCCTAGCAGTTGTGCTCTTCAAGCCCACTGTTCCAAGCGGAGGCCATGGAGTCCCCAAGCTGCTGTTAACTGTGGGAAGACAGCGTGCTGTAGATATTATTAGGTGCGGCAGGGCCAAGTTCCGTCCTCGGACTGCTCAAGAAGAGCTTTGCACTCTGGGGGAAGGGTCACGAGGAAAAGGGACACAGGGTGGCCACGGAGCTTCCAAATTAGCCATGGGAACAGGCCAAAAGCCCAGAGCAGAGACCCAGAGTTCAGGAATGTTCTCTGGCCCTGCCCTTGAAGTCACAGCCTCTGAGAGTGGCTAAAAATACCATGGCCTGTGGCCTAGAGATTGCATGTAGAAAGGCGCTTTCCAGAAGTGGCCGGGGGAGCGGAGAAAGCGTGGGCTCCAGGGCGACTGCCAGCTGCAAAGATCGCTCCTGGGAAGCTTCCAGATGGGAGTTTCTGCCAGGACTTCCCCAGCGTCCGGGCTCGAATGAAATGCCACTTTCAGCGGGTTTGCAGGCGCGGCCGAGGCCTCTCTCTGTTCCACCGTCTCGGCAGCCAGCCCGCCGTTAGCAACCGAGAGCCGCAGAGGACAGAGGGGGCTTCTGTGCGGTGCCACGCGGCCAGAGTTATCAGGCTTCTCCTTTGCGGCTTTAGCCGCCTGGCGAAGACTCAGAGCAGTGGGGCTGCCGGTGACTGAGAGGAGGCCAGATGGAGCACGTGGCAGAGCTTGAGCCGTTCCAAGTCCGTCATCCCAGACCCCGGTTCCTTGGTCCTCCTGCCGAAGGGGGTTACGGTTCGTAGTGTCTTCTGAAAAGGACACGTAGCGCTTTTCAATCTCAATCCCAACGTGCAAACTCTACCGTTTCTTAATTTATTCACCTAACAGTCCGCCTCAGAGATTGTACCCAATCAACAGGTATATATTAACAGTTACCTCAATTTTTTAGAAGTCTCAGGTCATTCCTCTGTGTGACTGTGTTATAACGTATGCATTTCTCTGCTGAGAACATTCAGGCGATTTCTAGCCTTTTGTCAGAGCAAACAATCCTGCCAAGATCCTGTTTACCTTTCGCGCGCATGTGCAACCGTCCTGTGCGGGCACAGTCCTGGCGGGAAGTTCCTAGAGGACGGGGGACGTCCGTTCAGATGTTAATACCTATCGACGCGCCGTCAGTGCTCCAGCCCAGTGTGTGTTACCAACTCTTCAGGCTTCACCAGCCCAAGTAAAATAATTTAAAACATATTTGTAACTGTAGTCTTAATTTTCATGCCTTTCATTACAAACGGAGTTGAAGCATATGAAGATATGTTTATGAGCCATTTATTTTCTTGTGAAATTCCTGTTTTTGTTTTTTGCCCATGTTTTCTGATGGATTGGTGGTCTTTTTTATTTATTTATGAGCTCTTTATGTGTAAGGATGTTAACTTAGTCAGTTATACGTGTTACCATTTTTTACAGTTTGTTGGTTGCTTTTTTGATATCTTTTTCCACGTGGAAATTAAAAAAAATACCGTGTAGTCAGACATATCAGGCTTCTCCTTTATGGCTTAAAGAGGACATGGATTTCGGAATGGGGGAGAGAGGAGGTGAAGAGAAACTTCTGTGGCCTCCTGCTCTTGGCCCCGGATCACAGCGCGCTGGCCTGGCTGTGTGTTTCGTGTGCGGCGTGTCGTCCTGTCGTTGGCCATCCTGGTCCTTGACCACCGTCACCTCTGCCCACGTCCCCTCTCTCTCTCTCTCTCTCTCTCTCTCTCTCTCTCTCTCGCTCTGCCTTCTAGCTGCTGCGTCACGCTGAACATGCACCACCTCTCCGAGCTCCTTTTCGTCCCCACTGCCACACTCCTCTCTGCCCATGACGAGTCTCTCTGCTGCTAGTATCTCTGATCTGCTGGGCACAAGCGTCCCCAGGAGATCCCCAATCACACACTCCCTGGATCAAAAACCCTCAGTGGTTCCCCAGCGCCGGTGAATTTCCATTTAATGGCCTCCAAATCCCGAGCCGGCCTCACTGCTCTGCCTGAGGCTCTAGTGACACTCAGTTACAGGTTGTTACCCGGACACCTCTGCGGGCCTTGCTCCAGCCTTGGCGCGTGTGTTTCCTCATCCTGGAGTCCTGCCGCCCACCCCTACCCAGATGTCAATGGCCCTTGCCCAGGAAGCCTTGTCCCCCTCCCCAGGCCACAGGGGGCTCTGGTCCTCCTGGCCTCTCCCTACTCACCACCCCCGCTCATGGCAGACTTTGCTGTGTCTCCCCCAGGGCTGGTGGTGCTCTGCTTGCCTGGGTGGCCCCTCAGTTGTTGGCAGACAGCTGAGGACAGTGGCTGCCCAGGGTCCACACTGCAGGTGGTGGAGGAGCAGCGGCGGCTGGCCAGCCCCCTCCCCTTGGTAGTGACCCTGACATGCTGCTCTCCACCTGCTGCCTCCCTCGCTTTCCTCCCTCTCTCAGGTGGCTCTGATCTCTGCTGGCTCTCAGTAGCCCAGTACAACTCCAACACGGTGCCCGGGACGTCAAAGGGAGTGAGAACAATGTGCTTTTGAGAGGAGAGGTGGAAATTAATCAAATAATTACACCCACAAAGGTGCGTCATTATTCAGTGCTACAGAAGAGGTTTGTGTGTTAGGACAGAGTGTCCACGAGGGTTTGACCTAGTCTGGGGGTTGAGGAAACCTCGAAAGCGATGCTCAAGCAGAGTGGGAGTATGAACAGTGAACTGGAGGGGACCAGTGTCCCAGCAGAGAGGCCCACGTGGCAGGAGGGAGCCTGGCACCTCCCGTGGGCTGCAAGGCTGGGGCGCAGGTGGAGGGAGACACAACATTCCAGCTTCCCTGACCTACAGAGGGCTTGAGGCTGAACGAGGCCCCCTCCCAGGGAAGAAGGGGAGAATGTGTCCCCTGCATGACAAGTGACAAAACAAGCACATTCCTTTCCCTTGGAGCCAACGCCATTGGCTCTCAAGCAAATGAATTGAGGAGGTGGCAGAGGCTCGTACCTCCAGCAGTGAGAGGTGGTAGCCCTGGCTGGCATTTCAGGAGAGGCCCTAGTGAAAGGTGACCAATCTAGGGCCACCGAAGCTAGGGCATGCTTCTGTCCCGCAGGTGACCTCCACGGAAGGCTGCTCCAGGTGGCGGTGTCTGCTGCAAGCGAGCCCTCCGAGTGTAAGTAGGAAAACTTGGAGAGTTGCGGAACCAGAGCATTTGGGGACCCTTCTGTGCCTTGGGCTTCTGTCTTCTTAACATCTCGACTGCACAGAGATCTGAGATCAAGACTGAATATCAACCTCTGCTTTGGATTTTGTTTCTACTGAGAAGACAGATGGTGGAAATAATACACATTTCAGCTTCCGATGAAACAGCCAGCCATTCGGGATCCGCAGTACCTGCGTCTGTTTGCAGAGTTTCCTTGTCGGATAAATCACTCCTTTGCAGAGATGCCATTAACTAATAATTCAAGGTCGGGAACCTCCAATCAGCCATGACAGGAGAACTTTTGCTGAATGGCAGAGAGAGAACACGTTTCTCTGAGTGCCAGCAGCAAAGGCAGCTTGATTGTCCATCTTTCCTCTGATAAACTGCCCTGGAATCGTAGTTCCAGAGGGAAGGGTTTTAAATCAGGCTGGGGCTTGGCTGGATCAGGGCAAACTCTCAATAGCTGTAAAGACTATTTTATTGCAAACTGTCCTCAGATAGGCAATAGTCACCTAGGTTCTAAAGTGGATGACATCCCAAAGCTTCCCAAGGCGCCCGCACCCTATTCCCGCTGCGTGGGCAGACGCACCCACGGCACAGGGTTTGCTGAGAGCTGCCGATTGCGCACGTGTGCACGTCCCTACTGCCCTCGGCACGGAAGGCCAGAGTCCGAGTCCGCCCCTCCAGCCTGTCTCTCCCACACTCTGCCTGGAATTCTGTCCCAGAACCTCCAGGATTTTCCTGACTCCCTCCTTCTCAGCCTTCAGGTGCTGGGGGACTGGCCAGCACTCGGCCAGCTTTCTCCTCTGATCCCCACAGCGCCTCATGGGCCCCTGGGAGAGACACCTCCTCCTGGCCTGCCTGCCTTCCCCTCTGGGCGGGAGCTGGGCTCTTCGGGGGCGAGGGCTGTGTCTTACCCTCTCTGCAGCCCCCACACTTACCACAGTGCTTGGTGCGAGGTTAACACCCCACCGGTGTGTATCGAACTAAGCGACTGCACAGATCCCCTCGCTGACTCGTGCTGACCAAGGATGGCCGCAGGACAGACGTAGACGATGAGGGCTGGAACCCGAGCTCCTGTACACCTGAACCTCCTGGGGAGGGTATTGAAACGCAGGTGCTGGGGTCCCACCTCCAGGGGCTCATTCAATAGGTCTGGGCTGAGGCCCTGAGATTTAGCGACTATTTATTTATTTATTACTTATCTATTTATTTTTAGGGACAGGGTCTGGCTCTGGTGCGCAGGCTGGAGTGCAGTGGTGCCATCATAGCTCACTGTAACCTTGAATTCCTGGGCTCAAGCGATTCTCCTGCCTGAGCTTCCCAAGAAGCTGGGACTGCAGGCACATACCACCATGCCTAGCTAATTATTATTGTAAATAGCTTTTTGGTGGAGATGGGATCTGGGTATGTTGCCCAGGCTTGTCTGTCTCGCATTCCTGGCCTCAGACAATCCTCCCATCTTGGCCTCCCAAAGCGCTGGGATTACAGGCCTGAGCCACTGTGCCCCCGGCTAGAATCTGCATTTTTATTAAATAACATGCTTCGCAGGTGATTCTAATGCCTGCTGAGATCTGAGCACCTTGGTTTTTAACGTTTCTTCTTTGCCTCTCAAAGCCATGGCTGTGACCTTCGAGCCTCGGGCTCACCTTTCTAACTCAACTGTGTTGAGGATAATGGTGACATGCGTCTGTGGTCTTTGAATGATCATGAGTAGACACTGGGAAGTGTCATGGGAGCCCTAGAAGGTCTGGATGGGCAAAGGAGGCAAACTCAAGGTGAACAGTTGTGAAAATTGCACATTCATTCGTTCATCCATTCGGCATATGTGTGTTGAGCATCTACTATGTGCATCAGGCAGCACCAGGTGCTGGAGAAGAAGTGTGAACAGGATGACATGATGTACAAGCAGCTCACAGTCTGGTAGGCTCTGGATTGTACGGTTGATGGGAGGGTGAACAAGGTGAAGTCCTCCCTCCACATAGGTGGGTGGTGGGGAGTGGAATACCACCTTGCCACGATCTTCCTCTGAACTGGCTTCCTGTCCGTGACAAAGCTCTCCTTCCCAGCAAAGCAGCAGGCCGCCCAATGGAAAGCCAGGCACGGAAAGACAAATGCCACATGGTCCCACCCATTTGTGGGATCTAGAAAAGAGTTGATCTCATAGAAGTACAGAGTAGGACAGTGGTACCAGAGGCTGGGGAGGGTAGGAAAATGGGGAGAGATGGGTACATGGGTACAAAATTGCAGATAGATAGGAGAATAAGTTCTGGTGTTCTATAGCACAGGAGGGTGACTATGGTAAACAATATTTTAGTGTATATTTCAAAATAACTGGAAGACAGCGTTCTGAGTGCTCTTACCACAAAGAAATGATACATGTTTGAGGTGATAGACACACTAGATACCACGGTTCTATCATTACACAATCTACACATGTATGGAAACATCACACTGTACCCCATAAGCATGTGTAATTTTCATGTGTCAACTGAAAACAAAATTTAAAAAATTAAGAAAGAAAATGAAAATTTTAAAGGAACAGGACTGAGTCTTCAGAACGAAAGTAAGGTTGTTGGAGTTGCTGGAAGTGATTGAAAAGCTCAGAAATCCAGCTGATTTGTAACTAGTGAAAAAGGGGATTTTTGAGTAGTTAGCAGCAGCTATTGGAAAACAAAACCATCTCATTTTTGTAACCTAATGTGTGAAAACACCTCAATACACTGCTTATTCCAGCCTGGATAGAATCAGGTGTCTGCCTGACTTCACTCTGCCAAAGTACAATCTAGAATCTGATGTTTGTAGAGGGGACAGGACATGACCTCCCCTCTGGGGCAAGCTAGACTCCTCCACTTCAAGGGCAGGATGGACTTCTTGTGTTTAATCCTAAGAATCAGTGTCTTTTGCGCTTTCTCTTCCTGTGCGGTGATCTGCTTAATTTCAATGTTACCTCCTGCTGTGCTAGGACAAGGAACCACAGCACACGCAGCCACCCAGCCAAATTACTGCGGGCCAAAAGCAGAGGACACATATGAATTTTATTTCTACTTTGGGGAAAGATTTCAAAGTCACATTTTAGTAGCAGTAGAGAAATAAAACAAATTGCCCCTACTGGTTTTTGAAGCAGCTCTATCAAACTCACAAGATATTGGACACCAGAGGAAAAGTGGTTTTAAAATTTATCACATTTTGAATATCTACCAAGAAGAACTATCCAGTAGATGGCAGATTTGTGGCCAAAATCAAGGGGATTAGCAGCTTCTTGGGTGGCCTCCCAGAAGGAAGGTTGGCAGGAGGTCATCGGAACTGCTCCTAACAGAAAGTGGAGAGCCACAGCAATCCAACTCTGAAAGAGAGTGTACCAGGAAAAGCAGAAGCTTCTGTTTCAAAAACTGCACATGGCACGTGGCAGTTGCATTAAGAAGTGCAAGGAAAAGCCACCACCTAACAAAATGCCCACTCTGTCTAAGAAAACATTTCGTTAGGTCTATTAGTCACGAGAGGCAAATTACAGGGTGCTGCCTGGAATGGGGACATCTTGGCAAAGAAAGGCACGTTATTGTGCATAATGAGGTAAATGTGAGTCTTCCCTGATCCAATGTGAAACGGCTTTCCCTCTGGGGTAGAAATGTTCCTCAGCAGTAGCGCACGTTTCCCGGTCCTCTGAGCAGTGGCTCCTGAACACAGTTCGTTCTGGTAGGACCCAAAGATAGATCTGAAGCTGGGGGGCACTGGGGAAGAACCCCGGACAGGTGTGGGAGGGAGGCGGGCTGGCGCTGGAGGGACGAGGGGTTCAGGCCCCCGCGCTGGGCTGTGGCTGAGGGGCATCGTCTGACATCGGCTGTAAGCTGCGCTCTGCCCTGCCTTTGTCGTGCACCACGGCCCTCCCACTCACTAGCCTGGTGTGAACCTCGCCACATGGGTCTCAGGAAAAGAAACAGAGGAGCCATGCTCCTGTTTGGGACACGAGGAACAGCCATAGTAGAGACAAGGACGTATGGGGTCATGAGCAGAAGCAGGAGGACGAATGAGGCAACCTCTGGGAAGTACAAGGCCTCCTCCCCCACTTCTTGGAATCTTCGGAAACATTCTGGAGAGACCAAATGCTCTAGGGAAATGTGTGTTTGTGTGGGGGGGTGAGGGGCATAGGTTGAGTTATTTTCCCAGATACCGAAGGGCTGGAGGATTGCAAGGGAGGAATGTAGCTGAGGGTTCATCAGTGTGACGACTGTGGTATGTCCAGCAGTGAAACCAAGGGCCATGGAGGAATATGGGAATTCAATATTTTAGAATGTATAAACTGGTTTTTCTCTGTGAAGTTCATAGCAAAAAACTTAATGTGCACTCAGTCCTGACTTCATCATCGTGTAAAGAACAGTATTTTGGGTGCCCATTTTACAGGTAGGCACCTTGTGCTTCTGGGAGGATCCGGGTGATATACTGAAAGTTATCTTAGGAGTCAGTGCGGGAACCATGGCGTGTGTGCTCTGACGACTCAGGTCTAACCCAGCAGTCGTCATTACCATGGCCTGAGTGGTCCTCAACTAGTGAGTCAGAATGGCTGAGAAGACACAGAGATAGAATATGGGCAACTATAGGATTCGAAGGTTAGAAGTTTCTTTCTTTGCAAGCAAAAAATATTGATAATGTTGATGACGGTGATGGTGATGATGGTGGTGGTGATGATAATAGCATCAAATATTTTTAAACACATTTTAACAGCTCATTACGTGCCATGCCCCAAGAAAATGGTCCACATGGATTATCTCTTTGGACTGTCAACAAACTGATTTCCATCGAGCCCAGGATTTCCCAAGCTCAGCACTATTGACATCTGGTGCTGAATAATTCTTTATTGTAGGGGGCGGCCATTGTGTGCATTTTAGGATATTTAGGAGCATACCTGGCCTCGACCCACTAGAAGCCAATAGCACCCCCTGCACACCTGGTTTTAATAACCACCAGTGTCTTCAGACATTGTCAGAGATCCCCTGGGGGCAAAAATCCCCCCTGCTAAGGATCTCTGCAGAATCCCTCCTATGCAATCTCAGCCACATGGTGGTAAAGCCCCTCCTCCAAGCTTCCAGAACCTGCTCCTCCGTAGCCAAGTCCCCTGTGAGGCCACTTGACTCATTACATCACTCACATCAATCATGATGACCCCATGTCCTCAAGGGTGCTTCCATCGTGGGAAGAAGATGCCACTCAGGTAGTCAGGAAAGGCATGTGCTACAGTTAAGGAATATTTCTACCTTTGAAGGTTAAAGCTATAACAAAGGGCACCTCTAATTTTATTCTTAAAATGGTAAGGCCTTAGCTGTGCAGAAAGTTTGACTCCTTTAATTAGCTAAATTTTTGAAGGGTTCCTCACAGTAAAGGCCTCTCTGCATTTGTCCCTTCAGAATATTTTTACAAATGTCTGTTTCTGATTTTCCTGATCGCCTGCCTATCTCTTCCTGGGTGCTGGGACTGTCTCCTATTCATCTGCGTGTCCCTGGTCCCTATTCCCACGCCTGGTATACGCCAGGGGCTGAGAAAGCACTTCTGCACGATGCGTGAGTAAGTGGGCAGGTGGCAGCTTGGTAACAGAGGTCCCCGGAGATGCCACGGGCCGCACCGCAGCCAGGGGGCCCCCCGGCTGACCAACCAGGGCAGGAACTGCGGTCTCACTGCTGGCAGCCCACGCGGGCTCCTGAACACATCACTGCCGGGTGGCGGTGCAGAGTGGGGGCTTCGTGAATCATCCACAAGGGTCACGTCCCGGTGTCTGATAGTCTGCAAAGGTGAAGAGGGCAAAGTTTGACGTTGCTCCCATTTTCTCACCAGTAAAATGGGGAAAATGCATACATGGCAGGGTTATAATGAGGATTAAGTTGGGAAAAAAGTATCTCAAAGCACTTACTGTGCTTGCCAGAGAGTAGGTGTCCAGGGAGTTTCCATTTCCTTTTCTTCCCTTTCTATCCTTTCTGCTGCCTAACACCATTCGTGCTGGGAACTTCCCTCCTCTTCCCTGCATGTTTCTATCCGGACTGTTAATCATATGGCCCACACTGGCCAATCAGAGTGCCCCATTGTTCCCGGATTCAGTGATTGGTCCAGAAGTGAGCACATGACCTGAGCGAGCCAGTGAGAGTCTTTTGGAGGACTGGATAGAAATGCAGGGTTTCTACTACCTCTGGGTTCCTGGGCTGTACCTTGATGGAAGCTTCTGGAGGCTGGCCGGCTCCACACGTGCCTTCCCGCGGTGCAGAGGGTAGCAGCCTGGAGAGACAGAGCGACGTTGGTGCTGATGCTATTGCTTAGACCCCCGCAGCCGGCTTGCCTGAAGCCCGTACATTTGTTGGAATTCTTGGTTCCGTGAGTCAATATTCCTCTACTTCTTTTTAATACAGTTTATTTTACGTTTTTGTCACTTCCAGTCAAGTGGGTCCCGACTAATACATTATTTATCTCTTTTCCTTCTTTGCTTTTTTGTCTGCCTTCCTCCCCCCAACTCCCTTCACCCTCTTCCTTCTCTCATGCCTAGGGTCCCATCTCTTCCAGTACCTACCCGGTCACCAGTTCTCTCCTTATCTTTTTGTCTATTCATCTCTTCAACGGTGTCACCAGATAATTGACATACTGACTCCTGGACATTTAAAAATTATAATGAAAAGCTCCTTTCAAGACTCACAGGCACACAGCTCTGCTAGGAGAAAGGTGGACGCGATGATGACGTTGTGGACTGAGGGGCAAATCTCCCTCAGCCCCAGTCCAAGCCACACTTCATGTTGCTGGCTTGTGCCGCACTCATTTTTATCCTCGTGCAAACAAACCATCACGAGAGCCAGCCTATTTTTATTCTCTGTCCAAGTGTGTTTTGAACATTGTCTCTAGTTCCTACTTGTGGCTGATGTGGCTAAGGACTGCAGGGTTTACCTGGCCAGGGCTGAGCCTCTCTGGTAAGAAGTGCCACCTGGAGAAGGGGTTGTTAATGAGCTCTGCCTGCTGGCCCATGTCTGGGTCTGGCTCCCCAGGAGGCCACTGTGCAAAGGATGCCATTTGTCTCCTGGGGCCTCCAGCGCAGTGGGGATGGTCTTCTCTGCCAGCAGGGAGGTGGTGAATATTGACAGGGTTGGAGTATGTTCAGTGGAGCAGAGATGAATTAGTGCATTCAGTTTCCTATGATCTGAAACCCAAGGAGCATCTGTTTAAGCCATGAGGGGCACTTTTTGTGGCTGGAAGGAAGACTCAAGTTGTAGAATTTGTTTATGTCCATCAGCAGGGGTTGTTTGGAAGCTCCAGGGAGGGCTGGTGATGAATCGCCAGGCACAGTGGCTCAGATCCCCCTGTGTGATTATCCTCATTGCCCTCAGAGCCCATTACTCTTCCAAAGGGTGGCAGCTGAAAGTGGGTTAGTGTGGGCTGGCCCCTTTGCTCACACCAGGCCTGCTAACTGAGGCTAATGATAATAGTAATAATGACAACAGCTCTGATTTATAGCACACTTACCGTGTTCCCGTGCATTCCATCCACTACCTCCAGCCTCCCTAACTTCTGTAGCTCACATCCCACCTTCAGGTTCTTTGCCAAGTTTGCGTAACACTGGTACCGTTGTTTATTTCATTTTTTTTTAAATCAACTCATTATTTTTTATTAAGATAACTGTGTTTAAAAAGTAAAGCGTCCAAACCTCTTCTGAATGGAAAACGAGTAGCACTTGCTAGGAATGGGAGAAAACCGTCACAAATGTGATGTAAAACATACGATTGCGTGACGGTTGAATGTGGTGCCTGCAGGACTCCTATCTAAGACCTGCACTCTTTTTACTGTAATGAGAACTTAGCAAGTGTTGGAGAGGTCTCGAAGACAGAGGAGCACTGACATGAGGCCTTCTCTTTATACGTTGCCAAAGGCGTGGAAGGGCAGTTAGAAACAAGAAAGTAACTTCTCGCCATGTCACTGTTGGTACACCTCAAAAAGTCATCTCCAGTGCTCACAGAGGCCTCTGCCCCAAGCATCGTGGGAGTTCATTTTTCTCACTTACTCCATGGTTAACCCCTCAAGTTAGGCACCATTGTGTCCATTTCAGAGTTGAAGAAATGGAGCCTCAAAGAGTTTGCCCAGAGAGGACATTCAAGAGTGGGGATTCCAGCCCAGAGCTGTTAGATGGAACATCACTACTGTGTGCCAGGTGCCAGGTGCCAGGTGCTGGGTCCAAGCTTGGCACTTCGCGTCCATCACTTCGTCCTATCCACATCCCAGCCCTGTGCAACTGCTGTGGTCCTCATTTCACAGGGGACACAGAGACTCTGTGAGCTGCAGAGACGCTCCCAAGTTCTGGAAGAGAAGCAAAAGCAGGGCTCCTGGGGGGCCTGGCGTGCTCCAGGGTATATGCATGACCAACCTAAGATGTCCCTTGTCCTCTCAGCAACCAACTGGGGAGCATCTGCACTATCAGGGCCTCGAGTGGCAACAGCAGGACTCTGATGAACCAACTGAAGCAAAAAGGGAGTTTACCAGAAGGATTTGGTGCAGTGCACAGATTCAGGGTGGGAGCTGGAGAAATGGACCTAGAAAGAACCAGAACCCTGTTGCATCTGTGTCTGGAAGGCATCAGAACACTGCAGCCCCTTTCCTTGCCTCCTGAGGGTCTTCTCCTCAAGGATGGGACCTTGAGCAAAAGGGTCCGATGGGCCTGCTCAGGCCACATGCCCACCCCTTGGGCAAGGTGGGCTCCTTTTGTGAATGGTCCCAGTAGGACCTCACACAACGGGGGAGGGGTTATTCCCCAAAAGGAAATCAGGGTGCTATTATCGTCAAAAGAAAGGGGGTTAAAACTAGCCCCTGAACCTGCAGAAGTTACTGACTATGTGCCAGCTCAGTGCCAGGGGGCCTTCCACCATCCTGTAGAGGGGGCAAGAAGTCCCTTGATTGGTGGGCCAGGTCCTAGTCCTCTCTGCCTCAGGCCCAGGACACATAGCCTCGGTTGCTGATACCATGTGAGAGCAGGAGGGGATCTTAGAGAGCTTTGTCTGGCTTCCTGAATGCTCTGTCCCAGGTGACCTTGGATCCCCCTTCCAGGTCTGACACCGACACACTTGCACACCGTGCATGACCCCAAGGCCACTGCAGCCTCCACATTGTCATACAATCGTTCTCTCCATGGAATTCTCAATTTTCTAGCATACCCTCTACCAGAGGGAGGAAATCTCTGATTAAAAACAAAATTGTACGATTACATTCTTATTCCCATTGTTTAAGGAATTGATTATCTTGGTGTATCTTTTCCAATAACAGGTTTCATTAAATTAAACCCAAGACATTTACATTCCCTGGAAATAACAGCCTGATTTTATATGGCAGAAATGTGCTAAAATTTCTTGAGAAATCAGCACATTGGCCTTTGAGGACTAGTTGGTGATCAAAGGTGTAGGTTTCGAAGTTAGACTAACAGGGTTCAAATCCAGGCTCTGCCACTTCTGGCTGTGTGACTTTGAGCAAGTTGCGTTCTCTCTCTGTGTCTCAGCTTTCCGGTCCGTGTAATTTAACAATTCCTATCATCCAGGCTTGTTGTGTGGATTAAATAGATTCATGTAACACTCTGCAAGGTTAACTATAAACATGCCCATGCAGACTCACATGGACTGTTCTGGTTGCGATAGGGACAGGGACTTGACCTGGAAACTCATTGCCACTTGGTGTTGAGAACCACAAGGGATCAGATCGTGTCACCCGTGCACACATGGGCAAGATCACAGAGAGGAAATGTAGTGTCGGGAGACTGGTTACTCCTTAAGATTGAAAGCAGGAGAAAACTGCCCTAGACGACATCCCCTCTCCTCTCTTCATTTTGTCTGCCAAATACACGTGGTGTCTTCCTTCCACTCCATTTCTTAATTGAGCAAACTCTGTGATCCTGCGTGTAAACAAGCACGGAGCCAGCACAAACAAGCACTGCTTCCTGCACACGCTGCGCTGAGCAGCAGACGGACAGCAGAGTGGCTGGGCCGTGGAAGCTGCTGGAGAAGTTGCTTCCAGGGTCTGCCTGCAGGCCTTGCTCCTTCTTTGTTCGTTCGTTCGTTCGTTCATTTTGTTCAAGTCTTGAGTGAGAACTTTCATGTGGAAGACAAAGACCTTACTCCTAAGAAGGAGCTATGGTCCAGGGAGATGGGTGTAGACAAAAAGCCATGCAGTGTGTCAGTGCTGAGATGTGGTAGTCACTGGGACTGTGGAAGGGGCAGGAAGAAGACCCTAATTCAGGGAAGGCCTGAAGAACAAGCAGGGAGGCATCAGCCCAGCAGAGGGCTGAGGTGGGCGAGGCAAGGATCTGCCAGAGCCTGGTGGGGGAGAAGCCACAGTCACTGTCGACACAGTTGAAAGAATCATCTTATGTGGACGACAGCCTGGCTGTGCCGTTCATCTGGGTACAACATACCCCTGCCAAACCTCTGCTCTGCCCAACCCAGTCTGCCCCGGATGGAGGGAGAGCTGCTCCCAAATTATTTTCATCAACATTCGGAAGCAACTGAAACCCAATAATGGGAGACTCATCACAGTACAGCCATGTAGATGGAAACACACTGTCATTAAAGGTGTTAAAATCTTGTTTTAATAAATATTAACATTTTGAGGGATTATCAGAATATAATTTTTTACATTTTCTTAGTTTTGTGAAGAAACAAAACATCTATATGAGCATAGATAAGTGATAATAAAGGAATATAGTAAAATACTTATAGGGGTTAGTGCTCGATGGTTGGATTTCTTCTTATATTCTTCTATAATTTTATGCCTGAGGCTATATTACCTCTATCGCCAGCAAAATTAAGAAAAGTATTTCAGATCCGATGGGCCGCAGGCCTGCAGGATTGCTTGGCCATTTCTTCGGTTCCTCCCCCACCCCAGCAGCACACGTGTTGCTTGGCAAGTCTCTTTGGTCATTTCGTACAGTGAACTTTGTCTCCCTGATTCTCTTTCTGGGTTTGGGTGTGTCCCCCGGATGTTGTGTCTGCAGCCAAAACGTCCTGCCCTGTGTCTGTCCCTGTCTCGCCAGCACGTCTTGATGAACGTTTACTGACTAATCATTGTGTGCCAGTCACCATACTCATGTCCAAAAGTGTGAAACGACATTTGTGTTGGAAGGAGATGAGAGACCCTTTAACTAAAGAAACATGAGGCATAAGACAGACAGACAGACACACACACACATATGCACACAAAACATCTGGGCTGCTCTAGGTGAAGCCTGTGAGTGTTTGGGGAATTTCTGCTCGAACGCGGAGTCTTCCATCCCCCCACGAGTGGCTTCTGAGGCAGGCTGTGGATCCAAATTCCATGTATAACACCGTGTGAAAAACACAGATGCTTCCAGCTCTCCCATCATGTACACGAGAACACGGCTCTATTTAAACCCTTCCAAGACGGCCTGCTTCGCGTGTGATGCTGCCCCGGCCACCGAGGCAGGTCCCCGTGTTGTCTCTTTACAGCATCACACTTGTGTTTCATTGCACCAGTCCCAAGCGGCAGCCGTGACTTATGTGTTTAATTTCTGTGTCCCCAGCAGACTGTAGGCCACCCAGGGGAAGGGACATGCCTGTTTTTGTTTTTGTTGTTGCTTTTAAGGCAGGGTCTCGCTCTGTCACCCAGGCTGGAGTACAGTGACGTCATCATAGCTCCCTGCAGCCTCAAACTCCTGGGCTCAAGTGATCCTCCTGCCTCAGCCTCCCGAGTGGCTGGGACTACAGGTGCATACCACAACGCCCGGCTAATTTCTCTGCTGTTCGTAGGGATGAGGTCTTGCTATGTTGCCCAGACTGGTCTTGAACACCTGGCCTCAAGCAATCCTCCCACCTTGGCGTCCGAAAGTGCTGAGAGGCCACACCGCGCCCAGCTGGACCTGCCTGTCTTGCTCACTACTGTATCCTGGGGCTACATCTTCGTGGTGAGACTCTGGGCAAGTCACTCGGCCTCTCTGAGTCTTGGTTCCCCCGTTTGTGACATTCGGAAGTTACTAGGGACGGCAATAGTAGGGTACACCTCACAGGGGCCTCGTGAAAGTTAGGAGCTGCTGTGGATAATGTGGTTACAACGATGGGGACATCCAGTAAGTGCTGCATTAATGTCACCTAGTGTCACTATTAGCTCCTGTTATTAAGGACAGAGGTCTCCCACCTTCTACACCCAGGCCTTGTCACCTCTCATGAAAGCTTCCCAGTTTCAAGGGCTTTCAATGCCCTGAGCACGAAATGCTCCTCCGCGCCCCCAGCTGCTTCTGCGTCCTGCCCCCTTGCACGGCCGTCCTGAGTGTGGCTCCGCAGGGCCCGCCTCAGACGCCGACTCACTTCCTTTAACCTCCGCTCGCTGTGGGTGGGGCTGGTCATCGGGTTTCTTCAGCAGTTTCTGGGGTGTTGGCCGCGCAGGAAACAGTGGTTTCCGGCTCATGTCCTGCCTGCCCACCAGCCAGGGCGAGAGGCTGGGCCCTGAGTCTTGTGAAACTGCAGGGGACGGGGACACCCAGCAGCGCTGTGACTCTGCCCCCACATCTGCCGTGATCGGGGCAAACCACGTCGTGACCACGGCAGGGGCCTGCAGACCGCGAGCCGCTTCGCGGCGGTTCGGCTGATGGCAAACTTCTGCAACGTGGTGCAAAAGCCATTTAACACCTTTAAAGAAATCGGAAATGGGTTTTTCGTGTGTGGTGGTGCTGAAAATTGAGAATAATGACAGAATTATTAAAAACAGCCTTCTCAGCTTCAGATTCTTAATTGCCTTTGGTCCACGAAGCTGACAGCCACTGTGGAAACCGAACGTGGAATATTTAGTCCGGGAGCCTTGGAGGAGCCTCCTAATTCTTTTGTTTATGGGTTGTAAGAGCTGCTTTTGGGGTACACGGATGTGGAAACAGGAGCACAGAGCTGGAGCTGGGGCAGGAGGCTGGGGTTTGTCTCCTGACTCCGCTCCCATCAGAGGGAAAGTGCGAACCAGCACGGCGAGCAGGATCCCTGGGGTGGCAGCCGCGGGGCTCCGTGGCAGCTCTGTGGGCTGCTAGGCTGGGATAGGCTGAGCTAAAGCCAAGCAGATTTCTTGCCTGCAGGACTTCTCAGAGCCTTTAATATGGTTATAATGATAGGCAACATTTATTAAGCATTTACTCTGAGCCAGAAACAGCGCTGAAAGTTTCGTACTTGACCTCATTTTGTCTTTGTCAACATGCATGAGAAGGGAAGCCGAGACTTAGAGATAAACACTTGCTTAGAATGAATGGAAGTGTCTGATCGTTAACCCAGATCTGTTGGCCAAAAAAAAGGCCCATGCCTGTGCCCTACCCACTAAGCTTCCCTGCCTTTCCTTCCTGTTCAGAGAGCGGAACCTTGAAATCGTGCAGTCCAGTGCTCCCATTTTCCAGCTAGAAAGAGGGAGGCTCAGAAGGTCGAGTGGCTTCTCCAGTCCTCGGAGTGGGAAGCTGCAGGCGTCTTCTTCCTCTGTCCTCTGCTCTTCTCTCATGCCTCTCTCTGGTGCTCTGGTGGGGCCCCTGGGCCATTTGCCCTCAAGTGCCTTATTGTCTGGGTGCGAATCTTGGCCCCACACTCTGCAGCTGTGTGGCTTTGGGCAACTCACCTAACCTAACCTCTCTGTGCCTGAACGTCCTTGCCTGTAAATAGTGATGAAAATTGTCCCTTACTCACAGGTTTAATACTGAGGGTTAAGCAAGTTAACGCATGTGAAGTGTGGAAAGTCGTGGGGTGCAGAACTAAAGGACTTTTTCCCACCTGCAGGGGTCACTATTAAATCCTTCCCCAGTGGCCTGCTCAAGGAAGGGGCGGGCAGCCCTGGCCAGCGGTAAGTAACGCTGGTGGTGAGTTAGCTGCTCCCAGGAGAGAGAGCGTCGGAGACTGCAGAGTAAACCCTCCTCGCAGTGCATTTTAGCGCGTGGCCACCAGATGGCAGAAGCAGGCCAGGAACAGCGCGTGTGCCCTGCAGTGCTCGTGGCAGCCGCGCAGCCGCGCATGAAAATCCCGTGGTGTTTGGTGGTCGCATTAAGAGCTCTCCAGCGTATGAGCCGTCCTTCAACCTAAGAGGGATTCTAAACAAACTCAGAGCTGGCTTTGTGGCTGGCACGGGGGCCTGTGGGCTTGCGTTTCTTGTTTGCACAAGTCAGTCCCCGGCAGGAAGGACGCGGGTCTCTCTCTGTGCTCCCCGACTTTCTGGCTGGTGCACCAAGGCCCGGGGATGGAACTGGGGACAGCATGTCCCTGCGTTAAATAGGTTGTTCTTGACAAAAATTGCAACGAGTGATTTTGATGGGTGTGTCCCCAGGCTGTGGGGACGCAGCAGGAACACACAGAGCTCACCTTCCAGCCAGAGAGAAAGAAAACTGATAGGGAGCTGCTTAGGCAGATGACATGGGATAGTGCCACGCGCAAGAAAAAAAATCCCACGGGTGGCTGGTGGGAGGGTGGCAGGGAAGGCCGAGGCAGACTGCGCGTAGGAGCCGCGCACACGGGGAGCTGGGAAGGGCATTGCAGGCAGACGGAACAGACAGGGCAAACACTGGGAGGTGGGGGGAGCTTCTCACGTTTAAGAACTAGAAAGAAGGCCAACGTGGCTGCACAGAATACGTGATGGGGAAGGAAGAAGTGACAGGGTCCAGGGGCCTGGTCCCCTGTAGGCAGGGTCAGGGGTGGGGACTCCCTCTGGAGAGGGTACGAATGTCCCCAGTGGCCAAACAGAGCAATGTCATACGAGTCAGTCTATCCACGCACGGCCCTGGGGACTGGGCTCTGTGCTTTGCAGACCCTCTGGTTCCGTCACCCCTCTCCCAGGTGATCAGGTTGCTCGGGGCAGCTGGAAACGTCGTTAAGCCGACTCCTCGGTGTGTCTGGCTGACGTCACTTCCCCTGCATGCTCTGCTCTCGCCTGCACACCTGGTCCCCTTCCGGGCCCTGCGCAGTTTCCCGGGGCCTCGCAGGGAAGCTCGGGCAGGTGCATCCTGAGCGCGAGGCTCCGACCTCCCCATCCGGCATGTCCTGCTCCTCCCCCCGGGGCATGCCTGAGAGCCCAGGCCTGTCCTTCACACCTGAGAAAACAGACTGACAATTCCTTGCAGACCCAGGTTCAAATCCTTATTAGGCTGTTGAGTGAGAGGAGATTTCATTACTTCCTTCTGCCACCGAGCAGCTGTGGGCGGCCACATTCTGTGTTGTCCACTTGCAGCACTGCTCGAAGTAGCCTGATGGGGAGGAAAGCCTGGAACCAGGCAGTGTGCAGAGGAGGAGCTGAGGGTGGGGAAAGGCGGCACAGGTGTTGACCAGTTGACTTTTGGGAGACCATGTCTGGCACCAATCTCCTCCCCACCCAAACTGTCTTGATCTGGATAGCCACCTTAATGACGTGTCAGACTTTCACCCAGGGTCACTCACAGCATGGAAATGTCATCATAACGGATCTGCCTGGAGGTGCCGGCTGGAGGGTGGAGGCGCCAATGTGGCATCTAAGCTCCACCACGGGCATCGCCAGCCTCGTGCAGACGGGCTCTGCAGTGCCCTCTCCTCCCTGCCCTTCCTGGACTTGCGTTTAGCCCTTCATGGGCTCCATGTTTGTTCCTTCTCCCAGCCTGGATCTAACCTAGCTCCCGTCTTTAACCTGTGACTTCATTTGTGCGATTATATTGTATACACACCCCTTACAGTACAGAAGCAAAACTGAATTGGAATCAGATTCCATTCAGTGCAGTTAAATACTGCGTGTGAACATCCCCATCCAGGAGTGCATTCAGCGTAAGCTAATGTGAAAGTAGGTGTTTCAAATGCTTGCCTTACACAAAAGCCCTTAGCATATTGCTCTATGGGTGTTTCCGAGTGTTTCAGTGATATCTGGGGAATTGGTTGGGTTTTTTTGGATGGCCTGGAAACATGTTATTATTTTTTCCCCTTTAACGTAACGGATATGAAGCCCTGATGTCTGAACATTTGTTCTCCGAATGTTTCCAGGAATGGGTAATATTTGGATAATGAGGGGTGACCTCAGTTGCTGGTGGAGGGGGAGATTTTCATGTGACTGGGCGAGGTCCAACAGGCGGAGAGTGGGGAGGAATGGGGCTTGTCACCATGAACGGTAATGGAGATCCCCTCGCAGGGCCCCTGCGTGTTGTCAGGCATTTTGCAGCCTGGCTGCAGCGGGAGGCTCATCACACCGACTGACTTTGCGGAGCTGGAATGCAAAGCTCTGCCTGGCTCCCGGTGCAGGCACAGGGTGCACAGAGCTTGTAATTAATTAGAGCCACAGCTGATTGATTTTCTCAAGGCTGGCACTCCAGCCGGTGCCGGGAGGCCCGGTGGTGCTGCTGTGCCGAAGCGCTGCCCGGCCCGTCTGGGAGCCAGCCTCGGCGGGGGTTCTGCAGCCTCTCCTGCAGCACATCCGGCTTGCCACGGGCGCTGCCTGAAAACGTGGCCTGGTGTCGATCCTGCAGGATTCTGCCGGAAGACGCTCGTGGCCTGGAAGCTGGTTTTGTAGCCGCCCCGCCCTGGGATGCAGCTTCCGTGCTGGCGCGATGAATGCAAACAGGCCGTGCTCCGGACCTGCCGCAGTCTGCCAGGGAGGGCCCCTGGGTGACACTGCTAATTAAAACTGTGGCATTTGGAGGCAGGAAGAAAGTTAAAAGCTCTGAATCATTTTCCCTAATAGAAATCTTATTTTGTAGGTGCTCATGCAGGTCAGGCTGACCAGGAAAACCCACAAGTCACAAATGAACTCGAATGGTTTTATTTAATTTACTTAACTCAGTGGCTGGAGTCAGAGTAGGGAGAGGGGCCTGCCATCAGCTAGGGGTGGGGGCGCCCACCCTCATCTCAAGCCCCCAGGCCCAGGGGCTGGAAAGAGAGAGCCGAACTTTCTTGGAAGGATCTGGAACTGCTGAGTGGATGCTTTGGAATTTGCTGACCCAGGCATCTGTGAGCGCAGCCCGGCCGGCCATCTCTGCGCCAAGCTATGTATAGTGCGATGGCTGTTTTCAATTGGAAATGCATTTTCAAGTGGTGGCAGTGAGTGGAGAGCGGCTATATCTGGATCCATTAGTCACGCCGAGAATTCCCTTCTTTCCTGTACTTTCTGGCCAAAGTCACTGCTTCGAATGCTGATGGGTGTCTGGAGCTGGCTCCTTTGAGAAAAGTCGGAGGCCCCTGGAAAGGCCCAGGGGAAGGTGTTCTGTGAATGCGGGGTGGCAGAAAAGGTCTTACATGTGCAGGCCCGGCTGCCTGCAGTGGCAGGAGCAGGACTCTTGCTTCAGAGGCGCTAACTCCACCAGCGTTCTGGGGCTAATTTGTGAAGTTGCCTCTTCCCACGGGGCTGGGCAAGCACAGCTAGAATAGGAGCAATTTAATTCCCCGGATCATGGTCCTCTGCGGTGAAAACCAGACTTTGCCTTGTCTCCTTCAGTCGCCCTTTTACAGTCGTAAGAAATGAGGCTGGGGTGGAGCGCAGGCCTGGAGTTACCATGGAAACGCGATACCCAGAACCCTCTTCGGCACCAGTGGCCCTCGGTGTGACGGGCTGTGTCGCAGGCATCGTGCTGTGTGGGGACCTGGCCTGGGCCACCCCTCTGCCTCTGCAGTGACACCAGCCTGTGCTCCCAGAGCAGGGGAACCCAGAGCCCAGCCCGCCCTGCAGGAAGCTGGGATATCACCAAGGAAACACAACTCAGGGAATTTCCCTGAAACTCACAGAGACCTCCTTCCAGAATATTCTCCAGATCCTCCTCCAATTCCAGTCCTCCTATCTCCAAGGAAAGGATGCCCTGTGGTAAGTGGCCATGCCCATCATCGTCTTTGTTTCACGCCTGGCGTCTTGGGCAGTGCGAGGAGGGGTCTCAGGTGCCTATGGGCCGTTCTCAGCGGGTTCTGCTGGGGGTCGGCACCACACACGGCTTTGCCTGGGTGACGGCGTTAGTCCTGTTGCACGTCTCCCGGTGGTATAACAAAGGATTTGGCTAAATCCTCGGAATTTCCCGAGTTACAGGAGCATCTTTGTTATTCGTGGTGGGCCTCTCTGACCATATCTAAGTTTATGCTAATGAGAGCTCTGCACAGGAGCGGAGCACACCAGAAAGGCTGGCCAGGTGAGTAGGGGCTTGGGGCTTTGGCCCACAGGATATCGGACCTCCAGGGAGGGGAGGAGCACTGGAGATTGAGCTCAGTCACGTGGCCAGTGATTTAATCAATCACGCCTATGTACTGAAACCCCAATAAAAACTGTGGACGGGGGCCCAAGCAAGCCCCGTTCCAGCCTCGCCCTCTGTGTCTCTTCATTGCTACCCTTTATAATAACGCTGTAATATAGTAAGGAAGTTCCGTGAGTCCTGCCAAACTATCAAACCTTGAGGGGGCCATGGGAACCCTCGGATGTTTAGCCTGTCGGTCAGAAGAGCAGGTGACCAGGGATCCTGGAGCTCGTAGCTGGCGTCTGAAGAGAGGGAATTTTTGTGAGGACCGTGCCCCGACCTGCGTGTCTGAGCTCATTCTGGGCATTGTGCCTCCGGCCGGCACTGCAGCTCCTCACGGCACGTTCAGGGTACAGGCAGCGGACGCCTCTCCGCACGTCCACGCTCACACGCGGTGCTGCGCCGAAGCGGCTGCTCTCCAGAAACACCTAAGGGGCTCGTAGAAATAAGAGCTGCCTGGGACCCTTCCTGAGCAGTTCTGATTCCGTAGGCCCACAAGGGGACCTGGATTCTATATTTTTGAAAAGCTTTCACGGGTAGCTCTGAAGCCAAGTCTTATCCGAGACTCACTTTCTTATAAAGCCAAGCACACATCCCAAGCAGAGAAAATCTGCTTGAAAGAAGAGGAAATGCAGTAAATTGGAGAGGCCACTTGCCAACGTTCAAACAACAGGGAACACAGGGACAGCAGACAGAAAGTTACATGCCGGGCGATCAGTCCTGCAGCCTCTGTCCTCCCGTCAAGGTCAGTCTCTGGAAAGGCGTATTTGGCAGCATGCGTTCATCTGCCATTGCGGTGATATGGAGACACCTGAGAAGCCTTCTTGCCTCTTGACATGTTCTCCCCGGACCTTTAGTATTTCCTTAGACCCTGACATCAGCGTCCTGTGATGGGATGCACAGGATAGATCTCGGGGTTCCAGGCTAGAAGCCCTAGCTGCTGCTGGCAGGAGCCACGACCCTTAGCACTGAGGGTTTGAGCAGATGGGGCTGTGAGCCCTGGGTGTGGGGCGGGGTAGAATGCCTGGGGAATGGGGCGGCACACCAGGAACTCACTGCGACAGCTTTCTCAAGCTCATCCCCTTCCTTCCTCCCCTGCCACAGCCTCAACCCGTGTTGTCTCCCACCAGGGCGACAGCCACAGGGTCCTCTCTGACATCCCTGCTTCTGGATTTGCCTCTATGCGGCCTTTTCTCCACACAGCAGCCCTGATGATCCTTTAAAAAGTCAAGCAGACTACGTCTTTCCCTTGCTTAAGATCATCCAAGGCTCCCTTGCGCTGTGAAAATTAAAACCAGAGTCCTCGTGATCTGTCCCTGCCTGTTTCCTCCTCTTCACTTGGTCCATTCATGCACTGAACTGCAGCCACATGGGCTTGCTTTCTGTTTCTCAAAGAATTCCAACTCTCTTCTCCCACAGGGCCTTTGCATAAGCTGTTCTGTGATCTGAGAAACCAAAATAGATGTCCCTTTATCAACTAACATGGCCCCTAAAGTTAAGTAAACAAAAGTTAACTGCAGGGCAAGGGCTCAGGGGTTGGCTAGCAGGGCAACTTCCTAAATTCCTACGGCTACAGGAGAAACCGCACTCTTGCTGAACTCCCTGACAGTAGGAGCTATCAGGCAAATTGTCAGACCCTTGCCCAATGTGTCCCGAAGATGCTCTCTCTTCCAAGAGTGAAAGGGCAAGTTGGTTTTTATGCCTCACAAGGCCTGTATCACACAGTAGAGTCATATATATTCAGCAGGTTTGGGGGAAAGCTATATTTATCCATGAGAGGAGTTGAGCGCATGCGTAATGAGTAAACATATATGTAACATACATCTCATATTCACTTCTGGGCAGGGTTTTAGCATTACGACGAGGCGGAATTTGGCTCTTTCCATAAAAGGTGAACACATACAAAGAAGGACACACAGAAAGTTTGTACAGAGTCTCTGTAAGCTGGCTGAAACTGGCGTGAGGTCTGTGGTTCTTTCTCAGGAGAGAATGTTTGTAAGGCCAGTCCTTTGTCCAACTGGAGTTGCAGTGGTCCAGGTCCTCCGGTCTGGGCATCTCATGTTTAATTGTGAGGCTGGGAAGGCAGTGACATGAATTACAGGGCTGAGGTCGGGTTACCTGGAGAAAGCCATGCACATAGAAGTCGACTCTCCTCAAGAAGGAAAATTATAATTTTCTTGATCTGAAAAATAATACCAGGGAAACGTGTAGATCACACTTTTGGGGGGGGTGTTTAAACTAATGAGCTTTGGTTAAAAAAAGATTAAAAACCTTTCTGTTTGGAGCAGATTGGAAGAGTCTATTCTTGGAATTTGGAGTTTCTCATAAGCTGTGTCCCCAGGGTGGCCCGGTTAGTGGCTGGTGGCTCTCCCGGGGCGGGGGTGGGGCTTGGTCACGGAATGTGGACCTGGGCAGAGCCAGCTTAGGGCTGGGTTTTCCACATACACGGGCAAAAGCATTTCTTCTTGCTAAGAGCAAACATACAGATTCCAAGGTGAGATGGGGAGAGTTTGATGCATCTTGGTTTGTAAATAGTGAGAAAAGGACCAATATTAACAACAACAATAATAACCAACACCACTAACTGCGTCAGGTCCGTCCTGAGTGCTGTGAGTGCTCGATGTCACTTGTTCTTCACAGAGTCCCCGGGTGCTTTCTGGGCTTGTCCCATCGTGTAGAGGGGCTGGTTATGGGGGGCAGGCGGGTTTCCTGGCCTGCATTACACACAGCCATTGTGATATCATTTGAAACTTAAGAATGTCTTTGTGTCATTATATTAGCAATGAAGTTGGTGCTGCCATTATTAAACCCTTACTGTGTGTGAGGCATTTGTGTACACATGTGTGCGTGTGCACGTGTGCTTGTGTGTGCATGTGCGTGTGCACATGCGAAATAAAATGGCTCATGTGGGGATGGAGGATCCCAAACACAGAAAGAGGCTGGGACTGTGCTGCTACCAGAAGCGGAGCTGCAGCCACACTGGGGAGGCCCAGAGAAGTGGGTTCAAAGCCACATTTACTGCCAGTCCTCTGTGTGTCCTTGGGCAGGTCACTTCAGCTCCCTGAGCTTTGTTTTTTAAAATATTTTTGACACATTAAAACCTGAGGACCGTTACACAAGTGGACAGAGGTGTGTGTGGATGGTCAGCTGGCCCAGGCCTCCCTCCCTGCCCCACCCTTGAGCAGTGGAACATGTTCTTATGCGTTCCAGGGAAATGCCGTGTGCCACGCTCACAGAAAGTAAAGTGACCAGGTAGGCGTGACCTCCTGCACCCAGCTTGGTGCGGAGCCCTTTGTGGGCACTGTCTTGCTGACCTCCCAAACAGCACGCTGAGGTCAGCACTGTCCTTGCCCGCAGTGTGAAGATGAGGGGAGCAGAGATTTTAGGAGGAAAGGGAGGCCACGCACTGGGGATGGATCCAAACACGGATTAATCCAATCAGGGCCTGTGCTCTCCAGTCTCACACGGGTCTTGAACTCACTTCTCCCCACTTGCCTTCCCCTCCCGCACCCCTGGCACCAGCCGCTTTTGCTCGGACAGTAGCCGTGACTGGGTTTGGGTTTAGGTTGTTGAATAATCAGAATTCTGGGTAACTTTTCCAGTGTTTGATTATTCCCACTTCACTCTTCCCAGTAATCCCCGGGCCCGTGAAAAAGCCAGCTCCTGTGATACGTCATTCACAGGAAGGGCAGAAAGCCCTCTTGTTTGTTCTGAACTCAAGATTTGGGGAGACCATGGCAGTTTATCAGTGAAGGGATTCTACCCCTGTGCTCATCCCTTGCTCGGTGTCATGGAATCAGCTCTGAGTGAAGCCATCAAGTTTAAGCCGCTAATTGCTTCCTCATCGTGCAGAATGAAAGCTACATCCCTTAAAATACACCAGACAGCTAAACATATTCTTTGCTTTCCCCGGTGCTGGTTATGGAATCCAGATGTTACTGTCATAACCACTCCGTGAACAAACAGAACTCCAGCGGCGGGAGCTGGCTTCTCGGCCTTCGTCCCCGCCTGGGTTCTCCAGGGGCTGAGTGTGAGCGTGGCCTGGCTTCCCTGCAGCCCCTGCCGGCAGGCAGAGCACTATGGGCGTAGCCACACTCTGCAGGTGAGTTGAGCAGGATTAAACACAGGATGCATCTGAAACCTCTGTGGACTTAGCAAATGCGGGGAGCTCTAGGTCCCGGAGGGTTTGGGTACAGGAGACGATGACTCGCGCAGAGCGAAATAAGTTGAACTCAAACGTATTTAGGTGCAGCAATTTAATTCCGGTCCATAGCAGGTGAGGTTAATAATACTGACAGTAGCTACTATTGGGGCTTATCATTAATCTTATCACACTGAATCCTCACAACTCTATGAAGGGGTTCATTTTACCGACCGAGATTCGAAGAGTGATTTCCCCAAAGTCCCTCAATAAGTAAATGGTGAAGGTAGAATTTGAGTCCAGAAAATCTGGTTCTACTATTTCCTATGTTTCTATTTGGTTCAAGCTGGCTTTTCTTCTTTCAAAACAACTTCAATGAAATCCATGGTTTCGGAAAATAAAGTTGGTTTTGAGATTCAGACAGTAAGTGCATTGTTAATGTTTATTCTTTTATCTTGAAAATAATGACAGGTTGATAAAATGTGCTCACTCACGTCAACATTTCAAACAACACAAAGGATACAGTGTCAAATTAGGGACTGGCCCTACTCTCAGCCCCCAATTCCATATTTTTCTAGATATTTTGCACATGCTCCAGCCCACACTGTTCCGTGATACGGAATACTCCAGAGATACTCCAAGAAACAGAGACTTCTAGAGTCAAGAGAGCTGGGAAACTCTTGGACAGTCACAATGTGCATCCGTGTATTAAAGGCTCTGGGAAGTTCTGCACCAAATAAACCCTTTTGGCTTGATTCAGTCCTGGGTTTTCAAAACCTGCTTGCCCATGGCACACCTTATTCCGTAACACAAGTGTGCATTTTTCTTAGAGCGTGGCCTGAAAAACACCAGTCGAACAAGACCATGCATTCATCCAACAGGTATTCAGCAAGCAGGCACTTTGGGCCAGGTCGGTGCTAGGCTGGGGAGGCTCAGAGGTGAACCAGGTGAGCCCTGGCTCCTGTGGGGCTCACTGCTCATGGGAGAGGCAGCACTTAAGTCAACAGGAAATGAAGAAACACACAGGTACTTTCAGATGCTGGTGATGACTAACAAGAAATAAAGAGGTCCATTTGGTGCCTGCTTTCAGAGGAGGTCTTCTCAACAATGAGACAGAATGAGCCATGCAGTGTTTGGGAGCTACGAGGGTTTCAGGAGAGAGCAAGAGTGAAAACCCTCTGACATATATAGGTACAAATAAGATATAATATATATAATTTTACATATTTGATATCACATTAAATGCTGGTACCTGCCCTTTTTCTCAACCAAAATTTCAAAGATAATCAATAAACATATCTCACCATCATCATCTTTAACAGCTATAGAGCATTTATATAAGAACATATCCAATTGTTCTTAACCAATCACCCCTGGGTGGAAACCCAGGAAGTTTTCTTATGCATGCATTTTACTTACTTCTGAAATGGTCTCCTTAGAATAAATTCCTGGAAATAGCATTCTTGGGTCCAAATGTATGAACATTTTACATTTTTACACAATAATGACACACTGCCTTCCAAACTTCATTCCCTGCAAGACTGCATGAAAATGCCCATTTTCCTAAATGCTTACCATGACTGCTTTTCAACTACGTTTAAAATCTTGGCCAATGTGAAGGGTGAAAAATTATGATTCATTTTTATGTATTTGATTGATAACTGACTTGAACACACCCCTTAGCCTTTTGCATTTCTTCTTTTGTTCATATCCTTTGCCAATTTTTCTGTTGATATATCAATTTTCTTACTGACTTGTAAGAGTTCTCTGTATATTGCAGATAATAGGCCTTTGTCATAAGAATTATGAAATTGTTATTGTCGTCATCTTTGGTTTTGTTTATGGTGTTTAAAGCCATTTCAATATTGTACATTTTTGTGTTGTTAGATTTATGTCTTATTTCATGTTTCCTGAGGCTCATATGTTTAGAATGGCCAACCAACCCCACCCTATGATTGTATAAATATTCTCCCATATTTTCTTTTAGCATTTTTTGTTTGTTTGTTTGTTTTCTTTTCGTGTAAACCTTTGTCCTTTCAGGAATTCACTGTGCAGTAAGGAATGGATTTGCTTCCAGTTTTGTATTTTCCAAATGGCTTTTCAGCCATTCCATTTCCATAGTCTGGCTTATTAGAAATGACCACTGTGTTAGGTGCTGAGATATCTGTATACTTGGGACTATTGCTGTAAGCTCATTTTCTGTTCCTTTGAGCTATCTTTTGATTCCTTTGTCAAGCCACACTGCTTTCCTGAACTGTCACCACCTAATACATTTTTAATAGCTAGCAAGACAAGTTCTTCAGTACCACTCTTTTAAAGAATTTTTCTGGCTGTTGTAAGATGTTTATTCTTCCAGAAAAATTTTGGAATCATTCTCTTTTTATTCAAGGTAAAATATATGCCATATTGATATGTTGAATTTATGGACTAATTTAGGAAAAATATATCTTTATTGTATTGAGTTTTCTTATCCAATAAAAAGACATGAATCTCCATTTATTGAAATCTTTTAAATGATCTTTACTCAGACTTTATTTTTGGCTTTATATATGTCCAGCACATTTATTGTTAAATTTATTTTTAGGTATTTTGGGGCAAATGATTTTCTAAATTATATATTTTTAACTTGTTATAATTTACATATGAGATAGTCATTGTTGTATATATTATTTGTAGCTGATCTTATTTTTATTTTTAAAAATTTTTTCTATTATTTTTGGGTTTTCCAGGAATAAAAGTTTTATTATCCACAAATTATGATTGTTTAGTCTTTTCCAGTGTTCATGACTGTTTTTATATTCTTGTCTAATTGCTTTGTTCAGCACTTCCAGAATAATATTACATTAATATAATAGTAGTGATAAAGGGCACTGTTAACTTTTTTTGTGACCCTAATGGGACAATTCTGGTATTTTTACAGTTAAATATGATGGTAATTTTTGAATTGAAATGTGTATTTTTAAAAATCATATAAGGAAGTATCAATCATTTCCATTTCAAGTATCAGAAATGGATATTAAATTTTATCAAATGATTTTATATTTGGGAAAAGAAACAATTGTGTGCTTCTTTTTCCTTTGTCCTGTTAATGTTGTGAAGATATTTCAAAAAGTTCCCTAAACTGAACAGCTCTTGGATTGTGTGAGGCAGTCGCTCGTCATGGTGTATTAGTCGCTCGTGCTTTTTTAAAGCTTTCTGCATAAACTTTCTCGAATTGCCTTTTCCGTGGGCATCTATGTCAGGCCCTGGTAATCAGGTTACGCTGGCTTTTGAAAAACCATTCTGTGACTTTTTGTCTTTCTCAATGCACTGGAATTGTTTAAATGGTGTAGGAATAACCAGTTCCTTGAAGATTTGAGAAAATAAGACTCTAGCAAACAGTAACACACACCCCACTGTTGGGGGTGTAAATTATTTTAGCCACTTTGGAAAGTCGTTTGTTAATATCTAGTTAGGTCAAAACGTTTATACCCTATCATCCTGCAACTCTACTGCTATGTCTGTACCCTAAAACAGTGGTGCCCAACCTTTTTGGCACCAGGGACCGGTTTCACGGAAGACAGTTTTTCCATGGATGGGGGTGGGGCGGAGCTCAGGCGGCCATGTGAGTGATGGGGCACGGCTGCAAACACAGATGAAGCTTCCCTCACTCCCCCGCCGCTCACCTGCTGCTGCATGGCCCAGTTCCTAAGTTTCATGGAAGACAATTTTTCCATCGATGGGGGCGGGGGGGGGGTGGTTAATTTATGCAATGGACTACTCTGAGGCAGATAAAATGATAAAATTAGATCCACGAATATCAAGCTGGAAAATTCTCAAAAACTTAATATGGGGGAGGGTGGCAAGAAGAAGGTGGAAAAGAACATGTTCATCATGATACGATTTGTGTAAAAACAGGAAACAATGTCACATATGATTTTATGAGCCAAAGTGTCAATGATATAGGCACATATATCACCAAAAGTATCATAGAATATCCATCACCGTAAGAAGCAGGGTTTCCACTGGGGAGGGAGGGCGAGGAGAAGACACGGTGAGATGGAGACAGCTTCAAAGTCTCAGTAGCATTTTATTTATTCAACAAAAGGGTCTGCTGTAAATACAGAAAAAAAAGTGATGTCCTTTAAAGCCGAGTAGCAGGACCTGGGTGTTCGTTATATTAACCACACTTCGCTCACGGCCTCACCGCGTCCTCTGCAGCCCCACTAATTTCTACCTGGTTTCTCCATTAAGGACTAGAGCGGTCTGTCAAAGCCTCCTGCTGTGTGCCTACCAATCCTGTTTGTTTATCCTCCTTTTAAAATTAGAGATGGATGCTGGACACTGACAATTGTTATTCTAGGTGCTTTGAGTTGGCTCACACAGTGCTCCGCACAGAGAAGGTGTTCGATAAATGCTACATGATGTCATCTTCGTCATCGACACTCTGGCTCTATGCTCACCCCCTCCAGATCCTCTGCTTCCCTTGCACTGGGATGAAGCCAGTGCCCTCGGGGTGACCCCCTTGGCTCTGGCTGCTGCCAGGCAGGGGTGGGAATGGTACCTTGTTGCAGAGTTGGGGCGACGCCCTTGTGCTCGGAGGGACCGCTGTGTGTGTCCTTCGTGGGCTCCTTCGACTGGCAGGGCTGATTCGTAGGCCACCCTGCAGGACTGGATACAGTGCTTGTCAGTGAAAATGAAAGGCTGCACCTTCTCCTCACAGTCCTGCTGCTCAGCTGGTCTGCCGGTGGGCACCAGCCTAAGCATATGGCAGCCCGTGCTCCAGCCTCCCGTCTTCTTCTCTCACTTGTCTGGGGGCTGAAGCGATCTGCCTTCTCTGCATGCATTCCCCGGGACCCAGTTCTGATCTATCTGGTGGATTTCCATCTACGCGGCATGGTGGGTGCGCTTGTTCTCCAGTCTCGGGGAGGCCGAGTTTATTGTCTGTTTGTGGATTCCTTAGGCCAGCGGTTCTCAATCTGGGGCGATCTTGCTTCCCAGGGACACCTGGCCATGTCTGGAGACATTTTGGAGGTCAAAGCTGGGTGTGGAGGGCGGGGGGTTATGCTAACAGCATCCAGTGGTAGAGACCGGGGATGCTGCTCACGTTCTACACTGCGCAGGGCAGCCCCTCCCTGAACAAAGAGTTACCCCGCTCCCCGTGTCTGCAGCGCTGAGGCTGAGAAACTGCCTTAGGCTCCATCAGCCAGTTTTCCCCTGTCGGCTCATTTGCCCGACAGCCGGGCTTTGGAGAGGTGGCATGCACTTCCAGTCTACCTGTGCGGTGTTACTGAACACGCATCAGCCACCTCGGCGTTGTGATATTACGGACCATATGTGTCTTTACTCTGTAACTTTGTTAATGTGTAGAAAACATTTGCTTGAAGTCAGAAGGTGGGCTTGGACCCTTATGTCACCTTCTTTCATGCACGTGCTCATTCAACGAGTATTTATGGGGAACCTACCTGGTACCAGGTACGGTGTCAGACTGTGCCCTTTTAGTGCTCACAGTTCAGCAGGAACACAGAAAACAAACAAACAAACAAACGCAGGCCTGAGAGGTGCGAGTGTGCGGTAGGGAGGAGACGAAAGCGCTCAGGGCAGTACCTGTGTGGATGGTGTCTCGGTGTCCTGTGGCTGCTGTGACAGATTGCCCAGATGCGGAGGCTTAACTGAGAAACCTATTCTCGCACAGTCTGGAGGCTTCAGGGGTGGGTCCTTTCTTGTCCCTTCTGGCTTCTGGTGGCTCCAGGCGTCCCTGGCTGTGTGGCTGCGTCACTCCCGTCTCTGACTCCGTCTTCACATGGGCGTCTCCTCTGTGCCTGTGTCTTCCTTGCTCCTGCCTCTTGTGAGGACGCTTGTCATTGGATTTGGGGCCCACTCTAATGCAGAGCGATCTCATCTCCAGACCCTCAGCTCAGTCCCATCTGCACAGACCCCTGTTTGGGAGTGAGGTCACGTCCACGGGCTCTGGGATTAGGGTGTGAATGCGTCTTTGAGGAGCACCGTTCAAACCACCACAGATCTTCAGAACTTTCTCTAGAAGACCCCAGATGATTTCCTTTTTTTTTTTCTCCTTAACCATCCAAAGGAGACGCTTGGATTAGGCCAGGCAGGATTCATCCACCTTCCCTACGCACACTGTTGCTCGGACACAGAGTCCCACAAACCAAGAAGGAGGCAGCCGGCAGCGTCCGCCACAGTAAGCCCCCGCCTGATTTCAGACACGCCACACGTCATCCTCTCTGGGGTTTTTGCCAGAATAGGGGTTCCGAAGCTTGAGCGGGCACCAGCGTCACCTGCAGGACTTGCTACGACGCTCGCCCTCAGAATCGCGGGTTCGCAGTGTGCGTTTCTAACAAGTCCCAGGTTACGCCGACGCTGCGGGACCCGCACTTGGAGAACTACCGTCTGCAGCACCCTTCCTGCTCCTGGCGGCTCGCCCTCCGACGCCGCCTCTCGGAGCTTCCTGGTGGCTCTGACCCCTGGGTCTCGCCCTTCTCTTCTCTCCTGTGGCATTTACCGCGGGAATCTCCCCTGCAGCCCCACGCAGAGAACGAGCCCTGCAGGCTCAGATGGCGTCTCTCTGTCTCCCTTTCCCAGGACCACGTGTCCGCGTGGACAGAACCTGCTGAGTGTGTGTTGAGTGAATGAGGGAGTGAGATCCACACACTGTCTTCCCTCTCGGGCAGCGCCCGAGCACTGTGTGGTCTCACGCTGCAGCGGGCTCGGACTCGAGACAGTCTGGGTTCAACTGGTGGCTCAGCAGTGTGACCCCGGTTAAGCCACTTAACTCCCTGAGCCTCAGTTTCCTCAACTGTAAAAAGGGCGTAATGATAGTCCTTATCCTAATCTTAGGAGTATGGGATGTGATAAAGCCATACAGAGTGGCCCAGAGCGTTAGTTACCATCACCGCCACCCAGGGCTGAAGGTGTGCACCCTGGTTTGTCTTGTTGGGACTAGACATGTTGGTCGCATGTGCTCCTTCTTGCTGTGACTCGGTGTAGCCCTAGGGCAGAGCTCCTCCGGTGGGGGCGCATCCTTGGGGGTGCCGGGCTGAGCGGCAGAGGCAGAGGCAGCCGCGGGCAAGGCCTGGCATGTGGCCCCGGAGCACCGGCTTCCGCCACAGCCAGCAGCGTCAGCTTTTGGAAACTGTGAGGACAAATGCGGTTATACTGCAGAGGGGAATAAAAACGCTTGTGAATTTTTAAGGCAAGATGCTCAGATCCCACCCAGTTCCTGGGCCTCGGAACTCCTTGCAAACGCCCCTTCCCTTGCTGCCTGTGCCAGGGCTCCCGCATGGGGCTGCTCAGGTCTCACAGCAGTGAAGGGATGAACAAGGCTGCCCTTAAAGGCACTTCCCTTTCCCTCACACAAATGCATCTGCAGCTCCTGTGTCCCCAGGCTGCTTGGTATAGGCCTAGGTGGCGGACTGACACCTGGCGGCGAGGGCGGAGGTGCTTTTCATTGTTCCTGGCTCTGTCTGCTCCTTCGGGGGTGATTTGGTTTAATCAAACAATGGCCTATCTGGGAGAGCTGCCTGCCTGCCTCCATGATACCCGCACCGCCCCTGCCCCGCCTCGCACACACGCCCGAGTCACACTCGTCTGATTTCATTACATTTCAGACAAACGACACACAGGAATAGACAGTGCAGTCTCTGTGGCCTGGCGTCTAGGAGAACGTCTTGTCCGAGCACAGCCACTGTCTTGCCTGTCTGCCGTGTCCTTGCTGCTGCCCGTGCGGTCTCACGCCCTGTGGGGAGCAGGGGTCCTGGCCTTCTCCCTTTCTCGTCTCACCGCTCTGCCCACTCGCGGCTGCTGTCGCCTCCCGGCCGCCCTCCTCGTCGCTGCCCTGTGATGTGGGGGTTGGCAGGCAGCTGGGGTAGGGGGTGCACAGTCCCCAAAGTGGTGCCATTGCAGGGCCAGCGTGATGGTTTCAGGAATGTCCACCCGAGGCTGTGGGTCAGGATTTCTCAGCCTCGGCACTGCTGATACTTTGGACAGGACCATTCTCTGTTGCGGGGTCGTCCTGTGCATTGTGGGGTGTCAGCAGCGTCCCTGGCCTCTACCCACTAGAGGCCAGCAGCAGCCGCCTCCCCAGATGTGACACTAAGAATGTCTCCAGACAAGGCCAAATGTTCCCTGGAAGTCAAAATTTCCCCCAGGTGAGACCCATTCGGAGATGGCAAGGTGAAAATGAAGGTCAGACGGCTAGCGTGTGAGCGAAGGATGGGGCTCTGCCCAGGAGCTGCCCCGAGAACCGGGGTGAAGGGCGGAGCCCTTCGAAGGCCTTGCCCACCCCAAGGCGAGGCTCTGCCCTTAGCTTGCAGCATCAGCCTCCCCTGAGCCTCGGGGGCGACTCCTGTCCTCACATGGGTCCTCCCAGGCAGAGGCCCTGACTGCAGGGACACTGTCCCTCCTCTGTCATCCCTGGCGCTCTCCCCTCGAGTCTCATGGCTCTTTCGGGAATACCCTTGGCTCCCTCCAAAGCAGGCGTTGGACCTTGGCCAATGCATCTCTCTTCCGTTGGCTGCGAGCACCGACATTATTTTCCTCTTTTAATTGGTTTATCTGTCTTGAGGAATTCGAAGGCTAAGATAAAATACGTAAAAGACTAGGCTGTCAGCTGCAGCAGCTGGCGCTCCGCATGCAGGAGGCTGAGCAGGCGAGGGGTTCTTGGTTTCGAAGCAGTAATGGTCTAACTTCTCCCCAGAATTGTCATTTATAGATCAGGCTGACTCGTCTGTCCCCATCTGCTTGTCCTGCCTTCAGGTCTCTGTCTGCATGTGTGGGACGTCCACATTCGATTTACAAAGTCAAGAACAAGAAAGGCTGACCTTATGGACTCTACGAAAACTTGGCCCGGACGGCCCATGTGTTACTGGGGTCACCTGCAAACGGCTTGGAGGGATAATGGGCACATTTGGCTGCATATTGCTCGGCCCTTTAAATATCTCTTCTGATGTGTTAAAATTAGCTTCTTGTTAAGCCACAGGAAGAGACAGGAGGGTCCTTTTTAGGCAAATATGTAGAAAAAGCTCCTAATTGTCTGGCTCAGTTAAAAGCGGTCCCATCCGAAGCCAAGGATGTGCACCGGGTGACCTTTCCAGGCGGCACCCAGACTTAAGATGTTAGAATTCTCCCCGTTTGATTGGAGAAAAAAAAGAAGACTTTCTTGATACTTCAGAGCGATTGCAGTACAATGGGGACTGCGGAGGGGGTCGCGGGAGGAACTAGAGCCGTGAAATGGCCACAAGGAATCGGGTGCGCTCAGGTGCGGGGGCGGGAGGGCCGTGCACATGGCTCGTGGCACGTGGAGGGGCTGTTCCCTCTGATTCGCTCTCTCTGTCGCCTAGGGGAGGGTCGTGGGTGCTGGCTTTTGTCGGTGGGTGTGCAACCCGGGGAAGGCTCACCCCGTCTTTAGCATCCCTCCCTGCATCATCTCCACTGCACGCAGAGGACCAGAACTCGATCTCAGGGGGTTGAGCAGCTGCCCAGCGTCCCTCGGGGTGCGAGGGAAGGGGCAGGGATTGGAACCCAGGTTTGCCTGACTCAAGGGCCAAGCTCATGAAATTTTTCTGGTACTGTGAGGTCAAGAGAAAATCAATCTTGGTTTTCTTGGTTTTCTTCCCTAATAAGAAAACCAAACAAACAACAGCTCCCCAAAGACCTGGAGAACACATCCAAGGCTATACGCTACATTAAAGTAAAGCTCTGTGGGAACAGTCCTGGTCTTGAGCTTCACCCGGTGCTGCTGGTGGTGGAGGTGCCCGCAGTTCCCCCAAGGGCATGGGTCCTACCGGACAGCCTGCCACGGGGAGCCCTCGACGGAGAGGGTCCCGGCAGCGCAGCCTCTGAAGCAGGGGTGAGCGGGGCGTGCACAGAGAGGAGTGAGGCATGTCCCCAGGTGGCGGAGGAGGAGGTGCTGAGAAGGGTTGCAAAGGACACAGTGTTCTGACTCCATTAAGATTTTAAGAGCAGCTCTATGCCCAAAGCAGGGAACAGAGAAGTGAATCGATCGTTGGTGTTTCTGATCTCGTATCACGGGATATCACAGGAAGAGCACAGAAGGGGCGGGGGCAGATGTCGCAGTGGGTAAGAAGGGGAATCTCACAGGTACTCAGCCCAGTGTCAGATGCAGGATTTGCCAGTTCCTGGTTGTGAGGCCTCGGGCACATGAAGGGTCCTGACTAGGCCTCAGTTTGCTCTTCTGCAACGTGTGGTGACAGTAATCGCAGCGGGTCGCTAGCGTGCTACGCCTGATCTCTAGTAAACATGCACTTAGGAGAGCTGGCGTTTGTGCACTCGGGTCAGAGGTTGTGTTGTCTCATCTCGGTTCTGTCCCCTGCAGGCTGTGTGACTTTTGTTTGGTCACTTTACTTACCTGAGCCTCAATTTCCTCATCTGGATAAAATTTAAAATAAAAATGAAAAAGGAGGGTGCAGAGAGAGAACCCCCTCCTGGGGTTGGCAAGGAACCTCGAGATGACGGGAAGGACACGTCTTTGTAACTGCAGGATGCTGCGGAATGGAAGCAGAAGTGCCGCAGAGACGGTCTGAGGGTAGAGCCTTCCAGAACGCTCCTCAACCACCAGCCGCCGCGGTGACCTTGCGCAGCCAGCCCCGATGCAGCCCCCCTCTGAGATGTGAGAAACAGAGGTGAAAGGTCGGGACCCCTGCAGGGCCGAGGGGGTTCTTGCTGGCTGGGTGGCACCCAGGTGCTCCTCGTCTCGTGGAGTCTGGGTCACAGTAACGGCGGAGACCAGAACACGCTGCAGCGGTTGCACGGTCGGCACCGGGACGGGGTGTGGTGGGGGAGGGGACAGCCACCCGGGAGTCAGGAGGATGATTTGGGGGTGCGGCAGGTGAGGCACCCAGAAGATGTGCAGTAACTGGGGAGCAAGGGGAGTTTGGAGAAGTGATGCTTTGGGTTTTCAAGAGGATCCTCACTGATGCTTGTAGGAAGAAGCAAGAGAAGATTATAATTCACCTCTAACCATTTCAGTTACTTGGAACGCGCGTCTCTGGATGTGACTCCCTTCCAGGACGGGGCCACGCGGGCCCTGGCGTGCATCAGGGCACATTGCGGCGGTGTTTCTGAACGTGCTCTGGGGAATGGCTATGTCGCCATGGGGCGGACAGTGGCTTTTACAGTATTTCTTCTCTGAGTCTCTCCCAGGCCCTCTGGAAAAGACACGTTACAGGGGTTGTAATGATGTCGGGTCCTAAGGACTGCCTCTGCTGCTTGCCATCAGGCCAGGGCTCCGGGGCCTCCGCCCTGAACGTCAGCTTCAGCTGTTCACTTGCGCTGAGCTTCGTCGCAGCTCCCACCACGGCGTGTCCTCAGACTTCTCATTTAGGGAATGTGCATGAGCGTCCCCTGTGCTGGGCAGCGGGACCCAGCAGACGTGGCCAGGTGTGGCTTCCGAGGGAAGGAAGTGTAGGAAGACCCCCGAAGGGTGAACAGGAATTAGTTAGGAGCACAGCCGGGGGCAGGGAGGAGGCATGCAGGGTGGAACGCAGCAGCCTGCCAAAGCCTGGCTGGGCAAACCCAGAGTTTGTGGAGATCTTCTCATTTATGCCGTCTTATCATTTTACGTCATTGTAGGGTCCGTGTCGTAAGCCGGATGTAAATGACAGAGAGTCCAACCCATCTATCTGCAGTGAATCATAAAGTTACATTTCATAGGTAAAATTCGCCAAGAGGCAACAAGAAGTTGTTTTACTTTATTGTTCATTTTAGCCTAATTTTCCCAAGTGTGTCATTGATTTTTGAATTTTTAACATTTTATCTAGAGCCCATGTTAAGACATACCAGAGGCCAGCAATTCTTTCTTCCTCTATTTTAGTAAATATTAGTAATTTTTGAAATAAATAATTGACAATGCATGTTAATAAACTGACAAAGTGATTCGCTGAACTCTGTCCGTATTAGGTTATTCTTCTACGTACGACATTCAACATCGAGATTCTTTGAGAATACCCCAGCGTTACCTCCACTTTAAAGCAGAGAAAATGGAGGCCCAGAATGATTAAGTGATTTTGCCAGGGTCCCTCTGCTAATAGAGGGGTGATTAAATGATGTGCCTTTGGTCCTCCTATAATAAGGGGTCAAACTGCCATCTGAACTCAGCTTTCCTGACTGCGGCTAACTCCTGTGAAGCTGCGAATGGGGCCGTGACGAGGGCTCCTGCATTTCTCAGACTAACGGCCTTTTCTGTCTCACGGAAGGTCTGTCTGTTTCCCTGCATTGGCGCCGGGAGGGGTGTTTGTGCAGAGGGACCCTTGGAGAACTGTTACATTATGCAAACTTGATTATCCTGTCTGACATTATTGATGTCAGCAGCCGTTGTGAAATGAAGTTTGGGAGATGGAGTGTGGAAGGTGGCACTTGTAATTTTTAATAATCATCCTCCTTTACTTCTTGGGGGGAGGAACAGAGCTTTGGGGCTGAGGATACTTTAATGGAATCTGTCTGTCACAATAAGGAAGTAGAGAAGGCCCTTAGCATTCTGCTGGCAAACTTGCAGGGCTTGAACCGTGCGCTTTTTGGTTTTTTTTTCCCCGGTGAACAGATACACTGCACCTTAAAGGCAGATTGAGAATGACTGCAGGGTCAGTGAGACTGTTACCCCCCAAGGCAGGAACAGCATTTATTCATCTCTGAGACCCTAGTGTCCCTGTCAGGGCTTGGCCCCTAGCAGGTGCTGGTGCAGGGAGAGCCGATTCCACATACACCCGGTAAAGGACCTTCTCTGTGTAGAATTTCGGCGCCCCACGCATGGCATTGACCACTCCTCCAAGTTCAATATCCCCGTATCCAACTCCCTGATCGGTTTCTCCCTTCGGATGCCAGATGAGCAGAGCAGGACAGACAACGTCCCCTTCAAGGGCGTTTTCTCTTAAGCAAAGCCCAGTGAGTGGCACCACCACCCACCCAGTCTCCCAAACAGGCGTGCGCCTGGCACCACTTTCGATTTCCATTCTCTTTTGCCCACATGCAAGTCATCCACCAAGTCCTGCCTCTTCCACCTCCTCTCTCTCTCTCTCTCTCTCTCTCTCTCTCTCTCGTCTGTGCACTTCCCTCCATCTCTGCCGTCACCTCCTGGGACCACGCTGATATCATCTCTAGCATCTGCAGCTGCGGCACCTCCTGAGTGGTCTCGCTGCCTTCACTCCCCTTTCGTCCGTTCTCCACGTAGTAGCCGGAATGACATCTCATCAGCCCCTAGTTAAAAGCACCAAGGTTGCTGAGGTCAAAGTTCGAGGTCCTCACATGGCCTAAGCCCCTTTGTGGTCTGATCCTAACCAACTTCTCCATCCCTGTCTCCCACCCTGCTCCCCGCCTCCCTGTCTTCTTCCGGTTCCTCCAGCGTGTCCTGCCTCCCTGCCCCCAGCCTCACGCCACTAGAAACATCCTCCCCTGCTCCCTTGTCCAGCCAACTCTTGCTTATCTGCCAGGTCTCAGGTCTTAGTTCTTCATGAGGACTTCCCTGAACAATAGTATAAGCAAACACGTACTAGGTCATTAAACATGAAATGTCCAATTTTGAATCAAAAGTTAAGTTTATTACATCTCGAACAAGAAGTAGTACAATTCATCCAAGTATGCACCTAAACTATCGACACAGTTTTGCCATCTTAACGGTAGCTTGCTGATGCCAGCAGCGAGGAAGCCCAGAGAGCAAGTGGAGATGAAATCGCAAAAGGCATTTTCTGCAGCTTCTTGAAAGTGGAATATTTTTCCTTGCAAGAAGTGATCCAAAGCCTGGAAGAAGTGGCAGTCAGTTGGTGCAAGGTCTGGTGAATACGGTGGATGACAGAGAGTTTCCAAGTCCAGCCTCTGTAATTTGAGCTGTGTTGTTTGAGAGACATGTGGTTAAGCGTTGTCTTGCAAGAGGATTGTCCTGTCTCTATTAGCCATCTCGGCTGCTTAATCACATCCTCATCATTTCATCCAACTGGTTGCAGTGGACATCTGCTGTAATTGATTGACCCAGCTTTCATGACACTGTAGTGGATAATACCAACACTGGACCACCAAACCGACACCATTTAGCTTTTTTAGATGAATATTCAGTTTTGGACTGTGTTTTTGCACTTCATCTTTATCCAACCATTGTGCTGAACACTTGTGATTGTCAAAAAGAATCCATTTTTCATAACACATAATAATATGGTGTAGAAAAGGTTTGCCTTTATGTCGTGACAGCAAAGAAAGGCAAGCTTCGAGACAATTTCTCTTCTGACGCTCGTTTAATCCATGCGGAACCCATCCATCCAGCTTCTTTACCTTGCCAGTTTGCTTCAAATGGTCCGATATTGTTGGAATAGTAACGTCCAACTTTGCTGCTAATTCACACATAGGTTGAGATGGATTTGCTTCCACTACAGCTTTCAGCTGGTCATTATCCACCTTGGTCTCGGGTCACCCATGTAGCTCATTTTATTAAAATCACCAGAATGGAACTTCTCAAACCATCGACGTACTGTGCATTCATTAACCACATCCTTCCCTATCACTTCACTGACATTTCCAGCTGTCTGAGCAACATTGTTCCACTATGAAACTCATGTTAAAAACTAACACAAATTTTTTCTTACCCACAAAAATTGCTCTAAAAAATTTGAAAGGTAATCACAAGCCAAAAACCATGCATTTGAAAGAGTGAGGATGTATCTTCACAATAAAAATAAAACGAGAAATGTCGAAATGAAAATGCCAGAGATATCAACTATCAAACTTAGTACTTAAGGAAATTGGACATTTCATACTTAATGACCTAATATATAGTCTTTGCTCTGTGCCAGAACGTACTGAAGCCCTGTGTGTATATTAGTCTATTTAATCCTCCTGATACCGCTATGACACAGGTAGCATATCATCTATAGTTTGCACATGGGGAAACCAAGGCACTGACAGGTAAATGAACTCACCCAAGGTTACATAAGAAGTAGAAGAGCCAGGATTCAAATGCAAGCATCTTGGTTTCCCAGTCTGTGTTTTAATCACACAACCACATGTTCTCTCAGCCATGATGCCAGACTGCGCTGGTGATACCCTCGCTGTGCCCCCTGGGGCCTGGAATTCACTTTTGCTGCACCCATAACGCCACACGATGTCACATGTCTAGTCCACTGGTGTGTCCCCAGTGCCCAGCACATGGAAGGTACTCAGGAAGACATCTTCTGATGGAACGAATACATGATTGAACATCCTCCCTCAGCACACAGCTGTTGCAGCCATTCTTGCTTCCTCAGTGTGCTTCAGATCCAGTCGGGCAGAACAAAACTGCCTACATGTGGGAGGTGAGATTCCTCGTGCAAGGTGTTGGGATGCAGTCATTGTGTGCTGGAGAGATTCCCTGTGGGAGGTGTCGGGATGCAGTCACTGAGTGTTGGAGACATTCCCTGGGAGGTGTCGGGATGCAGTCATTGTATGCTGGGCAGCACTTTGCCTCTTGGTTGGTATTTTCCCTCCTCCCACTCCAAGAAGGCAGCCAAACTTTAATTTTGGAGGTCTAAGACTCTGCATTGAGAAAAGGGAGGTTTTAGTGGTTTGTCTTTGGCAAAAGCAAAAATCACCAGGCACCTTGGAGAAGCCCCTGCAGACCGTTGCAGGGAGAGTAAGACTGAAGCCACCCACCTAAGGGGAAGTGGGTGTCCTCTCTTGCTGAGGGAGGTCACGGGTTGGGGCAGAGTCCATGTGTGACATGTCGCTGCAGCATGTGGAAGGGAGATTGCTGTGGAAGGCTGGGAAGGAGGCACTGCTGCCTGTGTCCTGGAGAGCGGCAGGGCGGGTCCCATGGGTCATTCCGTGCTGAGGGGACAGCAGCGAGGAGCACCTTGAGCCCTTTTCCTGGAGCCAAGATGTGCCTGGAGGGCGCGTGGGATTCAGAGGTGGGTCCTGTTGCTCATTGGCTACCGAACGCTTGTTGATGGAAAGCGATTTCCACTGGACCTACGCCATATTACAACAGAAATCCAAGGGCGGGGCTCAGCTAACCCCTCGGGGCTCTGGAGGTGGGAGCACACAGCAGTTCTGAGCATGGACCTGGGGTCTGGCAGGGCCAGATTCATCTGCTGGATCCCTGACTTACAAGCTGAGCTCTCACTGCACCTCACTCAGATTCTTCTACTGCAAACCGGCCTCCTGGGATCCACGGAGCCAGGACACTGTGGCCCCGAGCACAGAGCCAGCACCCCCAAGTGCACCATCAGCAGCAGGGGTTAGTGTTACTGTTATCCCTACTGTGGTCGCCAGTATTAAGAGTTTGCTGTCTGACAGGTAATTTCCTTTCTTCTATTCCTTTAGCACCAGGCGCCTGCCCTTCAGCAAGCGCTCTCCAAGGGTTCTGGAAGTTGCAGGCAGCCCTCATTCTCCTGGGTTCACTTTCAATTGCCTTTTAATGGGAGAAAGATAAAGCGAAATTACAGCCTTGGGTAGCTGCTTACTTGAGAGGCTGGGAACAGCCCAGCCCTTTGTATCATAGACTATAGCTGCGTTTACAGTCCCAAGAGCAAAGGGACGGACCACAAATCAGATGGTTTATTGCTGCTGCTAGCTCAGCGAGGAGAAAATTCCCGAGGGGAGAGGGGTGGTGGCTCTGGCTGTGCGCGTAGCACTTTGGTCCCTGGGCTCCCAGGGGTCAGATGGGCCTGCCCACGATATTGGCTCACAGGGGCAGCAAGTGATGCCCAGCATGCGAGTCTGCTCTCTCCCTCCTTCTATCTATATATATTCTGCTCATAAATCAATCTGTGTGCGAGATGGGGAGGCTCCCTGACAAATAGTTTACAAACGTAACATGCAATTTCCAAAACAAACAAAAATGATTAAATATGTGAAAAGGCCCCAGGCCTCCTGCATTATCTGTGGCTTTCAGAGTTCTCCTATTTTGCTTTTAGGGGAAGATATTTTAGGGGAAGCAAAGCTGTTCTCCTCCAAGCTCCAGGGGGCCCGAGTCAGGAGGACCCTTGATTTCTCCCTCAGGTAGGAGCTGGCCATCAAGTCACAGACAGATCTCAGAGCCTCACAGACCAGCCTGGCCTGCTCATCACGGTCCCACGTTGCCGGGCCTGGGACAGTACCCAGCATGCTTGCGGTAGAAGGTATTTACTAAATGATTTCTGTGAACCATTGTTGAACAAACGATGACTTCAGAAATACAGAAAATGCTACAGGTCCCTTTGCCCTCCCTGCATGTTTTACTTGTCTTAGGTATTATATCTACATATTTCGAAAACCCGTCAGAAGTTATAATTGTTATTTTCCAACACCCAACACATTTTTAAAAACTCAGAAGGAGAATAGTCTATTACACTTACTCAGATAATTACCGTTTCTGTTGCTTTTCCTTCATTCCTGATTCTTCAATTTTCCTTCTTTTTGAAGAAATTCCTTTAACATTTCTTGGAGTGCAGATCTGCCGGCAATAAATTCTCTTAGTTTTCCTTCATCTGAAAACATCTTGATTTTGCCTTCATTCCTGAAGTCTGTTTTGTCTGGATGTAGAATTCTGGTTTGAAATAGCGTGCCACCGCCCCTGGCTTCCACGTTTTCTGACAAGAAATCTGCTGTCATTGAGACCATGGCTCCGCTGCAGGTTCAACATTAATGGGATGTCCCCCCGTACCCCCCCGGCTGTTTCCAGATTTTTGTTTTCTGGTTTTTTTGACTTTAGTTTTCACTAGTTTGACTGCAAGGTGTCCGAGTCTGGATTTTTTTGGGTTTATCCCATTTGGAGTTTGCTAAACTTCTTAAATCTGTAGATTTATATCTTCTGCCAAATTTGGGATGTTTTCAGTGATTATTTCCTCACATAATTTTCGGCCCTGCACTCTTTCTCCTGTCCTGAGATCCAGTGACATGAGTGTCTGAACTCTTGCTGTTCTCCTACAGGTCTCTGGGGCTCTGTTCATGTTTTTAACTTGTTTTTATTCTCTGTTGTTCAGATTGAATTATTTCTGTTTATTTTCCTTCAAGTTCACTGAATTTTTCTTCTGTCATCTCTATTCTGCTTTTGAACCTACCTGGTGAGATTTTTCCCTAGTTATTGTACTATATTCAGCTCAAATATTTTTATTTCATTTTTAAACATGTTTTAATTATGTTTTTGATATTCTCTCTTTTTCCAGTCACTTTAAAACACTTGTGATTTTTTGGAGTATTTTAATAATTACTGCCCCAAAGTTTTTGCCATAAAATTACGACATCTGTGCCCTCTTGGTATGGGCATCTGCTATGATCTTCTCCTGTGTGAGTGGAGAGTTTCCTGATTCTTTGTATTCTGAGTCATTCTGGGTTATACCCTGGAAATTTTGATGATTATGTTATGAAACTCTAGGACTTGTTGAAATCTTAACGGAGACTGTCTACATTTTTGTTTGAGCAGACAGTTGAACTGGTTAGGTTCAGATCACAAGTTCCAAGGTACCTGCAGGCTGTAGTTCCAATTGTCATTCTGCTTGCAAAGTCTCTATGTGCTACTTAGATCTGCCCCAGGTGTGTGACACCCAGTGGCCAGTGACCACTAGGTCAGTTCTCCAGTTCCTTGGGATGTGCATTAGGGTCTGGTCCTCCTAGGAGCCACTTAAGGCTAAACCCAGGACACATAAACACCTTTATGGGGTTGCTTTCTAAGCTCTTTCCTCTCTGCAGTCTCCTTGGTAGTTTCCGGATCCCTGAGGCTCCTCTTTCCTGCCTTCCATCAGAATGCGGGGGCTTCGGTTACCCTACTCTGCCATGTGCTTCTGTGACTTTGCCCACCCTTGGTCCAAGGGGACTGGCGGACACAGACAGAAACGCAAAGAAAAGGATTCACCTCTCCCTCTCGGGACCACAGCTCAGCCCACTGGAAAAAAGCATCCCCTACCTGGGAATTTCAGCTCTTGTGGGCCCCTGCTGCTGCCACTGATTATTTCTGGGGGCCAAGAGAGTAGAGAAAGAAGCAGTGTGTGTTGGCAGAATTCTGCACTGTCTCAGACCCTTAGGAGTTCGCTTTCCCTGTCCTCAAGCCACACTTGGGGCTTCTCCTGGTTCTATTTGAGGCCTGAGGCCACTTCCAGGACTCAGGCTCTGCTGACGTCAGGTTGGGGGACGCTGAGGGAGAAGAAGTGGTAAAGCCAAACGCCAGTTCAACGGTTCTTCGAATCCTGGTCTCCGTTTGGATTTGCCTATTTCCATACACTTTTCAGAGCCCTCAAATGGCTGTTCCAAGCAATTTTGTCCGGGTTTCATTGCTGCATTTAGTGGGAGAGACAGAGTGGAGCATGCTTTTTCCTTCTCACCTGGAACCAGAAACTGATTCAGTCTTTATTACAGAACTTATCCACACTCAATGTAAATATGCAAAACTTATCCGTGCTCAATGTACATACGCAATGACACAGAAGTATATAGAGTAAAAGGGAAAAGTTAGGTCTGCTTTCCCATCCCACTCCCTAGAGATAGTGTCTGTGGGTGTTTTAGACCTTTCTCTCATGGGCACCTCTTGCAGGAAGCCGTCTGGCCCCATCGCGGGTGCTGACTGTAGCTCCGCAAGGGCAGGGCTCCTGGTCTGGGTTCCCTGTGACTGTGGCAACTTACTTAACTTCACCAAGTCTAAATTCCCACGGATATAAACTGGAGTTAATACTGGAGCTAATACTGCCTGCCCCTCTAGGAAGTTTTGAGGGTGAGATGAGCAGCTAAGGCACGCGGTTGGTGCCTAATAAATGTCTCTATGTCGTCTCTGGATCTATCTATCTATCTATCTATCTATCTATCTCACCGTCTCACCCAATGCGCTAACACCACAGACAGTTGCTCTGCTCTCTGCACTTTGCCTTGGAGGTCTCTCCGTGTTAATACGAATAGATAAGGATTCCAGTATTACCTGGGACACTCCAAGCAATACTGCTGCATGGACGTGATGTAATTTAAGTTCTCTTTTTTCTTGGAAGCCTTGTTTCTTCAGCATCTTACTCTTCATTTTTTCCTCTGACAACAGAAGAGCAACCTCTCATCTTCTTGGGTGTCACCACACCCTTCCAGAAACAGTATCCCATTGTGAAGGAGCCGCAGGAGATTACAGCCCAATAGCTCCCCAGCGAGAACTTGCCACCTGGAGTCTCTGATCACGGACCACGGACGCTCCAGGCTGGCGCTGTCTGGAGTTGGGGGAGGGATTCGTGACAGTGCACACGAAGGGTCCAAGATCTGCACGTCACGCAAGCCTCAGGGCAGGTATCCATGGGTTTGCTTCCAAGAATGGGGCGCATCAGCTTTTGTCCTGGACCAGAAACAGCCCCCTGTGGAGTGCTCTTGTTCATCTCAGGAGGAGGGCTGAGGTCCCGGGTGGCGTTTCCAGGACAGTGGCTTCCTGAGTGACAAGCGCCCACCACCAGGAGCATGTTCAGAGACTCAGCGTCAAGTAGCGGCTCACAAAGAAGCGGTTCCTCCTCCCCGGTTCTGTTCAGTCCCAGGAGTGTCAGAGGGAGCCTCAGGTTGGGGCCGTGGAGCCCCTGCTGCCTTTCTGCCCGGGCTGCCTTCCCTTCCTTAGCAGGGCGCGCAGCCGCAGGGGCCCAGACTCTTTGACCCGCCATGGTGTCCAGACAGAATCTAACAGCAGTCACCAATTTTCATGGTATTCATTTGTTCACTATTGCTTTCTTTTTTTTTTTTTTTTTGAGACAGAGTCTCACTGTGTTGCCCGGGCTAGAGTGCCGTGGTGTCATCCTAGCTCACAGCATCCTCCTCCAAGCTCCAGGGGGCCCGAGTCAGGAGGACCCTTGATTTCTCCCTCAGGTAGGAGCTGGCCATCAAGTCACAGACAGATCTCAGAGCCTCACAGACCAGCCTGGCCTGCTCATCACGGTCCCACGTTGCC
>NW_012150875.1:2280200-2298598 GCF_000956105.1 Propithecus coquereli
AGACGCGCTGGGCGGGGAGAGGAACACACCTGCCCCGTAGGCAGGCAGAGCCTTTCGCAGCAGACACCTGTTATATTACTCTGCCCAGGATCCATCTCCCCTTCCGGAAGGTGAGCCTCTGTTTTGTCTTAGGGAAACATCCCTTCTCCACTCTGAGTCCCCAGGTACACAGGTGACGCGGCTCACAGCCTCTAAACCCCTGGCGTCAGCGATTGGCGTGAGGCTGGGCTCCTTTCGCAGAACGGCCCAATGAGGACGAAACCGGAAGTGCGAGGCTCGCTTCCTGTTGGTTGTTAAGAGATTGGAGCCTCCTCCAGGAAGGCAGCGCTGAGAGGAGGAGGAAGACCAGACACCAGGGATCTCAGGTGAGCATCCGGGTCCAGCTGGGACTGGACTTTCCATTTGCATGAGCCAGTAAGTCCCTCCCTTTCCCGTTTGATTTTCTGAAACCCACTGGAGTTGAGTTTTTGTGATGAGCAGCTCGGAGTCCTAATACGCCTCTTCGCCTGTGTGGAAACACTCTGGGTCACGGTGTTCACAGCTCAGTAGTCAGAAAAACAGCATTGGGGTTGGGACCTGGGCTGACACTCCAGCTCTGCATGATGCTGAGCAAGTCATTTCTCCGGTTCACGTCCGGGGAGGTGACAGAATCCACGACAGCTCTTGGTACGTCGCCGGCACAGGAGTTCTGAGTGAAGTGAGCTGCTGCTGCTGGCAATGGTGATGATTCAAGTGAAATCTGAACTATAACGGAGTATTTATCACCTCCTGTGAGAATGACGTTTTGCCCCTCCCCTGTGGCAAATGTGTGTGCCTGTGGTGGGCACGGTGGGCTTGCAACGTGTGCGGCTTTGATAAGTGTCAGCCTGCAGTCCCCGCTTAGGGGGGAAGATGCCCCTCGCGGGTCCTGTCTGAGTGACACCCCTGGCTTTGGGAGGTGGTTGGGAAACAAAAGATCTGTCTCCCTCCAGACAGTGTGCCATGCTCACACGGGCCCCAACCCTGCAGCCACTCCTGTTCCACGCGCGGGCCAGCCTGTGGTTGAAGAGACGCGCAGAGCAGGACAGCACCCGGAGCAGAGCCAGTGTGCTGGGTACACCCTGCCTTCCCACACTGGTGGAAGAATTAGCTGACCAAACTTCCAGAAAGAATTCATCCTTTGACTGTTTCTCTCACTTGAGTGTCCCCTGGTCTGGCAGCCTTGCTGTAAAGCCTCTGTTTAATATTCCGTTTGTAGGCTGTGCAGCTCCGAATTCATGCTCACTGAGCTGCTTGTCAACAGTAACTTGAGATGAATAACAAAGCAAGAAAGGAGAGCTGCTAATCAAATGTCCTGTGCTGTCACCTGCTGGAAAGCCACCGGGCAGTCAGCGTCCCCACCCGGCTCCCCATGCAGGGGTCTCTGAGAGTTGCTTTGAGATCTCCACAACTAAAGTCTACACTCTGGCTCCAGAGAGCCGCGGGGCTCTGAGCCCTTGTCCAGCCAGTGCTCCTGGGCATCTTCAGCCCCAGGACTGTGGCCTGCACAGGCTCAGGGGCAGCTGTCTCTAAAAATCAGATTGATGCATCTGATTACACGGCCTGTTAACTGCTGCAAAAATAAATAAAATAAAAAATTATTTACCTGTCACTGCTCTGAGACACCATCACGAACTGGTGTTGACACCTCCTCTGTTCACCTTGGAGACGTGCAGAGTGAGGAGCGAACCATGACACACTTCATAAATCGCGGTGCGGTTACAGAGCTGCTTGTTACCTGGCTCAAGAGCCGTGTCCAACTGCTACAGTGTCCATAAAAGATGAGCGGCCACAAAGACTAGGTAGGTGCTGCAGTTCATTAAGGCAACTTGACCTCTGGGGAGAGGAGAAGAGAGAGGAACTCGCAGTATTGACGGCTTGCATTTACTGAAGTGTGGTATTTAGGGCCAGTGGTTCACAGACGTGGCATAAAACAAGAATCCCATGGTGAGAAACCACGTCTCGGCTCCTTCTTGGCCTCTGGTGACTTTACACAGAGAGTCTCCACCGGTGCTGCGTGTTCCGAGCGTCTCTTTCACGCTCCTTTCTAACACAGACGAGTGGCCGCTTCTGCAGGCGACTGTGTCAAGAAGTTAGGAGCACTGCTTAGTGGTGTCTCATCTGTTCTTTAGATAGATTTTAATTTTTAGAGCAGTTTTAGGTACACAGCAAAATTAAGTGGAAGGAACAGAAATTTCCCATTTACCTCCCTGCCCCACAAGTGCACAGCCTCCCAAATTCTCACCGCCCCCACCAGAATGGTGCATCTGTTATGATTGATGACCCACATCGGCACATCTCATCCGCCGGAGTCTGTAGGCTACAGTAGGGTTCCCTGTTGGTGTTGCACATTCCACGTGTTTGCAAAAACGCATAATGACCTGTATCCACCGTGGCAGGCCCGCACAGAGAGTACAGAGCACTTTCCCTGCCCTAAAAATCCCCCGTGCTCCACCTGCTCATCCTCCCTCTCCCCAACCCCTGGCAAACACGGATCTTTCCACTGTCTCCATAGCTTTGCTTTTTCCAGGATGTCACAGAGTTGGAGTCAGACAGTGTGCAGCCTTTCCAGACTGGTGTCTTTCACTTAGCAAAATGAGTTTAAGTCTCCTCCACGTCTTTTCATGGCTTGATAGCTCATTTTTTTTGTTTGGTCTATTTTTGAAGTTATACACCAGTTAAGGGAAGTGGTAGTACTTTTCCATTTACGGGAATGATACATGGTTTCAATGTTCTTTGATTTTACAGTTCACTTCCTTTTAATATGTAATCGTTTTGTTTATTTTGGGCTAGATAGGACACTCACCTGGCTCAAAAGCCAATGGATATAGACCCAGGTGCACACTGAAGACCCTGCCTCCTGCCCGGCTCCCAGACACACTGATACCATCCTGACTTCTGCACATCCTTCCAGAGAGTTTGTGAAAATATAACCGACATGGATATACATTCCCCCAACACAGTTGGCGCACACGGTAGCACACTTTATGCGCGGTTCTGTGTCTTTCCCTGTGTAACAATATACCCTGGGGACCTCTCCCTTTCCGTATATTTCCTCATTCTTTTTTCTGCTGCATGGAATTCCATTTTACGGACGTGCCGTGGTTCATTCAACCATTCCCTATTGATGGAAATAGCTGGGAATAGCTTGTACATACATGAACCCACACACGGGTGAGCATTTCTGGGAGGAGGCATTTCTGGGTCAATGAGGACATGACCTGGTAAGTTTGGTAGACATTTGCCCTCCCAAAGGGGGTCATAAGTATTTTTCTTAAAATGGTTTTATTAATTACAAATTCACAGAGAAGAGCTGAGGCAAGGATCGTGCAGGTGCTGGGCACCGCACGGCGGGGGAGGTGGTCGGAGCCCGGATGTTGGCCTGCACCTGACCCCGAGCGAGACTAACGGACACCTCGGTAGCCCCAGTGTGTCGGGGGCGGGTGGGGCAGGGCTTTGCGTGCCGCGTCCGTCCTGTCCCTCTTGGTGAGTCCTGCCCTGACAGGAAGGGGCCCAGTTGCCCAGGTAGGAGACTTCTGCTTCCCGCTTGTCCTGACGGAGGCGGCCGTTTCATTTTCTTGGATTCCATGAGGGTCCTCTGATAAAGTTCCCCTTTCCCTTCTAAATCCACCCCAGCCACTCCCCGCGCCGGCCGGGGCGAGGGCAGGGGGGACGCGCCCTGACGGGGCGATGTCAGACATTCCCGTTGCCTCCACTTCTACTGGTTGCCTTTAAAAATTAAAAATCTGAAGTTGGTCTTCATTACCTTTTCAGAAAGAAACCAGCTTGGCAACGTCTCCGCTTTTGTGACTGCTTTTGTGACTGGCTCCTAAAGGTAAGTGTTAAGAATTTCCTCTTAGAGTCAGAGGTGTGAAAAGGGATTTTTCATTTAAACATCATAAAACAGATTTATGTTGAAAATAATGAGAACTTTGTTGGTGACCTGGAAAAATACTTGAGAGAAGCAGAGTGATCCCTCGTCTTTGGCCAGAACGTACAAGTCAGGGCATTGGTCTTAAGGGAAGAAAAAGGTCTTTTCTTTATGTAGGCAATTTGTTTTCAACAAAAGATTTGGAATACCTTTTTCGTTCGTTCTTTCTTTTCTTATTATTTTTTAATAAAGGAAGGATATGTTAGTTGACCAGGGATTAGCCAGGGATTAAGGGCTGCTGGCTGTGCAGTATTCCCACCTGCCTGCTGGGCATGCGCTCAAATTAACACCGGTAAACAGTCAAAGGCTGTTAATGCCAGCCGGGCCTCGCAGGGCCCGCCTGAGTCCGTCCTGCTGTGGTGCCAGGCCCCGGGGCCTTGCTTTACCTTACTGGAATTCTGTGGTTTTGAATTTATAATTTCCAGGATCTGGGGGCTTCCTCCAGCTCCCGGGATTGCTTCGGCTCTTTGCAAATAGCTGTGATTTGAGATAATTTTCTTTAAGATGGGCTGAAGAAGAGCTCTTTTTAATGGCTAGGCATGTTTACCACCAGGGTACAGTCATGGGCAGAGTCACATGGGAACGGCACAAAGAGCTGTCAGAGGGGTGGCGTCCAGGCTGGGAGGAAGGCTGGCATCTGATCAGGGCCGTCACACCCATGTGACAAAATATGGAACCCCTGGGGAACGGTTCCAACCAGCATCCAGCGCGGCTTTTTACCTGCTTAGTTATATTGACCTCACCAAGGCTGGGGGAACGATCTGATGAATTCGTAGTAGAAATCAGATCCCCTCCGAGGATCAAGCCTCCAGAATTCTCCCAGGAGGAAAGATATCAGCCACTTGGCACAAAGGAAACCTTCTTTTCTGTTTGTCAGAGGAAGACATAATTGTGCCATTTCCTTCTTGAAGAAGTTTACAAACATTTGCAAGTTGTCAAAAATAATTAGTCTAAAATTGTTTCATAAACCATGGAATGAAACCATACGTGCCTTGTTGAGATCAAAGGGCTTCTGTTACTTTCTTGTAAATCCAAATGAAATTATTTTGAAAGTAAACTCTTGGAATTAGCAGTGGTGCTTGTGGCGTGTGGATGGCGGGGCAGGGAGCTGAATGATCCAGATGGCAGAGTCCAGGGGGGAACGGGAGCAGTGAGGCCATGTCCTCAGGGATCCGGAGGGGTCTCAAGCAGCGATAGTGCCCTGTGCCGATGGATGCAGGACTTTTCCAACTGAAAGCTTGGCCATTCCAGGAAGCACTAGTAACTGTGACCTTGAACTTGAAAGTGTGGGAGCAGACACGCACCCCACACTTCTACAAAGGAAGTAAGAGCTGGGGCTTTTGGGTCAATCGGACCGAATTCCATCCCAGCATGGCCGAGTCCTACCAGTAAACCCTGCACAAGCCATCGCGTGTCTGTGTGTCAGTCCACTCGTCTCTAAGACGCAGAGGCAGGCTCTGCCTCCCTCCTTGGCGAGAGCTAAGGGGGTGTGGCCTGGCGGCGCGTAAGCTCTGGGCAACGGCCGCTCTGATACTACGAGTGTTCTGCGTTATTAACTATGGAAACAGGCAGGCATTTACTGACGGCGGCATCCGTGCCAGGTGCTGGGGGCCCTGGGACCCGAGTCAGAAATGAGGATGGTGGCTCCTCTTCTTCAGGGAGGTCAAGTGTGAATGTAGCTCATTGCACAACGGCAGGGGCACCGGCCACAGGGGACGCAGCCACCGTGTAGCAGGGCCTGTGTGAATGGTGCCACGGAGCTGGGCCGGGCAGCAGCCTGAGAGGCAGGTGGCTCCACCGACACGGCTCAGAGGCACCCCTGAGAGGTTCTGGTGACACTGGGGGACTTCAGGGGGGACTCCAGGGGTCCCTGTTTGCAGGATGAGTGGAAGGAGTGAGATGACTGCCCTGTTGGGCAAGAGGAAGCGGATAAGATGGAGCTACCATGCTCAAGTTTCCCTCTATGTGTGTATGTCTGCCCGTTGCAGGGCTGCCTGCCCTTCCAGCGAGGGGAGAGGACAAGCAGGGGGTGCTGGATTGTCAGTTGTCCCTCGCCCGGGACCAGGCAGCAGGCAGGAGGCCTGGAGTTGGCCCGAGGCCCCGATGCAGGACAGGCTGTGGGGGTGGAGGGCAGGCAGGTGGTGGGAAGAGGCCAGTGTCCCTGTGTGCACCTGTGTGGGCTCCTCTGAGATGGCACATGGGACACAGAATGGTTCTGCACAGGAACCACAGCTTGAGATCTCAGTCAGGTATCAGCTACCCTGTGCGTCTCTTAAACATTCAATTCTCAATTAAAAGGCACATTCAAAACATGTTATGGTGATCATTCGTAAATGGACAAGGAAAGTGGCACCCAGCTCACCAGGGGGTCCCGAGATAGGAAACCAACCTCCTAAAGCCTGTTAATATCAGCAACAGTGAATCCAGTGGTGCCTGGGATGGCTATAACGCACATTCTAGAACATTCTGAAGCCAGCTCTCACACAGCGGAGAGTTTGCTTGAGGAGCTGCTGGTTAGGAGCAGTTGGCAAAGGTCTCACGGAGTTTTATTTAACGCTAGTGTCACGGAGTTACTTATGATCAAATACCTCAAGACAAATTGTACACTTTGGAATTTAAAATTTCATTTCATTTTTTTTCAGTGTAAAAGCAATACATCCTCATTAGATTTCTGCAGCATTTGAATTTTTATGTATTCTATAAAAATGAAGGCCCTTCCAATAATCCCCCAAATCCTCTAGCAACATTTTTCTCCGTAGTAGATATGTGCTAGAATCGTGTTAACTTATGTTACAAAAATAAGATCAAACTGTAACATTTGTGTACAACTTGCTTTTTCTACTTACCAACAAATCATGGGTACCTTCTTATGGGAATATGTATCAGCCTTGTTATTTTTAACTTTTGTTGTTCTAGACAATTAAATGACCATAGTTTATTTAATCAGTCCTATGTTGATGGAGATATGTTTGTTTTTAATTTTTCGCTATTGTAAACCATGCTGCAAAGACCATTATAATAAAGTCCTTGCGTAATTGGGTGAGGGCTTCTGTAGGATAAATTTCTTTCTAGAAATAGAATTCGTGAGCAAATGACATGAGCATTTTAAATATTAATTGACATTGCCAAATTGCCATCCATGCAAACTTGTGCAAAATGCACAATTTAAATGATCTGTGAGAATTTGTACCAGAGAGGATGCTTTTGCATAGAAGTGACAGAAAATCTAACTCAAATCAGTATAAACAAAAATGTATTGGATCACATAAGGGGGATATTTGCTATAAGGGCTTAAAAAATACTGTCAGAGCCTGGTTCTCTCTGGCTCCCAGATGAGCTCTACTGTCTACTATGTGTTTGACTTAATTTCAGGCAGGTTCTGTCCTCATGGTCACAGGGAGGCTGCCAGCAGCAGCTCAGCTTCATGGTTCAAGGTCCACAGGAAGGGGTTAGAGCTTCCCAGCTTTCCTGGCACCAGCACTGGGAATCACTCTGATTGGATGCCTTTGGGTCACGTGCTCATCCCTGAACCAACCAGTGTGACCGAAGCAATATAAGGGGTTGGCTTAGCTCAGGGTCCCGTGTTCTAGTGCCAGGGCTGGACGTGGCCTCCATTCCCACCTTGTGGAGGACAATGGGAGACAGACCAGCTTCATTGGTGTGTGGCCTGGGCAGGTACACGTGGTCCCACGCTCAGAAGGGCCCTGCTCTTGCTTTAATGCTGTACTGTCACCGTCTTCCAAATTCTTAATAACTGTTGTACACGGGGCTGCATGTTTTCATTGTGCATCAGGACCCACAAATCATGCAGCCACTGCTAGATGAAAATTGGGGCTGTTTCTGGAAGAAGGGGGAATATAACTGAGTAGGCTAAATGCGAATGTCCTCCGCCATGGTCTGCGCTACCTAATGTGACTCTGATTGAGTTTTTCCTTGAAGAACTTGTCACTTTCCCTCTCTAGTGCTATGTCCTCTGTGGGTAAAGTGCAGGGTGGGCTCGGTGGTCTCCGGGGGTGTTCACCTCTGCTGCTCTCTGATTTACGGTGTCTGCCTCGCTTATGCTATGAAAATTGATCTAGACCTCGCACCAAATTTATGGACATGCTGATATTCTTACATATAAGTTGCCTCGATTGTATTGGTATTAAAAAGTGACTGTGAATTACAGGCACACGCCACATAATAGTGTTTTGGTCAACAACAGATTGCATGTACGATGTGGTACCATAAAATTATAATGAACTGAAAAGTTCCTGTCACCTGGTGACCTTGTAGCCATCCTGATGTCATAGTGCAATGCATTCCTCACCTGTTTGTAGTGCTGCTGGTACGAACAAACCTACCGAACTGCCAGTTGTATAAAAGGCTAGCACATATAATATTAATACGTAATACTTGATAATAAATGACCATGTTACAGGTTTATGTATTTACTGTACTTTTCATCATTATTTTAGAGTATACTCCTACTTATTAAAAAAAAAGTAAACTGTGAACCATTGTCAGGCACGTCCCTCAGGAGGTCTCCAGAAGAAGGCATTGTTATAGGAGGTGACAGCTCCATGCCTGTTATTGCCCCCGAAGACCTTCCAGTGGGACAATGTGTGGAGGAGGAAGGCAGTGACAGTGATGACCCTGACCCCGTGTAGGCCTAGGCTAGTGTGTGCATTTGGGTCTTAGTTTTTAACAAAAAAGTTCCAAAAGTGAAAAAAGTTTCAAAAAATGGAAAGAAGCTTATAGAGTAAGGGTATACAGAAAGAAAATATTTGTGTACCACTGTGTAACATGTTTGGGTTTTAAGCTAAGTGTTATTACAAAAGAGTCAAAAAAGTTAAAAAAATTAAAAAGTTTATAAGGTAAACAAGTTACAGTAAGTCAAGGTTAATTTATTATTGAAGAAATAAAAATATTTTTTATAAATTTAGTGTAGCCTAAGGGTACAATGTTTACAGAGTCTACAGCAGTATAATGTCTGAGACCTTCACACTCACTCACAGACTCACCCAGAGCAACTTCCGGTCCTGTAAGCTCCATTCGCGGTACCTACCCTGTACAGGTGTACGATTTTTAATCCTTTATACTGTGTTTTTACTGCACCTTTTCTACAGATATGTATAGGTACACAAATACCATTGTGTTACAGTCGCCTACAGTTTTTGGTACAGTAACATGCTGTCCGGGTTTGCAGCGTAGGAGCGATAGTTCATACCACATAGCCTAGGTGTGTAGGACCATCTACATTTCCGTAAGCCCACTCCCTGAAGTTCGCGCAGCGACGCAATCGCCTGACAACACATTTCTCAGAAAGTATCCCCGTAGTTAAGCCGTGCGTGACTGTAAAAGAAAAGAACTCAGTCACAAGAATGAGGGAACTGCATTGACAGAGCCAGCTGTACTCATCTCTTAGCAACCACCGTGCTATGGAAAATTCCAAATAAGAAAATCCCAAAGTTTAGGGCAATGCTTTCTGAAGATTTTTGTAAATTGGTAATAGCTTGGTATAGCGGATTAGACATATTTTCGTAATCTGCTTTCTTTTTATGAGTAACCCCATTATTTTCCTCGAATTGAGGAGCAAAGCAGACATTTAAATGGCATCTAAGTGTTTCTGATGTGCTTTCTTCCTTTTCATCCTCATAAATGGTCCCATCCACACATTTTAGAGAAAATTATAAGGTCCATATTCCAAAAAAGTGATTAATATTTAGTTTAGCTATCAATACATGAATGTATTCTCCTGTAAGAAACGGGAAATGGAAGCATTCCAGATGAAGTTCAGGTCCCTTTGATCGAGCCTGTCTCCCACACCGTCCTCAGCCCTCTCCCCTTCTGAGGTAGCCACTGTCACCAGTTCTGTGTCTCCTTCTAGAATTTTTCTATCTATTTGGATGTAGATATTTTCCAGATAGACAGCTAGATTCCCACGGAATTTATATATAAAATTGTTTTGTTTTGACATAAAATGCATCATTATATGCACCTCTTTTGACTTTTTCCCTCTCTCAAAATAGGTTGGTAAGTTATCCCTATAGTAATGTACCTCGTCCTCTTTAACTGCAGGAGAGTTTGTGCTGTAGAAATTGTCCACATTTTATGCCTTGATGGGCCTTCAGGGCAGTTTTCGGTTCTTACTGTTTCACAAAACTCCTGTTGTGAACGTCCTTGTACATGCCTTGGAGGGCAGTGTTCTCTCCAGGGTGGGCACTGAGACACGTCGAAGGCCACAGGGCTTCCCTGTGAGTGGACTCTGAGAGGGTTGATCGAGGCTGTTCTCAGAGTCACTTCCGGGGAAGCAGAGACAGCGCGATTCAGCAAAGGGCGGCCTCGGGCTGTGGCGGAGCCGCGCCAAGGCCTCCGCCACTGGTGCGGTTGTGCCCTGGAGCAGGGAGGCCCTTCAGAGCTACTCTGAGAGGGCCCTGGAGCAGGTGCTGGCACCCCACACCAGTCAGCCACAGGGTATGGGATGCCCTGGGGAAGGGACATGACCTTGACTGTCTTCAGCAACCCCGGGACTGAGATGGCAGGCCGTGCTGGTTAGGGCTCAGCTGTGGCCACCAGCCATGAACGCCCTGGCAACCGAGACCTGCGCTGTCCGTCATGAGGGAGGGATCGAGGGCAGGGCACCCCCGGCCCGTGGGTCTGCACATTGAGTGAGCCACGCTGGTTCCCTGTACTGGGCCCATGTACTGGAAGAGCGGGCGAGTCAGAAGACTCGATTTCAGAGGGAGGACGCAGTGCCAGATAATCCAAGGCAAATTCCATGGCATTCAGGGCAGCTGCCTCTTTGTAACCATTCCAGATACAGCCTTTCATGGGAGTTACTAGACTGTCTCCTTCTGCAACAGTCAAGGGTGACTTAACCACATCTTTTTTCCTTTTCAACGCAGATGATTTTTAAGGTAATCCTATAAGGCCAGAAACCTTTTCAAATGCTTCTGACCAGGGACTCCTCAGAGCCCAGTAAAAGCCTCTAAATATAAATTGTCACCCGTCGACACATGCCGCACTCCACCCGGGGCAGCCCCATCAGTTAGAAGAACTTGAATAAATTGGGGTTTGATAACTTAGTTTGACACCATAAATTTTATGAAACATAAATGGAAATCATTAGCTGAAACACTTAATTAAAACTATGGCCAAATTAGATGAATGCTAAGGAACGTTCTCTAAATTTATTGCCCAGTGATCTATAGGCTTGCTCAGTAATATACTCCCAGAAATCTCGTTAATGAAGCTATTAAGTGCATAAATATCATATGTGCCAAATGGCAAAATTTAGTGATGATCTAACCCAATTTACTTGCTAAGTAAATAAACCCTGTTGAAAGAAGCCACTAATTTATGCTGATGACGATTATAGGACAAAAATCCCTTACCTGCTTGAAAACAGACCTTTTAAAATAAGTGATTTATTGCACTCAGAGGCTGGGCACGGGGGGAGCTTTGGCACTTTTTCTTGCTCTGTTTCTTGAACTTTCCTTCGTATAAGTGCGGAGCCCACACCACGGGCTGCAGACTCATTCCAGCCTGAATCTGCTGTGCTAATTTTGTGGAGTTTGGAAGAAGGACCTTCTCGGTGGTGCCCCTTCTCTGCTTGCAAAGCTGGGGCAGTTCTTGGCTGACTTCATACCTGGAAGGGCCCTGGTTTCTGAGGACCAGATGGATTGCAGGCATGGCCTTGGATACAGGCAGCCTCCCACTGGCTCATGTGGATGGCTAAACCTACACTGCTGAGAGGGGTCTCATGCCCCTCCTTCAGTGGGTGGCCAAGGATGTCGGCATGCAATGATCCCGAGATCAGGGCCCCAGGAATTGGCCCCCTTCCCCTGTGGACTTGAGTTGACCTCACCCACTGATGTCGCCCTTGCTCACAGCTCCAGCTGCATCAGCACCCTGACACCCACTTTCTGTCCACATGGGGTGCCCCACCCCCAAATAACCACGTGCTGCTTTCTCCTCCCACCGCGGCTCAGCCGTCAGCCCAGCTTTTCTCAACTTGATGTCCAAATGGGACCCGCCCTTGTCATCCCCTTGCCCTGGCTTGTGCTTATTTCATAGCTCTTGTCACCACATCATGTATTTTGATATTTATTCATTTACTGTCTGTCCTCACCCTCCCACACGAATGTAACAAGTGTGGCGCTGGGGGAGGACTAGGTACTTTGTGCTCACTGTGAATCCCTAGCGCTGAATACAGTGCCTGGCACAGGCTATGTGCTCACTAAATATTGTTTGAATAAATAAGCGAATGAATGAATGAATGAATGATAAGCAGCAGCCACTGGGCCGCCACTGCACCAGGCACTGTGCTCGGACAAGACCATGCCTGCCCTTGAGATAGTTTCCACCTCTGGGGGTGGGAAATGAGGTCAACAGGAGGTTACAGAAAAGCAGGTGGAGTCCTCTGCCAGGCCGTGTAGGGCCTTGAGGCAGTGCCTGGAAGTGTCCCTACCCGGGTGGCGGGTCAGGGGAGGCTCCCGGGGAAGGAATGGAAGCTGAGTCCAAATCCCAGCAGTCTGTGCACGTGGACAGGGATGGTAGCCACTGGGGAGGCGTGGTCACCTGCAGAATCTGCGCAGGGAGTGGGGAGAGGCCGAGGACAGACCTCCAAGGAACTCCAGCAAGGTGCAAGGGCCAGAGGAAGAGAGGCCCTCAGGAGCAGGACAGCAACACCAGAGGCAGAATGGAACCCTGGAGAGGGCGAGCGCAGGGCAGAGAGAGCGCAGCCAGGACACGGCCAGCCCCATTAGCTGGAGCTCGGCAGGCACGAGGGGTCAGGAGGGCAGCATGGCTACCTGCGGAGCAGTGAGCCAGGGTTGGCGGCACCAGGCCGTCGTGGCCAAACTGCAGCACAGAGAAGAAAGTGTTAACGGCAGGAGCAGGGACAGCGAGGGTGGGCACTCTCCAGGGGGTTGGCTGGAGCATGGTTTACACAGGACAATACCCACTTTACCGAGGAGAGACTTGAAGCTCCTGGTTGCTCAACTGGGCTCAGGTCGGCCTGACTTCAAAGCACGGCTGCCGTTGCTATGACAGTGGGTCCCACAGTGCAGAGGTGTTTGGGGACATGCTTTTAGGGAGCCCATGGACATCGCGCCAAGTAGCAATGAGCCAGGGGCCAGTGTGTCCCTGTGTTTCCAATTCTCTGTGCACCCTGCACGCAGACAGGAGGAAGCCTCCTTTGGGTTAGAGAGATGCTCCCTCCCACGGGCCAAGCGTCTGCCTTATGGGTGACATTCCAGAGCTTCCTGGAGCAGGTGTTTCATGACGATGTGCAATGACAGTCTCCTTACCACTCTGCTGGGTTGAGCGGTGTCCCCTAAAAATCGCGTCCGCTCAGAACTTATTTGGAAATAGAGCCTTTGCAGATATAATTAGCTAAGATGGCATTGTACTGGATTAGGGTGGATCCTAACTGACTAGCGTTCTTATAAGAAGACGGAAATTTCAATACAGAAACGGACCCACAGAGAAGGCAGCCCTGCGACAACACAGGCAGACGGCAGTGACGCAGCTGTGTGTGTGCGCGCGCAGAAGGTGTCACTATCAGAATGCACTCGTTGTGCCAAACCCATGAGGAAGGAGTCCTTGCACACGTATTCCTGTCACTAGACTCATCCCAAGCGCTTCCTGCACGGGTGCCTGGGACGGGGACTGTGGGGTCTCCTCAGAAACTCGGTATTCCAGGTTAGTCGCACAAGAACGCTTGTCCAACGACGGCTGCCTCCCCCACGAGCTAACCCCAAGTCCCACGCAAGTCCCTGTAATCATGGACTTTGTTTCAAAACGACTTGTGTGGGTTTCTCCTTCCTTGTCGTTCGTGGCTTCTCCTGGCCCCACCCTCTTGGGACGTGACTACGGTTCACCGAAGACCGCGAACCGTGGATTGCAGTCCTCTGCTATTCCAGAGCAAACCTTTTCTTCGAAGAGCCTGTTTCTCTCTCTCCCTGTTGTCATTTCAAGTTGACAAGGCCCAGGAACACCAGGGACTGCCAGCAACCACCGGAAGCTGGAAGGAGCCAGGCGGAGACCCTGCACTCAAGCCTCTGGCAGGAGCGTAGCCCTGCCGGCACCCTGGGTTGGGACTTCCGGCCTCTGGGACCGTGAGAGAGCAAATCCCCATTGGTGTAAGCCGCTTGGTTTGTGTCCTTTTGTGTTATGGCTACCTTAGGAAACTAAAACAAACACCTCATGAAAATCGATCAATTAATGATTAACTAAGAAAAACGGCCTGATGTGGCAAATTGATGAGCATTTAGAGAGTCACAAAAATTCTTTTGCACATTTGTCATCCTGGGTGACTCTTCTGAAGCCATTTGTTAAAAACACAAGATTCTGACATAAACCGTGGCATCCTCACAATATTAAGCATACATTATCTTTTTATAAAAAGTAAAATTCCAATCCTTGCACAAAAAATAGATTTTTTTTGAGGTATATTTTCACTTGGAGTAAATGGGGTGGAATGAGGTGGCGGGACAGCTGGCCGGGCTCGGAATAACAGTCCCTCCGGGTGTCTCCTTGTCTTGTTCTCCTTCCCAACCGTACAGGCACAAACGCATATTTTCGACAAACCAGCCCTCCATGTGAAAGCAGATTTATCATTGAGACCCATCATTAATTTCGCAATGACGTTCTCACCGGCCATAAAAAAGACTTAGAGCTCTTTATGAAAATTTTATTCCAGAGAAAATGGTTTTGGAACATGGTTTGCACCAACCTCTTTTAACCTCTGGTTCCCTGTGTTATTATTATTAAGTAATAATGTTGCTTCCTGCCAACATAATTCTTCCCTCTTTGTGCTTCAGAAGCCAAGTGACGCTTTTTGGCGCAGAGGACAAATCAGCACTTGGTCGTCGCCTTGTGCTCGGGGCGGGCCCCCGTACGGCTGCTCGGATGGCAGTCTTACATCATCTTTTACGAGTACATCAACTTATTTGCAATTAAGTTTAGATTGTCTAATAAAATCTGGTGACATTTTAGCTTACAGTTTATGTCCCAGTAAAAGGCTCCAAATGTTATTGCCATAAGAATCCATGTGACAACCCAACATAAACTTATTTCTGGCTGGACAGCTGACTGTGCATTTAGAAACGGGAAAGCAGAGGCTCGCACGACCAGGGGTCGTGAGTGGTGCCGGCTCCTGAGGGCTTTCTCTGTCAATTTCCCCTTCTTGGACTCAGAAACGTTCTGCACTTTCTGATAAGGAGACCTGGGAAAGCCTCTGTCCCGGGCTTTGTGTGTGAGGCAAGGAAGTGCGGGGGAAAGAAACCTCAGCCCCAGGCTGTTTTTTGTCCTCCAGAAATCAGGCCTATGCGCTCGGCCCAGGTGACCTCCATTTCAGTCCTGTCGGTGCTAAATAAACACCCAGCTCAGAGGTTTTCAGCTGGGCACTGTTTGGAAGTGTCTGGAGACATTTTCAAGTTGTCACACCTGGGGGTGGGGAGGGGAGGCTAATGTCACCTAGTGGGTGGGGTCCAGGGATGCTGTCGACATCCTAAGATGCACAGGACAGCCTGCATCACAGAGAAAGTTCCAGTCCAAAATGTCACTAGTACCGAGGCTGAAAAATGCTGATCAACTGCAACCTTACTTAATGAAGGCAACTGTTCCAAGGTGGCTGCCTGAGGTCCCTGTCCTTTCTCTTTGGGGCATGGTCTTGCCAGTCCTTGAAAGCGGTAGACCTGTTTTAAATAAAAACACTGGAGAAGGTTGGGAGAAACAGCCAGCCAGGCTCCAGCCCCATGTTCTGGAGAAATGGAGGCACAAGAATGGGATACTCGGCCAGATTTTTGGAAAGAAAGAAACGAGCCCTGATGATCTGCTTCAGTTTTCTATTGAAAATGATGCAACTTGGAAGCTTCATTTGCAAAAAGAAAGTGCATCCTTTAAGGAAAAACTTGCCCAGTGCATTTGGAAGTAGGCTTCCGGAAGCCCTGAGGATTTATGCCCCCAACCTATGCTAACGGGTGCTCCGAATGAACCTCGAGGTGTAATGCGGATGAGGTGTGGAATATTCCATGGCTCTTGCCTCTTAAAAGCTTACGGATTCCAGAAACGAGACCAGGTCATGCATAAAATATGCCCTCTCTGAGCGCAGTCATTGTCACGCTCCCCCTGGTGTGGGGATCAGGGCTATGAAGTATTGTGGCTGCACCCGAAGATCCTCCACCGTGCGCAAAGAGGCCCCTCTATTTATAGCTCTCCTCACTGTGACTTACAGCATATGCATTAATCTGCCTGCGAGTTCTGAGCTCCCAATGCCTAAGGAGATATGCTAAACCCTTTCCCCGTGGCATTCTTCCAGATGGAATTTAAGAGACACCAGGGGATGGCACATTTATCCTGAGTTTGCAGTTTCCTAAACATGAAGAAGATGAACAGCTCTCAGTTAAGGAACACGGGCCAGAGAGGAGCTGGAAATGGAACATTTGAGCTGACACGGGAGGGAACACTGAGAGTGGTCCCACGAAGCTTGCTAGGCTTACTAAGCTTCCTAAGGCGCCGTGATTAGAAATAGGTTGAGGTCAGGGAGTGTGGTCTTATTTGAATTAATGAAAAAGCCAAATTGTTCAGAGAGCTTATTTTTGTCCTGCATGTCAGACCACTGGGTTTCCGCGGGGTTTGGAGCCCCCTTTGCAGACATGGGAAGAGCAGCGGGGCTGTCCTGTTCCCACCCTTCCTTCTCCGTCTGTTCCGTAATCTGAGATTCCAAATAAGATGTCTGTGCAGACAAAAAAAAAATACTGCTGTTAATGGGTGAGACATTGTTAATTAAAATATTGATGTAAACCATTTTAAAAGAAAAAATTAATTTGTTTACCCCTGAGTGCTGCAGAGGCTTGGTAGGTTGCACAGTACTGGGCTTTGTTGTTGAACAGACCTTGGTCAAAACCTTGGTGCCACTCACCAGTCCCAAGACCTCAATCCTGCTGATTCTCAGTTTCCCCATCTGTACCATGGGAACAGTCATTTATACCTTCCAGGGGGCTCTGGGAGGATTATAAAGAATCATTCCCGGAGCTCACCTTGCTGGCTGCTGCTGCAAAGGGTTCTGGGCGATGGGTCTGCATAAACACGTGAGAGGTGGGTGACAGATGGTAATTAGCGAATGCATGTCTTGGTTCCCCACCCCCGGTCCCTGCTCACCTTTCTAAGCCCTGAACCATCTGAGTTCTTTGGTGGCCAGCAACAGAACCCAGCTCTGTCTATGGGAAGCATGAAGTGCTTCACCTGAAGTCCGCTGCGTGGCTGGTACCCAGAGAGGACGGACGTGCTGGGGAGTCAGATGCTAGAGCCAAAAAGCAACCAGGGCAGCCCCTTCAAAGCAGAAGTCATCTGAGAGTTTGCTGGGCATCACCACTGGAATCAAGCTGATGTCCTTTGGTTTTTATTTCTTTCCTGACTTGAGTCCTTCCAGCTTTGTTTGGGTCACAAGCCTGGTCGTCAGGGGAGAGCAAAGCACTTGACTTGCACTAACCCTGTGCATGGTGGGGCAGACATGACATCCCAAAGCACGTCCAGATGTGGTTCAGAAAGGGCAAGGGCTGCTGGGAGCCGAAATGCTAACTGTGCATTGCAGGCTCCATCCGCCCTGAGCGAGGAGTGTCAGACCACGCTGCCCGCCCGAGGCCATCCTCCTCTCTTAGGTTTTCTGACTTAATCCACCATTTTCTGCCAGCTGGGTACAAAGTTGTTGTCAGTTCCAAGTCAGCTGCCCCAGCTTGTTTATCTGAAGTCAGGATTTTGCAGAAGCATCAGCTGCCGCTGCAAATACTCCTGTCATCAGTCAGGCAGCCAAGTGGCATATGCTTCCGTCTTAGGGAGTTTGAGAGTCTTTCTAATGATGCTCTCCAAAAACTTAATCTTAGATCTCGAAAGTTTCCAAGTTAACTAATAACCAGGGTCCCCAGAAACAATGTGAACAAACATTCATCCCCAGTGCCTCTCCTAGGCAGGCCCTCGCTACGTGGGCTTTGGATGAAAACCGAGTAAATTATTGGCATGCATTATCTCATGCAAATGCCCAGCACTCCAATTTGTTCCCCTGTGCAATGACATCTTTAGTATTCTGTGGGAAAATTCCTTAGATTTGTTTCAACAATACCTTATTCCATACGGTGATATGAAGAAATCTAGGAAAAAAATAAATAATACAGGCACAGCAGCTAATTAAAAAAATAGCTTGCAAAACTAAGGGAAACAAACAGCCTTTGAGTTTCATGCTTATGAAATATTTATTTAATGGCAGAGAAGACACTGAAGTCGGAAATGAACTTTGCAAAGTAATTACTTTTGATCCCAGAAAATCCATCCAAAGGCCTTTCAGGTAAACATAATCTTTGATGGGCGGGAGGTGAATTGTAAAGCAACATTATGCTTTTAAAGGTAACAAGGAATGAATCAAAGTAAGCAACCTGTCCAGGGCCCTGTCAGCAGTGTCCCTGGG
>NW_012150875.1:2300353-2332319 GCF_000956105.1 Propithecus coquereli
ATCACTGAGCAGAGTCCCGTAAAAACCACCCGGGTTCCAGGCTAATACATGGCTCACACGCTGCCCGGCCCTGCACACGTCCGGCTGGAGGCGAGCTGGACCCTCTCTGACTTCAGATGGGAGTGGGAGGTGGTCCGACTTGGCTTCAGAGAATGTCCTAGGGCTATTCTTTCTCCTCTTAAAATTTTAAATCTATTTGTTTATTTTTAGTTGACAAAAATTATTTATACTTATCATGTACAGTATGATGTTTTGGAATATGTCTATGTTGTGGAATGGCTAAATTGAGCTAATTAACATATTCATTACCTCACATACTTATCCTTTCTTTGTGGTGAGGACACTCAAGGTCTCTCTTCGCAATTTTGAAGGACACAGCATGTTGCTATTAACTGCAGTCACCATGCTGTACACCAGGGCTGTTCTTATTATCCAGGTTCAAGCAACCACCCCTTTGCCGTTTCTTTCTGGGGGACCTCAGTGTCAAGGCTACGGAAATAGGTCCTGTCTCTGAGAGCTGTTATCCAAAGAGAATATTCTATAAATTCCCCATATGAAAAAAAAAAGGAGTAAAAAATTTTAACCCTGTCACTTTGCTTTCATAAAATCCCTAAAACCTTGTCTTATAACTCAAATGTCATTTCTAGAACACTGCTCTTGGAATCCTCCTGCTAAAATCTTGGGACAGCGCTTGAAAGAGAGAGAGAAACAAACAACTCCTCTCCCTCCCTTCTCTGCCTGGCTGATAGGGAGAAGCAAGATTCTATGTAACACGTTTGAAAGAAAAGCCTAGAATTGGCCCCTGTACCTTCCCCTGTCGGATCAGAGCAGGAAGGCAGGTGAGCAGACTCAGAATCGAACAAAGGCCAGGCCGTCTCCCACAGAGGGCGGGGACTAACCTCAGCCTCTGTAACTGGAGACCGTGTGGACTTGAGGGTGTGCTCTGAAGATCTGGAAAGCCGGCTGGAGGGGCTTTATTTGGGGTTATCCAGTGGAGCTGATCCCTGCTCCACGTTGGGAGTCGGGGAGCAGTGGGGTGGTCGAATCACGCAACCAACGCCCACTGACTGCCCGTGCAGACCGACCCGGCTTTGTGCACAGAGGGGCAGTTAGGACACACCCAGGAGCTTCTGGAGTGGGATGGTGCCAGCGGTACAGGGCAGGCAGCGAGGCCAAGCCAGCGTGGGATTCGCAGTTGGAAGCCGGAGGAGTGCGGGAACTGCGCAGACGCAAAGGGATGGGAGGGGATCCGGGTGCAGCCTCGACACCAGCACCGTGTCCTGACAAGGCAGCAAGCAGAAGATGCCGGGACGCCTGCTGAGGCTTACACTGTCCCCCCACCTCCTAGAGGGGAGCTCCTGCCATGTGCGGGCACCGTCCGCACCTGTCCTTTGCCCCTGGTCCTCCGCCGTCATGAGGTAGACCTTGTCACCGTCTCACAGACAAGCACAGGGAGGCCGAGATGACTCTCCAAAGGCTTCAAAGTCCAGTGGGTCTTGCTCAAGAGGCCCCGCCTTCTGTGTCTCGCGACCCTGTCTTTCAACTTGGGCCAACGCCATTTCCTCCCTGAGAGGAAATAATTCACTTTCTCAGCTTGCCACTTGGTATGCTTGGTGGAATCCTGGCTTCTTTGTTTGACTACATCCTTCTCTTCCGTGAGGAAGACAGGAAAAGGCCGCTCTCTACCCCAGCAAATGTGACAGTATTGCTAAGTGACAGTGAGAAGTAATTAGCTCCCGAGTCCCCCTGTCTGCAACCTGTCTGCTTCGGTTCCCACGTTCCCTGTCAAAGGGGCCCCCGCTCATGGATAATTCAGACTCACAATTCTGCAGCAGGTGAGCGAGATCTTGCTTGCATTGCTCCTGGAAAAGGGGCTCGGCCTAGAGGGTGAGCAGATTTTCCATCTGAAAGAGGATTTTGCACATGGAACTAACTGATGACCAGCCCGAATGGGCCCTTTGGGACACAGAGACACCCCAACACCCAGCCCAGAGAAGAGTCCTGAGAAGGGCTGATTGGTTTGGAGCCCCCATTTTTCTTGATCTGTTGTAGCTTTTTAGGACTTACTCACTTGCCCAACACGTTTTGGAGGAGCACCCCGAATGCATGAAGGAACCAGGGGCTCTGTCCCTCAGTCACACAATAACAAAGAGATTTGTTGATGGCTCCTTTGTTACTCAGAGGTGGGAGGAACCCATGCAGTCAGCTGTGGCCTGGGTGTCACAGGGCAATGGGGTTGGGGTCACAGTCTGCTGAGGGGCTGGGGAGCCACAGACAAAGAGGTTCCCCCAGCCACTGCGTGGGTCCCTGGCTGTGCAGCGAGATTCCAAGAGACAGGACTAGGAGGAAGCCCCGCAGAGAGAGGGCTCTGAGCTTACCCGGGGCGATTGGCTCTCTGCCTGTATTTGATATTCAGAGAGGAGGCATTTCTTGGTTTTAGGGATTTACTGTCTAACACACAGGGCACACTTGCTGGCTAAAATGGGGTCTCGGAAGCCAAGTGGCCAAGCTCTCCCTGTGTGTGGGGTATGTTTGTGTGCAACTGCATGGACATGAATGAGTGTGAGCATGAGTGTGTGTGCATGTGTCTGTGCATGCTTGCATGACCCGTGTGTGTGCACACATACGTGTGTGCACAGGTGGTGACTGTAAGCCTTCAGTTTTGGTGGTCCGGCCTCAGCAGGAGGCTGACGGTATGCCCCGCGCCCCTTCGTGTCTGCCATCCACACTGCCTTGCTTGGCGGGTCCTGCCTCCCAGTCTCTGCTCTGGGGTCCACCCGACCCCAGTGGGTTTTCTCTGGTCCTCTATCCAGATGTCATCTCTTCTCCATCAGGACATTCAATACTGCTCTTTCCTACTCCCGGGCCACTTGCAGTCCCTGGCCTCAGGGTTCAGTGGGGCGGACACCTGCCTGGTCCCTGTAGCAGTCTGTACAGCTTGTCACCGGATCATCCTGCTGCTGTCTCCGCAACAGCGATGCTGTCCCCGCAACAGCAATGCTGTCCTCGAGTCTCCTCTTTGCCAGGTCCCCTCTGGGCACTTCACAGATGTCATCTCACCCCCTGCAACCCTTGCTCTGAAGAAGACCCATGGGCCCTTCAGGGTCCAGAGACAGAGGCCACACAGGGTAATGGAAGTGGCTCAAAGTAACACTGTGGCTCTCAGATCAAGCGAGGACCTGAACCCAGGTGGTCAGCTCCACGGCCCGAGGCACTGCTGCCTGCTGCACTGCCGGTCAGCGCGTGGCCAGGTACACGGGAGCCGTGCAAATACCCACCAAGCATAAACGGTTGGAGCACCGGGTCTCTCAACGTTAACGGGCTACCTTTCTAGGGAAGTGATTTATTTTCCAACAAAGGAAGATAGTATAGAAAATAAAGTGATTTCCCAGTAAAAATTACAGGGGATAGGACACATCCTGTGTTGTTTTCTGACTAAACTGGGGGCTCAGCCCCCTTGCTTGTCACCAGGCTCTGATGTACCCTTCACACCTTCAGCTCAGCCGACCCACGAGGTCATGGCACGGTGGTCATTTTACTCGTGAGGAAACCAAAGCTCAGAGCGGCAAAGCCATCCCAGGTCCCAGAACTGGCATTTATGGGAGGTCTTCCTTGGCACGTTCATTTATTTACCAAATATTTCTTGAGCCCATACCCTGTGGTGACGTCAGAGACAAAGGGATCGAGTCAGAGTGAAGACGTTCACTCTCTGAGCTGGGCACCCGCAGGCTGCGTGTTCTGCAGGCTGACATGACATCTGCCACTAAGCCGGGTTCCCGGCATCACATCCTGGCTGTGCGATAGAGTAAAAGGTGGTCGGCTGTAGGTCACAGGGCTGTTTCCAAGGCTCCTAACCTGTGAGCGGGCTGTTACGACTTGGAGATCTGCTGGCAAGCTTGTCGTAGAGTTTGCCTGGATAGAAACTGAATGGCTATAACATTCCCCATACCTTTCTTCTCCACCTCACCACCCCTGGGTTAACCCGGTGCAGGGTTGACGGATACTGTGAGCAGCTGCTCCTTTTATTTTTACTACTATTTAACCACAAAGAGGAAGGTACGTGTTGAAGTAACAATTCACGGCATGGTTGTTCTCCCATCGGAAGGGTTTTGTCTTCTTGTTCTCTGTGAGATGAGCAACAAGCAGAGAAAACGGGCAGTGGAACGTTTCTCCTCAAGACTCTGCTTGGTTGCGTGATGTGCGTCCCACTCTCAACGAGCCTAAATAAAATCTCCTCCACCTAATGTTCTTGCTCATCAGTTGTTGTTTGGAAGAACAACGACGAGAATTTGAGACGTCTTTCAGACAGAACGTAAGAACTCACGTTTAATATTTATGATGTAGAAAGGCCTCAGTTGAATTTCCCAGGTGAGGGTTCAGGGAAATGTGGAAGCTGACTCCCGGCGTTGTTCAACCTGATATAATCAAATTGGATGCATTTCTTTAATTGCTCTTTTCATCCTGATGCAGGTTGAACCCAGAATAATCTGAATGCTTTGTGCGACCTCCTGCCCTGAACATTCCATTTCATTTACTTTAAATATTGCAAAATTCAGTGCAAAGAATTGACCTTAGTTATGTTGCATGTTCCATCATTTAATATGCATCTTCTATTAATAGCCCACTCTGAGAAGTCCGAGCTCACAGGCTCAAACCCTGGGTCCGTTCCTTAAAAACCCCATGAGACCTTGGACAGCCTCGTTCCCTGGGCCTCTGTGTCTCCATCTGTGAAGCGGGGATCATAACCATGTCACATTCACAGGGTTGTGTGGACGCACCTGCACCACGCCCAGCGCCAAGCAGGTCCTGCACCAAACTGCTGCTGTTGCGATTATCATCCGGAAGGCTAGTCTTACGTACAGCAAAGAAGTGGCCACCAAGTGCCGTGTGTGAGAGGGGCTGGCCCATGTAAACAGGAATATTTGCAAAATCACTCTTTGGGGAAGTTGATGTTGTGCAGGAACTCTAGGAATGGGGGGATTTAGACAGGCAGAGGGGGTGTGGACTAGAGTGGGCTCAGTGCCAAGCCCAGCATGGGTGGGAGACAGAGCGGGGGAGTCGGTGGCGTCCTGTATATATTCCACTGCATTTCTATTGTGCAGGATGGCTGGTTTGCTTGAATGTTGTTTATATTGTTTCTCGAGTCACATGGTCCCCATTTGCCCTGCATTTTGAACATGCCTTTCTACTAATTTGTGTTCTGGATACAGGGATCTGGCTGCAGAAAAAATGCTGTATATTGGTTGCTGGTTAGGACTTACGCAGTGCCGGCCATGTGCTGGTGAACGGGTGAGCCAGAGGAGCAGGGGACGGCCTTCTCTGAGGGCAGGAGGAGGGCGGGCTGTGGCTGCAGGTGCCCTTAGGGTCTCTTGGAGCAGAGGCAGGGCTGTCTGCCGGGGTGGGGGCAGGGTGCTGTCTTTGGAGCCCGCTTGTTATTCATAGAGGAAAACAACATTTTGCAGAAATAAGATAAATGTTCCATGCAATTGCACAAGTTTTCTTGTCAAATTAAAAACATGAACGGTGTTGCAGCTACCTAAATATTTTCTGCTTGTTGTGCCACCTCCAGCAAAAAGAAGGAAAAAAATGAGAGGGCGGGATGAAAAGGGGAAAAAAGAAAACAATCCCAGCGCAGGTGAGGCTAAGCTTGTTGGCTTCACAAATCGACAGATTCTGTTCATGTGCAATGTGGAAGGGGGCCAGGAAAGGTGTGAGAGAGGGTGGGATCGTTTCTGAAAATCATCTGCCGAAGCTTCCAAGAACATGCTGGCTCCGTTCGCTTTCGTTATGCTGTTGCGGGGGGAGAGAAATGTGGCAGAACCAACCAGCACGAGCACCGTACCACCTAGAACATCCGCAGCATGGACCTGTTCTGAGGGAACAGACACCACGGATCTCACCCTGAAACAGGCCGGGCGCAAACGTCCTCTCCCAGAGGGGACCCACCATGGGAAAGGCGTCAGGAGAACAATAATGACATTCTGCACACTGTCCAGTTCTCCTAACTCAGGCTTGCTCGCCAGGCACGTACCAGTCAAGTTCAGTCAAGGTATTTCAAGCAGAAAGGACATCAGCTGCTCTAGTGTTCCGAGACTTGGCACCAAAAGCACAATCGATCAAAGAAAACGTGGATATGTTGGATCTCATCAAAACAAAACCTTCTGCTCTGCAAAAGCCCACGTGAAGAGAGTGAAAGAGAAGTTGCAGACCGACAGAAAGCATTTACAAACTATACATCCACAAAGGATTCCTACCTAGAATATGTGAGGAATTCTCAAAACTCAACAGTAAAAAAAAAAAAAAAGACCTCAACAATTCATTTAGAAAATAGCACAAAATAGAGAAAAGACATGAAGAGATATTTCACCGGAGAGGAGATAGAGGTGGCAAATAAGCATATGAAAACATATTTAACATCATTAACCATAACGAAAATGCAGTTTAAAACCACAGTGAGGTATCACTACATACCTATCAGAATGGCTAAAATTAAAAAAAAAAAAAATAGAGACAACATCCGATGTTGGGGAGGATGCAGAGAAACTGATCACTCCTACGTTGCTGGTGGGAATATAAAATGGTACAGCCACCTTGGAAAGCAGTTTGGCAATTTCTCAAAAAACTAAATACACAGTTACTGTATGAGACAACCCAACAGTTGTGCTCTTGGGCATTTATCCCAGAGAAGTAAAACCTTATGTTCACACAAAAACTTGTACACGGATGTTTGTTAATGATAACCTCAAACTGGGGTCAACCCATGTGTGCGTTAGTGGGTGAAAGGTTAAGCAAATTGTTGTGCGTCATACCGTGGAAGACCACTCAGTAATTAAAAGGAACAAGTTATTGATGCACATAAGCTTGGGTGGATCTCAAGGGAATTGTGAGTGAAAAAAAGCAGTACAAAAAGGTTGCATGCTTTTATAAACCTCTGACGTGGCCCCAGTGACTCACTTCTGCTGTACAATGAGTTTCTTGGGCAGGACCAGTGTTTCAGTAGATACCTATTGGATGGATGGATGGATGGATGGTCGTGTAGGCTCTCATCCTCTTCCCCAACGTCTGCCAGAACCGTGTGCTTGGCCCTGCCTGTAGACGAATCTTGGTTAGTCTGCCCTGGGTTTTAAACTTGTGGTTAAGTTAAAGTATTTTGAGAAAATAAGCGAAATATTTTTAAAAGATAAAAGGGAAATAATTAATTTATATATACGAAGGCTATCAGTTACTGTATGATGATTTTATATCCTGCTACCTTAATGTATTACCTCATTGTTTGCATTCCTTCCTTGGATATTCTTTTAAATGAAAGGTTTTTAAGAAAACAATAGCATGGCTAGTGGGGATATAAGTTGATATGTCTTTCTCAGGAGGTAACATGGCAACAAGAATCAAAAAAAACTCTGAAGATGACAATAACCGAAAACCCTTAGTCCAGCAATCCAACTTCTATAAATTTATCCTAAAAATTAATTGGACAAATGTGCAAAGATGTCTGTACAAGGTTATTAACAGTATTGTTTATAATAGTGAAAAAATGGAAATGAGCAGAATGTCCAAAACAAACCAAAAAGATTGGTTAAACAAATTGTGGCATTGTGGAACAGTTGAAAAGGATGTCGCTGCTAAAAATGATGCTATGGTTCTACATTTACTAAAGTGAGAGGTTGCTTCAGACTAGTATGCTGAAGGAATTTATACTGATTTGTAAAATATCGAGGCTGTGTTGGGCATAAATAAGCACAAAAATGGCATGATCCACAGGGCAAAGACCCAAACCTTGACTGTGCTAATCTGTGTGTGGCAGATTTCAAATAATTACATATTTTGAAAAAATTTATCCCTTTGCGTATTTGTAATTATTTTCCATGATGGTTACTTAGGTACATAAAGATAATGTCTCCTGAGTTATTGCATTAGGGGACATTTTTATTTTGTTATCATCTTCTATATTTTCCAATTTTTTTTTTTTTTTCCAAGACAGAGTCCCACTCTGTGCCCCTGGGGAGAGTGCAGTGGCATCATCGTAGCTCACTGCAGCCTCAAACTCCTTGGGCTCAAGTGATCCTCTGCCTCAGTCTCCTAAGTAGCTGGGACTACAGGCATGTGCCAGGATGCCCAGCTCATTTTTCTATTTTTTGTAGGGACGGACTCTCACTCTTGTTCAGGCTGGTCTTGAACTCCCAAACTCAAGCGATTCTCCCACCTTGGCCTCCCAGAGTGCTAGGATTACGGACGTGAGCCACTACACCCGGCCTTATATTTTCTAATTTTTAATAAGTTTATTGCATGGAAAAACATGAGTCAAAGTAGCAACATTTATTTTAAACATGATTCAGAAAGACAGCCTAGTTCTGAGTGCAGAATGAGCCATGCTGCCACCATCTAGCCGAGCCTGGCACAGCCTCAGGCGTGAGGATCCAGGTGGGCACCCAGGAGAGGGTAGGTCTGGCCTTGAGCTCTTTGAGGGCGGAGAATATTCGTCCTCATTCCCCACTAGGTCCCCCGTACCTGGCCCTGTACCTGGCACTCCAGAGTATCACTGAGTGGATAAAATGCCCTGGTTCCGGCAACTCGGGGAGGGTGTTTGACTGCCTGCGGGTTGCTGGTTGTCATTCTCGGCAGGTAGGAAGCAGCTGCAAATACAGGGCCACGGTCTTGGCTTCCCGTGGAGAATAAAGAGGTGACCGGTAGAGACAGGCACGGGAGGAAATCACCCAGGTCACGAGAAAGACAACAGCCCTGGGAGGGGCTGTCGGAGAAAAGGACTTTCTGGAAAGGAAACATCCGAACCAAGCTGGCGCAATGAGTGATGAATCACAGCCAGGCAGGGCTGACCTTGGAGGGGCGTGTTCCAGGGAGAGCAAAGAGTGGTCGCAAGGGCGGGGGCAGGAGGAGCTTCAGGGCCAAGGCACAGAGACCAGGTGGCCACCGTGCGGGGTGAGGGGATGAGGCCGGACTTGGCATGTGGGGCTTCGACAGCCACAGCAGAGAGGCAGATTTTATTCTAGGTGTTATGAGAATCTGTTGGAGGGTTTTGTGAAAAAAAAAAAAAAATTCAATTTTGGAATGGTTTTAAATTTAGGGAAAATTGCAATTACAATACAGAGAGTTCCACAGACCCCTCTCCCAGCTTCCCCCGAGTTAACTTCTCACAAGTCCGTGGTGCGTTCGTCACGGCTGAGAAACGAGGTGTGTCACCGTCAGTCAGCCTCCAGGCCTTGTTCCGATTTCATTAGTGTTCATTCACGTCTTCTTTCTGTTTCAGGTCCCCATCGGGGACACTGGCTCGTGTTTAGTCATCGTGTCTCCCTAGGCTCCTTGGGTCTGGGACAGTGTCTCAGACCTTCCCTGGTTTTGGCAGCCTTGACAGTTTCTGGGGGTACTGGCCAAGTGTCCTTCAGTTTGGACCTGGCCGATGTTTCTCTCATGGTTAGGCTGGGGTGATGCGTTTTTAGGGAGTGAACCGCAGAGGCGGGCTGCTCTGCTGCTCATATCAGGGTGCGTGCTGTCAGCATGACATGACTGACGCGAGGAAGCTCGGCCCCTGGGCAAATACTGGAGGGATTTAACACGGGAGATGAACTGGTTTGCTGCACCCTTAAAAAAGGCCACTCGGGCAGAGTGCAACAGCAGGATGAAACAAAGCTGTGTTGGGGACAGCAGGGGAGCAGTTGGACCCAAGAGGCAGATTCCCATAGAGATGTGTGTGTGTGTGTGTGCATGTGTGTGCACATGCGTATATGTGCATGTGTGTATGTGTGCACGTGTGTGCTCGTGTGTGTGTCGGGGAGATCGGGCTGTGACGGGCTCTGAATGTCAGGCTAGGGAGTTTACATTTTATCTCAGTAGATTTCAAACCCTGGCTTCAGAGTCTGCCTTTAAATCCAACTTTACAAAAAATAGAAATAGATAGATAAATAAATGAATAAAAACGTAAAAATGAGCTCCCTGTGGTGGAAAGGGAGACACAGAGCCCAGAGTCGCTGGAGGCCCCTAGACCCCAAATGGCGCCTCCCGGGTGGCTGAGGGCAACTGTCAGCACAGCACGTGACGGGCGAGGTATGCACAAGAGTGCGAGGGGCATTGGACTCACATGGGACGGGGACACAGTGGAGGAAGCACCTGCGCCTGGATGGGGCGGAGTGGACGGTGCGAGGAAGGAGGGGAGGGCGGAGGTCCGCGTGTCTGTAGATGGGAACGGGGTCCGGGACAGTGCTGATGTGGAAGCAGGGAGACCCCAGTTCTCCCCGCCCGGGGCGACAGGCACCGAGGTCCATTCAGAGGCAAAGGTGGGACCTCCGTGTTCCAGCTGCCCAGGCTCTGCGTGTCCTCTTGTCCTGGTCCCACGGAGCAGTTCAGGTGGGAGACTCAAGACTGCGGGAGACGCGGGGGCGGGGAAGCCCACTGTGTGCGGAGTTTGGCTCCCAGTGGGCTGTTGTGACCCTGATCTCAACCTGAGCGACTGTCTTCTGCACCCACGTTTCTTTGTGTGGAGGGTTTTGTGATGTGGTGCTAGACAGCACAGGGTAATGACCACGATGATTGCCCGGGAGGAAATCCTGTTGAATATTTCATAGGCAATAACAAATGCTCGCTGCAGAGCTCCCTCCCCTTGTGAGCTGAGTGGGGTTTATTGGCTGGGAAGTTCCAATTTGGTAATGAGATCATTACGGTCCTGGCCTCCTCCAAGTCTCTCCCAACCCTTCCCAGCAGGAACTTAATTCTCACAGCTCTCAAAGGATTCCCCCTTTCCTCCCCGAATCTCACTCCTTTCAGCAACGTTGTTCCATCCTTCCAGATTTCTTCACGATACCTTCACGTCATCCCCCCAGGAAAGGAAGAGACAGGGGAGAGAGAGAGAACCAACAGGACCTATCACCTGTCTGTCTATCATCTGTCTATCAATTATCTATCTATCTATCTCCTGCGGGTTCTGTTCTCGGGGAACCCTGACTAAACACCCTCTTTAAAGAATCTAGAACAGCCTTCATTTGCACGCACGTTTCCTCTCTCCCGCTAGATTGCCATGCCTTGTATATGGTAGGCTGTCAGTCTGTATTTTATTTGTAGGGTGGATGTGTGCATGGATGATGATTGAGCCCTCCCAGCCACAGTGGGCATCTCTTAGTGACATGTAGGGGTTAGTGACATGTAGGTATCTGAGGTCCGCGATCTGAGAAACCAAAATAGATGCCCCTATGCCCCTGATTAACTAAGACAGACCCTGAGGTTAAGGAAACACAGTTACCTGCAGGCAGAGCGTTCAGCGTCTGGCTGGCATGGCAAATTTCTAAATTCCTCCTGGCTGGAGTTGTACGTACACGCCAGACGTCAGCTTTGTACTCGTTACGATAACTGTGGACACGTGCTCCCCATTTTTTATGTCCTCTACCTAATACAATGTTAATATTTAATAGCAGTCCCCAAAATTAAACTTGAATAATTATACAAATTAAGATAGCATAATATCACCAGAGTAATATAGCTTTATAATCCAGGGTGATGTCACATAAACCTGCAAATTAGGCAGCATGTCAGAGGATGAAACTATATCCTTTATTATGTCGCTTAAATTATTCAAGGCTGCTCTTTTCCTGGAGCAAACAGCTGTCTCTTGTGTCTAACAGTGACCCTCCCAGCCGAGATTAGGTGGACTAAATGATGTTGCCGCATGTGCTGCAGGTGCCAGGTGCCAGGGCAGGGACACAGGGAATGGCAGGAGGGGAGACCAGATGTCGAGGAGGAGCTGATTCAGGGGCAGAACGCGTCGAGTGCCCTGGGGATAGCCAGGGGCGGGGAACCTGCAGCCGTAAGGCCACACGTGGCCTTGATCTGATGAACACAGTGCTCTGAGCAGTTCTAAGGTGATAAGCGCAGATTCTACCTCCAGGGGCAGGCCCTGCCGCCACACAGCAGCTGTGAGTTGTGTGCGTGAGGGCAGGTGCAGGTGACGTGGGCAGGGTAAACGCCGATGTCTCCCACCTGTGCTGCGTAGGGAACCTCACATGAGCTAAATGAGGAAAATTCGGTTACTATCATCAAGGTTTAGGTTTTCTGATTCAATTTCCAATGAATGTCGTTAAGTAATCAAAGTGCTAAGCATGAAGATTGGGTATGCTGCCACCAGGAGGCAGCATTCGCTCGTAAAAATACACTTTTTCAACCCTACTACGCGCTGGGTGTTCTGGGCACACAGCAGAGAGGCAGAGAGAGTCCCTGGCATCGTGGCGCTTGGAGGCTAATGACGCGCCAGGTGCCGACGTCTCAGTCTGTGGTGAGGAACAGCTAGCTTTAAATGACATCATGATAGTTAACAGAGAGAAAAACTTTTAACTCAAAGCTGTAATTTTATTTTATAGTTGTTAAAATAAATGGAAAATGAATATTAAACTAGTTATACGACAAGCAAGAAATAATATATTTACTCATAAAATTAAGTAGAGGTTTTCAAACATCTTTTAGCTTCGTGCAACCAAAATTATATGAGGAAGCAAAAACCACGCGTACAGAAAATAAAAAGCGCTTTTCTGTGTGGACTGGGAATCGGGGCTGGGGTGGCGTTCCCACACGGGCCGGCGCCGAGGGCTCCACAGGACACAGCTGGAGAAAGGCTGAGACGGCGTAAGCTTCCACCTGCCCTCGAGCCAGTGCCTACCGCCATCGGGCAGGATTTAGCCTCGCGCGCGAACTTCTCCGGGTTTGGAGCAGGTGCTGCCGCCTGGTCCACTGGGGCCTCTTTCCCGTGTTCACGTCCTCACAGGCTTGTCCCCGGCTTAGGGACTTAACTCTGCAGCCTTCGCAGCTGCCCTGCTGCCCCTGGGTTAGGGGGCTCTGAAAGAGCCTGACTTAGCTTTAGGAACCTGCCCTGTTACTGTGTTTCTTTACAGCCTCTGAACAAGCAGCATCCCCCGAGACTTTAGTTCCTTGGAGATCAATTTTCAGCAACAGAAGAGGAAGAAGGAAAATAAAGTTCACATAGCGGCTAACGCTGTTGGTAATGAGACCATGACCATTTATATATGCCCTTCAACCAGAAGGAGGTGATCTTCCATTTTCACCTCTCTTTCTCTCTGATATTTTTTACTGTGCAACTATTACATGGAATAAAATTTTAGAGCATTTGAAAAGTGGAGAAAATACAGAGTAAAAACCACACTCGCGTCATCTTAACGACAGTGCTGTCGTCATTTTGTTGTAATTTCTTCCAAGACTTTTCCCCAATGTTTATTACTTGTGAAGTATTTGTAGTCGTACTCAGTAAAATTCTGAGTCATGATTTTTTTTTTTTTTTTTTTTTGAGACAGAATCTCACTGTGTTGCCTGGACTAGAGTGCCGTGGCATCAGCCTAGCTCACAGCAACCTCAAACTCCTGGGCTCAAGCGATCCTCCTGCCTCAGCCTCCCGAGTAGCTGGGACTACAGGCATGCGCCACCATGCCCGGCTAATTTTTTTTTGTATATATTTTTAGTTGTCCAATTAATTTCTTTCCAAATTTAGTAGAGACGGGGTCTCACTCTTGCTCAGGCTGGTTTCGAACTCCTGAGCTCAAACAATCCGCCCGCCTCGGCCTCCCAGAGTGTTAGGATTACAGGCGTGAGCCACCGCACCCGGCCTGAGTCATGATTTTTAACTTAACCAATCTTAACATTTTTATATGAAGGTGGCTGAACTTCAGAAAAATTATTTTAAAGGCTACTAACCACTGACATCAGTATTGCTTTCATTTGCTTGGGAGTGGATGCAGTGGAGAATACTGTTCCTCTTCTGCTAAAAACAACGTCCGGTAGGACAGACTTCCACGTGCTGATGGCCGGGCCTGAACATCGACAACAGCTCTCCACGGGCATCGACTGACGGTCTCCAAAACCTTATCATGCCGTTTGCCCGTTTGCCAGATGCTTCTGGAAATATACAAGAATACCAATTTCATCACACTGTTGCCAGCACTAGGTGTTTCCACTAAATACACCGTAATGCTGGTTTAATAGGCGAGAGGGACCTGATGCCTGTTTCAACATCCACTCCTTCGCGCAGTCAGCAGGCGGAACATCCCACCTCCCAGAGAGGGCGGAAGCATTATGTCCCCCGGGAGGCCCCAGGCGGCAGCTGCTGTGGTCTCCAGCTCCTGTATGCAGCCTCTCTGGTCTCCCCTGTTGGAACAGACTCCATTCCTCTCCCTTAAACACCCCTCATGTCATGTGTGGGCCTTTGTCACGAGGCCGTCCACACCCCTTCTGTCTCCTGGCTAGAGTACCATCTCTGTGGGCTTGGGGATGGGTGTTACTCTCTCAGTCCCCTACCGGGTCCCACCCAGCACAGTGCACGCCACAGAGGCTCCATGCAGCTTGATAACGAAACAACAAATGATCACACTAATTGATAACATAATTCCAACATGAGACCTCAACATTTTAATGCCATGAGTGGTCTGCTGGGGCCTTGCGCAGGAAGCTGGTCTAAAACAGCGGTGTCCCTGACCTTTGCTTCGTGCTGAGAACGCAGTTCTCCAACAGGTTCAAGAAAAGTCAGAGGCTCGGTTTGTCCAGCTTCTTCTTGTTGGCTGAATTGGAGCGATGACGTTTAAGCTCGATACCGTACACACTTGAAACTTCGAACCCTCTTCTGTACAAGGGCAAATGCCCACTTCCGTGCATATCTCAAAGTCTATCACCCATCAACTCCATGGAATAATTTATGTGCTCTGAGAAACCCAATTTTTAGGATTTTCTAACTGAACAAGAGGCTCTTGGTTTGTTTGTAGGAAATGTTGCATTCCCTTCTCCATTCCCTTGCATGAGATGGTGGTTGGGAGATGGATTTAATTCAAAATAGCATTTATTGGGATAATATTGAGGCATCAGAATCGGAGGAAGTTGGGAGAGTCACTTCTTGCAGAGTCCTATATTTGAAACACTGTCATCAAACGAGCCCGAGGTATTTTTATGTCATTCAAATGAATTATTTCTAGGCTCTAGTGTTCATCTTCCCAGAAATGTATGAGTTGGAAAGTAAACAACATGCTGTGTTAAAACACATCAACACAGATACATCAGACAATATGTGTATTTTTGCAATATATTGGGATTAAGATACATTATCAAGAATGTAAGAAAGATTTCTTTCCACTCCTCCTTTCCCTCCTGGCAACCCCACCCCCAGGATTCATAACAGAGCCTTTGCCCTGAGCAGTCCTGTCCTCGCCAAGGCTTGCAAGCTGCAAATTACACGAACATTGTTAAAACAGTGCCTGGGGGCCTTTACCAGCCTGCTCAGGCTTATCCGTGTTTTGTTTGGTTGCGAGGAATAAAGCAATTAAAATCAGATGGACTCGATTTATATGCGAGATTTAACTTCACATTGCCAGTGCTTCCTTGGTGTTTCCAGGGCGCCCAATACCAAGAGCACAGGGGACGTGGACTGTTCCGAACCCCCTGCTCCCAGGAAGAGGGCGAGGCTCCTCGCGGGGCTTGGGAAGCGTCCCCTCCTTCCTTCTGAATCCTGTGCTTTGTGGGAAGAGATCTTCAATTGATTTATCTGCACAACTGCTTACAGTGGGAAGTCAAAGACAGCAGATTACACAGTATTAAAAACCTGGGGATTTCAAGAAGAAAGGAGGCAATTTCAGGCATCTGCACTTAATGAAACTTACTCGGATGGCGACAGCAGAATTTTCTGATGCACAATTAGCCCCCAGGGTCACGCATGGAGCGTTTCTTTAGGACTCTGTGGTTCCCAGACAGGAAGGATTTGTTCTGACAAGTTGTGCTCTGTAATGAAACCCCACACACACTTCCTCAGATCAGCCCCACGATGCGCATTGCCCTGGAGGAGTGTCGGTGCGGGGACTCCGCCTGCTTCTCTGTGGCGCACCTGAGTGAAGCTGGGTGGGTGCCAAGTCTGCCAACCCGCTCTCCGTCTTCCCCCCAACCATGGCTGGTTTTATGCTGCCACATGGTAAGATGGTGATCCGGGTGGGACAGCCATAGAAAGCCGTACAAATCCGTCTTCGGTATCTCTGATATTATCGCACTTTGGCAAGGAATACTCGATCTGAATTATTACTGGATTTTTCCATTCTTTTATTCAACTGCTCAACCATTCTATTTATTTGACGGTCACATGAGCCTCACATTTAACAAACGCAAAACAGGAGGCTTAAGGAATGCTAATCCCCACAATGTATTTCTCCATCCACTCGCCCACTGCTTTTCCTTCTGCAGTGGGACTTCCCCAGAGTTGCAGGTGACAGGCCCCTCTCACCCTCCAGGTCTGACCATAAATGTCACCTGCCCACAGTCTTTCCTGGACCACCTGCTGTGGAATAACTTTTGTCCCCACCCTGCCTTTGCTATGCTTATGTTGAAGTCTTAACCCCCAAATGTGACTGTATTTGCTGATGGGGCTTTTAGGAGGTACTTAAAAATGAGGTCATAAGGGTGGGGTCCAAATCCCACAGAATTTGGGGGGTTACTGGTGGAGATCTCTCTCTCTCTCTCTCCCCCTCCCCCTCCCCCGGAGCACGCACAGAGGAGAGGTGACGGGAAGACACATTGCGAAGGTGGCCGTCTGCCAGCCGGGCAGAGAGCCCCCACCAGAGCATGCCCGTGCTGCCCCCTGGTCTTGGGCTTTTAGCCTCCAGAACTGAGGAACACATCTCTGTCGTTTGAGTCCCCAGTGTGTGGTGTTTTGTTGTGGCAGCCTGAGCCGGCTAAGGCCCCGCCCGATAGGAAGTAGCCCCATTATGTTCTTCCTCAGGGCACCTGCGTCTCCTTTACAGCAGCCGTCACAACCTGGGGGTACTTTGCTTACAGTCTGCCCAGATTCTAGAAGGTGTGACTCGGCAGGGCCAGGACAACGTCCTTTCACATGTCATTCACCTCTCTAGCCCCCTCCCCGCCCCCTGGACAGCACTGCACGGAGAACACAGGTGAGCAGCAAATACGTCTTAAAAAATAATGTGAGGATGTCAACTCAGTTTAGATGGCTTTAACATTAATACTTCCTATATCTGCGTAAGGTTGAGCGATATCCAAAGTACTTTTACCCACATGACCTTGCAAGATCCATTCGGAAGCCCTGGGAAGCCCTGCAGGCACCCAGAGAGTCCCGTCCCCCTGCGGGAGGAGGACACAGAGCATCAAAACAAAAGGAAACCAACCCCAAGTCCCCGCGGGAAAAAGAAAACTCCAAGAACGGGTTCCTAAATAACAGACAGAGGATGAAGGATAAGCAGGTGGAGAGAGAGAGACAGGTAAGGAGACCAAGAGCGGTAGAAAGGGGAAGGCTGCGTGGAAGGAAACAGGTGAGGCAGGAGCTTAGCAAGTAAGGACAGAAAGTGCGAGAGTCACAGGGACCATGGGGCGGAGTGTGAGGACAGGAAATTTCCTGGCAGGAAATTAAAACACCCACCACGGAAGGAGCAGGAGAGTGGTCCTTTATGGTAGGATGTTGGGGGTGTCCACCTAGGCCGCCGCCTCCACAGGTGGTCCCCACAGTTGTCAACTCTCTGCTGACACTGTGGTCTGGGGACCATGACCTCCAATCGTGGTGTCACCTTGGCTGGATGGCTGGATACTTCCTAGGCACGTACGTCTGCAGGATGGCTGGGGGAGCCGAGACTCAGGGACAAGGACAAGCGTGGGCTGCTGGAGGCTCAGGACCTCGAGGACAGTTCCGAATCAGATGGCTCCTTCTCTTAGCACAGGGACCAGCTCCACAGGGAAGATGCTCTGGATCGGCGGCCTGCTGGGTTTGGGGGCTGAGACTGCTCGGGTCTGCTCACCCAGTCTGCTCATGGACTGAAAACAGACGCGCAGACGCTGTGCGTGTGACCTCCGGACAGCCCCAGCTTCCACGCCCGTGGCCGCGAGTTGCGGCTACGTTCTTCCCCATCATGGGGAGATACTTTCTGTCAGCTTGAAAAGACAATGTGCCCAGCCACGTGGAGACTGGATGAGTTCCCTGAGTGTTTGCATTCAGCGGGTGCATGCACGCCCCCACGGCCACATGCATGACTTGTCTTCGTGAAGAGTGAAAATGCACCTTTTCTCCTGTCCGCTTGCTCGTCGAGAGCAACAGTGTTGCAGAGACCACAGGGCCCACGGTGGGCTCTCCAGGGATCCCCGTATCTAATTACTGGCACCTAAGTGCACCTCTGTAAGTGGGAGGACGTTTGGATTTCCAAAGTGGGGACAGTGACGGTGCCCCTGTGTGTGTCCTCTGCTGTCCTCGCTTTAACAAATGAAGAGAATTTTATTTCTCTTTCTTTAGGCCACTCTGCAAGTTATCCAATGACAGAGCATGTCTGAAAACTCTCTGCACTGCCCGTCCCCTGCTAACCATGATTTGCTAGGAATTGAACTTGGAGGTTGGCTGTGGCTTGACATGATGTGCTTGGAGGTTGGCTGTGACCAGCTGGGGGACAAGCAGAGTATCGGCAGACCCAGCTGGTTGACGGGGATTGAAGGAGGCTGCAGCTCGATCGCATCGAGCCTCGTGAACTTTCTTTTTTCTTTTTTAAACTGGAGTTTGAATTGAAAAGTGAAGCCAACTCGAGACCTCCGTTCAGCCAGATTAGTATTGAACTCCAGTCAGGATCGTCACCTGTGGTCATTAGAGCTGGCCGTGGGCAAAACAAAAAGTGAAGGGAAGTCTGGCTCCTGCCTCCCACATCTGCATTAGTCTAAATTACCTGAGAAGATTAAAAAAAAATCCTTTAAGTGGTGTTAGAGAGTAGACCTAAGTGGGAGGTATAAAACCTGAGCTATCCACAATGATGTCTGCGCAAGACGGAGCCGATAGCGCCAGACGTCTTTGTCCTGGGGATTGAAACAGGGCTTCAGCTGAACCGAACTGTCCTGGGAACCCCCGCTGGCGACGGTGTGGTCACCTGAGAGAGGAAAGGCTCACGGAAAGGCCTCTGCAGAGGGATCACAATGACGGAGAGAAAGCAGGGACGGCCACACTAATTAATAACGATAACTGGGAAGGGTCATGAGTGGAGAATTGACGAAAAGAGGAAACTAATATTTAAATACTTCACAATGTGTGATGCTTAATTCCAAGAGCAAAGTCCAAGTCTGCAAGCAGTAGATTTTGCATTAAATAAACTGAAATTGGAATAGGACTCAGTGGGTATTTCATTTTGCCTTGGTCTTAGGTGAAGTAATTAAAATCAACATCAGGTTGTGCCCGAAAGGTAGGGCGGCTGAGCGACGGCGGATTGTTGTAGCAGCACAATTAGCAGAAGATCAAAGAGAGTTTCAGAATTTCTTGCACAGAGTAGATATGCATGAAATTCTATCCTCCGGTCCAACAAAATGTGTACGGGAAAAATTAAATTTAGCTAATTGAATTAAGTAGGAATTAACCCATTTTTTCTATTTCCTAGGCTGCATTGACATTTATCAAGACTTTGACATAAAATTACAGATCCTATAGTTGAAAGGGACCCGGCCGGCTGAGGGCCTCGCTCCACCATTTTTCACTCTCCACACACATCACCGTCTGCTCTCCGCTTGAGCGATTCCAGAGACGGGACCTCACGGTGCCTTCTCTTCCCCTCCGATATGGAGGCGGGAAACATACTATGTTTAACTAGTAGAAAGAGAGTGATAAATTGTCAGATTGAGGCAAGACATTGGAAAAAGAAACAGTTACGAAGAGGGGATTGCACAGTGGGTACGTTCTAGTGATCGCAAGTGAGATGAACCCCCCGACAGTGTGATGCAGCAGAAGGGAGCCTGGTGTGGTCTGTGCTTGTGGCATCCTTGTGTGGAAAGGAACCAGAAGGTAGAGCTCGTGTTTTGAAGGGCAGCTTTGCTAGCGAGGATTGACTTCCTTTTCTTTGCTTCCATGAAGGAGTTGAGCACACCCCAAAGGCTTAGGAGGAGAACAAGTGGGTTGTCATTAAGAGCGTGCGTTGTTGAACGGTCTGGATCATGGCGGTGGTCTCCTAACTCACATCTCCCATCCGTCCTGCAACCCCTCTCTTAAATGTTATCCATTCAGCATCTAGAGCATAGACATGATTTTTAAAAAATATTTTTATAATCAAGGATTACTACACAAGCAATAACATGCACAGGTCTGTCTTAAGGTCTTAAGCATTTAGTTTAACGAGTTTTGTCAATTGTGTGCGCTCATGTGACCGTCACCCAAAGCAAGACCTGGAACACTTCCAGCACTTCCAGAAAAGTCCCTAGTCCCCTTTCCAGCTGGTCCTCTTAGTTCGGAAGGCAAGCACTTTCCGATTCTGTCACCGCACGTTAGTTCAGCTTTAGTCTTACTCTCACGTCAATGGAATCATGCACTGTGAGACTTTGGTGCTGGCTTTTTTTCACGGTTCAGCCACGTTCTTGTGTGCTAGCAGTCGTTCATGCCTTTTTACTGCCAAGTAGATTTTATATTAGGCGTGTGCTTCCATTTGTTCATCCACTCACCTGTTGCTGGACATCTGGGTTGTTTGCACATATAAGCTATTATAAAAAAGCTATTATACGAACATTATCATATAATGTAAGTCTTTTTGTGGATATGTGTTTCCATTTTTCTTGGGTAAATACCTGAGGGGTAGAATAGCTGGGTTATAGAGGAGTCATATATTTAACTTTATACAAAACTGCCCAGAAGTTCTCCAAAGAGCTATTCTACCAGTGGCGTCTGCAAGCCCCGGTTGCTCTGTGTCCTGCCGACATCAGGTGTGGGCAGCCGTTTTGGCTTCAGTCAGACTAGTGGACGTGGAATGGTTCCTTATTTCAATCTGGACTTTCCTTGTGTGTAATGGTGTTAAATGCCTTTCCGTGTGCTCATTAGCCTTTTATGTCTTCTTTTGTGCAGTGTCTGTAAAGCCTTCTTTCCACTAGTTTAATTGGAGTGTTTTGTCTTTTTATTATTGGTTTTCGGAGTTATTTAAACATTCTGGATACAAGTCTTTTGTTAGACAAATATATTATAAATATTTTCTTCCTTTCTGTGGTTGTGTATTCATTTCTCAAGTGGTATCTTTTAAAGAGCAAAAATTTTTTTGATGAATTCCATTTAAACTTTACATTTCTTTCTTACTTATTACACATTTTTTTGTAAAAAACCTTGTGAAAATATTCTATGTTTTCTCCTGGAAGCTTTATGGTTATACTTTTTACATTTAGGCTTATTATCATTATTATTATTATTTCAGAATGAGCAAGGTGGGGTCAAGCATGCATTTTCTCCCCGTACAGCTATCCAGTTGTTTCAGTATTAATTGTTGTAAACCCTTTCTTTTCTCTATTAAATTGACTTGATGCTTTTCTCAAAAATCAATGTTTGAGTCTCTTTCTGGACCTTTCATTCTGTTCCATTGATGTGTATTCTATTCTTATGCCAATATCAGCTCGTCCTCATTGCTACAACTTTATGTAAGTCTTGAAGCAGAAAGTATAAGTCTTTCAATTTTGTTTTTATTTTTGAAGATTGTTTTAGCAATTTTAGATGCCTTGCTTTTCTATAGAAATTATAGCCTCAGCTTTTCAATTTATGCAAAAGGCTAATAAGATTTTCACTGGAGTTGTTTTTAATCTATGAAGCAACTTGAGAAGAATAGACATTTTAACAATATTAATTGTCCCTCCCATAGGCATTTATTTAGTTTTTAAAATTAAGTTTATTGGCCAGGCGAGGTGGCTCATGCCTGTAATCCTAGCACTCTGGGAGGCAGAGGCAGGAGGATTTCTTGACGCCATCGAGACCCCATCTCTACTAAAAATAGAAAAATTAGCCAGGCATGGTGGTGCACACCTGTAGTCCCAGCTACTCGGGAGGCTGAGGCAGGAGGATCACTTGAGCCCAGGAGTTTGAGGTTGCAGTGGGCTACAACGATGCCTCTGCACTCTAGCTGGGGTGACAGAGCGAGACTCTGTCTCCAATAAAAATAAATAAATAAATAAATAAATAAAATTAATGTTATTATTACAATACAATGTACAGTCATATGTCAAATAACATTTCAGTCAATGGTGAACTGCATATAGAATGGTGGTCCCGTAAAGTTGTAATATGATATTTTTACTGTACTTTTACTATGTTTACACATGTTTAAATATACAAACACTTAATGTTGCTACAATAGCCACAGCATTCAGTACAGTAAAGTACTGTACAGGTGTGCAGCTTAGGAGCAATGGGCTATACCATGTAGTCTAGGTGTGCATTTCTCAGAATGTATCCCCATCATTAAGTGATGCTTGACTGTGTTACAGTTTTCAATGATGAGGTCTTGCAGAGCTTTCGTTAGCTTATTTCTAGGTATTTGATGTTTTGGGATGCGATTGTAAAGCTATCGTTTTGGTTTTTTTTTTTTTTTGAGACAGAGAGTCTTGCTTTGTTGCCCGGGCTAGAGTGAGTGCCCTGGCGTCAGCCTAGCTCACAGCAACCTCAAACTCCTGGGCTCAAGCAATCCTTCTGCCTCAGCCTCCCGAGTAGCTGTGACTACAGGCATGCGCCACCATGCCCGCCCAGCTAATTTTTTCTATATATATATATTTTTAGTTGTCCAGATAATTTCTTTCTATTTTTAGTAGAGACGGGGGTCTCGCTCTTGCTCAGGCTGGTCTCGAACTCCTGACCTTGAGCGATCCACCTGCCTCGGCCTCCCAGAGTGCTAGGATTACAGGCGTGAGCCACCGCGCCCGGCCAAGCTATCGTTTTTTAGATTTCATTTTCTGATTTTCATTGTTTATATATGGAATGCAATTGAGTTTTGTGGATTAACTTTATATTCTGTAACCTTTCTAAATTCACTTATTAGGTCAAGTAGTTTTTCTTTGTAGATTCCACAAGATTTTTATAATATATATGATCATGTTGTCTGTTAGTAGGGACTGATACTCATTGTCTTTCCCAGTCTTTATGACTTTTTCCCCTTATTGCAACGGCTAAGACCTTTAGGACAGTGTTCAGTGGAACTCGTGGGAGGAGACGTCCTTGCTGTGTGCCTGACACGGGGAGGAAAGCAGTCCTCCATTAAGCAAGGAAGAAATTTTAGCTTCTTCATAGATGACCTTTATCAGATTTTGAAATTTCTCTACTATTCCCATTTTGCTGAAAGTTTTTTTTAAATCATTTAACTAATGGATTTTGAATTTTGTCAAATGCTTTTTCTGCATTTATCAAAAGGATCACATGATTATTCTCCTTAATTTTGTTAATGTACTGAGTTATACTGATTGACTTTTGAATGTTGAAACCACTGGGATTCCTGGTTTAAGCTGTACTCCATCATGATATATTTTATATATTGCCATATTTGATTTGCTAATATTTTATAATTATAAAGGATGTTAGTGTATTATTTTTTTTGGTTTGTCATATTTTGTTACTAGGGTTATGCTGGCCTCATGAAACAAGTGGGGAAGTGTTCCTTCTTCCTTTTTTATCCTCTTTTTTTTCCTTTTTATATTGTTTTAAGGACCTAAGTTTGGTATTATTTTCTTCATCGGACATTGGATAGCATTCGTAGTACAGTCATCTGGGCTCACATCTAATTTTGTTGGAAGGTTTTTGATTATGAATCCAATTTCTTTAAAACATCCTGGACATTTAGATACACTGATTCCTCTGTCATTTCTGCTGGCTGTGTTTTGCAAAGAATTTTTCCAATTTATCTGACTCATCATGTTCATAGATAAAAAGTCATTCCTCTTTTTGTTCTTTCAATGTCTATAGGAACTCTAGTAATATTGCTTCTTAAATTCTTCATATTAATGATTTATATTGTCTCTTTTTTCTTGTCAGTATTGTTAGAAGTTTATCAATGTAATTAATCTTTTCAAAGAACTAAACTTTGACCTTTAATTTTCTCTATTGTTTCTGTTTTCTAATTTTTTGATTACCACTGAGTTTAAAATCACTTCCTGTATTTTACTTCCTTTAGTTAAGTTTGTCTTTTTCTGGCTAAACAAGTTGAAAGCTTGGTTCATTAATTTTGAAGTTTCCTTTAAAAACATAATATCTATACATATATTTAAAGATAGAAATTGTCTCTAAACACCATTTAGCAACATCCTACAATTTTGATATTTAATTGTTTTTGTTATTTTTCAGTTGATCCAATTTCTATTTTTCCTTGTAATTTATTCTTTGACTTATGCATTATTTAGGGGCATTTTTCTTAATTTCCAACCATTTTAAGATTTTCTGGGAGTCTTATTGTTTTCTTAGTTTATACCATGTTGATCAGAGAGCATGCTCTGTATGTTTCAATTCTTTGAATTTATAGGGACTTGCTTTTTTGGCCCATTGTTGCTCTGTCTTGGTGAATGTTAAATGGGTACTTAAATACTCAAGTTGATTGAAAGTGTTGAGCAAATGTTTTATGTCCTTATAAATTAATTCTTTAGTCGTTTTAGTAATTACCACCCGAAAAGTAGTAAAATCTCCAACTAAGATTGTGATTTGTTTCTCTCATTTCCCTGTCAATTCTTACAAAAGTTTTCACAATCTCTTTTTTTTGCATAACATTCTGGACTATTACATCTTCTTCATGAACTAACACTTGAGTAATTAAGAAATGTCCCTCATCGTCTCTACTTGTCTAGAAATATCTTTTTCTGATATTAACGGGATTTTTCTTAAGCTTATTTTTTGCCTGATATATCTTTTTCCACATATTTACTTTCAACCTGAATGTCTATATTTAAAGAATGCTTCTGGTAAATGGCATATAGTTGAGTCTTGACTTTTTTTCCCCCTGAAATCTGACAAACTCTGCCTGTACATGGAATATGTAGAGCAGGAAGCTAGTCCCAAACAGTGGCCTCCCCTGGTGGGAGCCCTTTGCATGTGGGCATTAAATAGAAGCCGGAATCCATCTGTATGCAAGTCACGAGCATTTCAGAGGCATGTGACAACATATTGGGGAAACAGAGGTAGCCAGAATGATTAGACTTTTTCTGAGAAGCTCCAAGGGACAAATTGAATTCATTCAAAAGGCCATTTATTAAACATAGACTACATTTCAGGCCCTGGGTCAGAATAGGGTGATATTATATAGTGTTTCTTGAACTCCAATGGTTTCCCCGGAAACCCTGCTAAGCATTTATGCGCATCATCTTCATGTGTCTTTGTCACAATCCCGTGAGATAGGTACTGTCCTATTGCTTGCCTTGTAGGCTTAGGGACTCACAAGGGCTGAGTCACTTTCTGATGTTCACAAGGCTGGAAGCATATAGTGGAGCTAGGCTATGACTCTTGGCCAGTTGCATTCAGAATAATTCTAATTTACAAATGAAGCGATCGAGGCACTATCGATTAGCCCACGCACTTTATGTAAGTGAAGATGGCATTTGCTCGTTTATTTCTGTCTCCCGTGCCCAGTATCACGTCTGACTCATTGTAGGGTCTCAACAAATATTTGAACGAAGAACCAAGTTTGTTGACGAGCACTGGGCACCAGACACGCTAGGATGGGTCAGCCATTCGCCTGCCCCCACCCCCAGCACCACAGGGGAGATGGGCAGGTGAGTGACAGGATAACAAGGGTCTTAAAGGATGTGATCGAAAGCTGCCACAGCGTCCTGCCCCGTCCATCCTATTTACTTGGTTGTTGCCTCTGTTAGACTCTGAGGTTCTTATTGGTGCATCCGTGCACACTTACCTTTGTATAATACCTCCATGCTGTTACCTGACGGAGCAAGACGCACAGTGGGTGTCTGTCGAATGGGTGTCCAGGGGAGGAAGCAGAGGCAACCGTCTCTCCCTGGGGAGATGTTTTACAGCGATGGCGATGTCTGAACGGAGTTGATGTTGATATAATCCAGGTGGGGTTTTGTCTGCTGGCAAAGACGAAGGGTTTTGTTTGGACCAAGGCAGCGGATCCCAAGCACTAAGGAACATGTCATGATAAAGAGACTATGGGAGTGAGTCCAGGAGGAGACAGAGAGGGAGGAGGGTGAGGAAAAGGAAAGGAAAGGGAAGGAGAAGGAGAAGGAGAGGAGGAGGAGGAGGAAGAGGAAAGGGAAGAAGAAGGAGAAGAGGAGGAGGATGGGGAGGAAGAGGAGGAGGAGGAGGAGGAGGAGGAGGAGAATGGACGGAGGGAGGGAGGGAGAGAACCTTGCTGTTACCTGAATCCCTAAGCCAGTGGTGTCTGAACACCAGCCCCTTGGGAGTCTCAGCTCTGAGTCCATACATTCCCTGTTTTCGCGGAGCTAGTTTGAGTCGGGTTCCCATTTTGTGACTGAAAGGATTTTAGCTTTAAATTGGTAAGTTTCTGTCCAGCAGCTGTATCTTAACCTATTTTTGTATCTATTTAAAGCAAAAGTTGACAAACTGCAACCAATGGGCCAAACCCAGCCCACTGTCTGCTTTTGTGCAGCCCGTGAGCTCCGAGTAAGAGTAGCAAATGCATTTTTAAATGGTTGAAAAAATAAAAAGAAGCATGTGATATGTGACTGTCATATGAAATTCAAGTTGCAGGGTCATAAGTGAAGTTTTATTGGAACACAACCATGTCCATAAACAGTATATAAAGCATTGTTTATGGCGATGCATAGGCTTAGACTTTATGCTAAAATGAGGCAGAGGTGAGGAGTGGAACTGAGATTCTATGGCCCTAAAGATGTTATATTTACTGTCTGCCCCTTTGCAGAAAACGTTTGCCAACCCAGTTTGCCAACGAGTCTATTGCAGAAGCACTGACATTTAGTGAGGTCATTAGGAATATGACGTCATGAGAAGAGGGCAGGAAGCCCTGATGTTTAACACAGACTCAGAGTCTCTGTCTCCTTCCCCTTCCTTCAGCTCTTTGTCTGGGGACCAGTGCATGCCAGGCTGTGTGGGAGCACCCAGGAGTGGACATGACATTTGATTGAAAGTCCCCAAACCATTCACTTGACGTGTGATCCCAGGCAATTCACCCAACGTCTCTTACCTCCAGTTAGTGAAGTGGGGTTATTCAATATCACCCATTTCCTGGGTTAGGTAGAAGATTAGATGAATAATCTCTGTACGTGTCTGGTGCATAGAAATGGTCAGCAAATGCTTTTTCTCATTCTTTTATCGTGAGAAGCAATGAGATACACTGTGGGAAAGCACATGGTAAACTGCAATGCACAGCTGAAGGAAAATAAAATTTAGTGTTGTAATAATGACCACATGTGCAGTTAGGACCTAAATGACTGTTATTTAATTTTTTGTTTTTATTTCAGAATATTACGGGGTACAAATGTTTTGGTTACATGAATTGCTTTTCTACAGTGTGAGTCAAAGTTATAAGTGTGTCCGTCCCTCAGATAGTGTGCACTGTACCTGTTAGGAGTGATTTTACCCATCCCCTACCCCACCACCTGCTTGAATTCCATTGAATTTTACTACTATATGTGCACATGAGTGTTGATCAATTAGTTCCAATTTAATAGTGAGTACATGTGGTGTTTGCTTTTCCATTCTTGTGATACTTGGTTTAGAAGGATGTTCTCCAGTTTCATCCAGGTTTTTACAAAAAGTATTGGTTCATCGCTTTTTTTTTTAAGGCTGAGTAATACTCCATGGTATACATAAACCACACTTTCTTAATCCACCCGTGAATTTGATGGGCACTTGGGCTGTTTCCACATCTGTGCAATCGTGAATTGTGCTGCTATAAACATTTGAGTGCAAATGTCTTTTTTATAAAATTTCTTTTTTTCTTTTGGGTAAATACCCAGAAGTGGGATTGCTAGATCAAATAGTAGGTCTTCTTTTAGTTCTTTGAGGTATCTCCATACTGCTTTCCATAGAGGTTATACTAATTTGCAGAGCCACCAACACTGTATTAAGTGTTCCTTTCTCTCTGCATCCACGTCAGTATCTATTGTTTTGAGACTTTTTTATAAAAGCCATTCTCACTGGAGTTAACTGATATCTCACTAGGCTTTTGATTTGCATTTCCCTGATGATTAGCGGCATTGAAAATTTTTTCGTATGTATATTGGCTGTTAATTAGTCTATCTTTTGAAAAGCTTCTGTTCATGTCTTTTGCCCACTTTTGAATGGGATTGTTTGATGTTTTCTTGTTGATTTTGCTTGAGTTCTTTGTATATTCTGGTTATTAGCCCTTTATCAGATGTATAGCATGCAAATATTTTCTCCCATTCTGTAGGTTGTCTATTCGTGCTATTGATTGTTTCCTTGGCTGTGTAGACGCTTTTTAATTTAATCAGGTCCCATTTATTTATGTTTGTTGTCGCTGTGACTGCCTTTGGGGTCTTCTTCATAAATTCTTTGTGTAAGACAATATACGAATTTTTCCAACCTCTTCTTCCAGAATTCTTATAGCCTCATGCCTTAGGTTTAATTCCGTTTTCTATCATGAATTAATTTTTATGAGTGGTAAGAGGTGCGGATCCTCTTACCACACCGCCTTCTACAGGTGTCTATCCAATTTTCCCAGCACTATTTATTGAATAAGGATTCTTTTCCTCAGTATGTTTTTGTCTGCTTTGTCAAAGATCAGGTGGCAATATGAGGATGGTGTTCTATCTGGGTTCTCTGTTCTGATCCATTGGTCTATGTTCTGTTCTTGTGCCAATACCATGCTGTTTTGGTTACTATAGCCTTGTAGTATAGCTTGAAGTCTGGTAAGGAGATGCCTCTTGGCTATATGGAGTCTTTTCTGGTTCCATATGAAGTGTAGAATTATGTTTTCTAGATCTATGAAAAATGACATTGGTATTTTAATGAGTATTGTATTGAATCTGTAAATCACTTTGTATAGACATTTTAACAATGTTGATTCTGCCGATCCATGAGCATGATATATTTTTCAATTTGTTTACATCCTCTGTGATTTCCTTCTTCAGAGTTTCATGGTTCTCCCTGTAGAGGTCTATCCCCTCCTTGGCTAAGTATATTCCTAGGTATTTTATTTTCTTTGTTGCTACTGTGAAAGGTATTGAATGTTTTATTCTCAGCTTGACTGGTGATGGTGTATAGGAATGCTACTGATTTCTGTACATTGATTTTATAACCTGAAACCTTGCTGAATTTATTTATTAATTTCAGGAGTCTCTTGGCAGAATACTTTGGATTTTCTAGATATAACATCATATAGGTAGCAAAGAGCAATAGTTTGACCTCTTCTTTTCCCATTTGGATACCCTTGATTTCCTTCTCTTGTCTGATTGTTCTGGTTAGGACTTCTAGCACTATGCTGAACAGAAGTAGTGACAGTGAGCAACCAGTTCTTGGTTCCAATTCTAAGTGGGAATCCTTTCAATTTTTCCCCATTCAGTTTGATGTTTGCTGTGGGTTTGTCATATATGGCTTTTATAATATTCAGATATGTTCTGTCTATGCCTATTTTGTTAAGCGTTCTTAGCATAAAATGGTGCTGAATTTTGTCAGATGCTTTTTCTGCATCTATCAAGAGGATCATATGGTCTTTGTTTCTGTTTCTATATGTGGTGAGTTAGATTTATAGATTTGCCCATGTTGAACCATCCATGCATCTCTGGGATGAAGCCCACTTGATTGTGGTGGATTATTTTTTTTCCTGATATGCAGCTTAATTTGATTTGCTAAGATTTTATTGAGAATTTTTGTGTCTATATTCATAAGGGACGTTGGTCTATAGTTTTCTTTTTTTGTTGTGTTTTTCCTGGCTTTGGTATAAAGGCGATATTGGCTTTGCAGAACAAGTTGGGGAGGATTCCTTCTTTCTCTATGTTATGAAATAATTTCTGCAGAATAGGTACCAGTTCTTCTTTGTAGATCTGATAGAATTTGGCTGTGAAACCATCTGGTCCAGGAATTTTTTTTTGTTGAGAGATTTTTTTATTGCTGCTTCAATTTTGTTACTTGATATTGGTCTGTTCAGGAGTTCTCTTTTTTCCTGACTGAGCCTAGGGAGGTTGGGTGTTTCCAAGAATTTGTCCATTTCCTAAAAATTTTCAAGTTTATGTGCATAGAGATTTTTATAGTATTCGAAGTGATATTATGTAGTTCCATGGTATCAGTTGTAATATCTCCTTTTTCATTTCTGATTGAGTTTATTAGGGTCTTTTCTTTTCTGTTTCTGGTTAATCTAGGGAGAGTCCTGTTAATTTTGTTTATCTTTTCAAAGAATCAAATTTGTTTCATTAATCTTCTATATAATTCCTTTTTTATTGATTTCATTTAGTTCTCCCCTGACCTTAGGTATTTCTTTTGTTCTTCTGGGTTTGGGATTGACTTGCTCTTCCTTTTTCAATTCCTTGAGACGTTTCATTAGATTGTTGGTTTATGATGTTTCTGTCTTTTTGGTGTAGGCATTTAAGGCTATAAATTTTCCTTTTATGACTGCTTTTGCTGAATCCCACAGATTTTGATAACTTATGTCCCTCTTATTGTTTAGTTTGAAGAATCTTTTGATTTCCATCTTAATTTCCTTCTTGACCCAATAATCATTCAGCAGTAGGTTGTTTAATTTCCATGACTTTGTGTAGAGTAGAGTGTTTCTGTTGGAATTAATTTCTAATTTTATTCCACTGCAGTCTGAGAAGATACATGGTATAATTTCTATTTTTTTAATCTGTTGAGACAAGTTTTGTGGCCTAGGATGTGATTAATCTTAGAGATGTTCCACAAGCTGATGAGAGGAATGTATGTTCTGTGATTTGGGGGTAGAAGATTCTGTAAATGTCTGGTAAGCCCATTTGTTCTAGAGTTCAGATTAAGCCCATTGTTTCTGTGCTTATTTTCTGCTTGGAGGATCTGTCCCGTTCTATCAGTGGGGTGTTGGAGTCCCTGGCTACTATGATGTTGCTGTCTATCATCTTGTTTAGATCAAGTAGGATTTGCTTTATGAATCTGTGTGCACCTGTGTTAGGTACATAGATATATAGGATTGTTATGTTTTCTTGTTGAATTGTTTCCTTCACTGTTATATGATAACCATCTTTGTCTTTCTTTACTTTAGCTGATTGTAATGTATGTTATCTGATATGAGAATGGCTACCTCAGTTTTCTTTTGGTTTTCATTTGCATGGACTATTATTTTCTATCCTTTCACCTTGAATCTGAATGAGTCCTTGAGGGGTAGATGCATTTCCTGGAGATGGCAGATACTTGGCTTGTATTTTTCATCCATTTAGCCAGTCTGTGTCTCCTCAGTGGGGAATTCGAGCCATTCACATTTATTGAAAGAATTGATAGGTTGGGTGGATTTTTCATCATCCTGTTGAGTAGAACTTAATTGCTTTATCTCCTGAGCCATTGTGGTATGTGGGCTGTGATCTTTAGTTTTTGAGTGACTTTACACTGGAGGTGTCTATTGTTCTGATCCATGTATAATGCAGTTCTGAGTACTTCCTGCAGGGCAGGTTTGGTCTTAACAAATTCCCTCAGTCTTTGCTTGTTGGAGAAAGTCTTTATTTCTCTCTCACATAAGGAACTTAGTTTTGAAGGATACAAAATTCTAGACTTGCCATTATTCTGTTAGAAAAGAATGAGAATGGGTTCCCAATCCCTTTTGGCTTGTAAGTTCTCAGTTGAGAAGTCTGCAGTTGGTCTGATGGATTTTCCTTTGCAAGTCACCTGATGCTTTCAACTTATGGTTCGCAGGAGTGCCTCTTTCATGTTTACTTTGTCCAGTCTGATGACTACGTGTCCTGGTGATTGCCTCTTCATGCTGAATCTCCTGGGGGTCATTTGAGCTTCTTATACCTGAACATCTAGATTTCTAGCAAGGCCAGGAAAATTTCCCTCGATTACTCCCTCAAATAGGTTTTCCAACCCTTGTGTATTTTCTTATTCACTCTCAGGGACACCTATGATTTTTATGTTGGGACTCTTTACATAATTCAATATTTCTTGTAGGTTTTGTTTGTTTTTCTTATTTCTTAGTTCTTTCTATTTGACTAACTTGTTTAACTCAAAGATGTTGTCTTCAAGCTCTGAGATTCTTTCTTCTGCCTGATCTAGCCTATTTTTAAGGCTTTCCATTGTGTTTTGTATTTCCTTGAATGAATTTTT